>NC_052625.1:40610939-40934417 GCF_016161935.1 Mauremys reevesii
GGGCTAGGGAATGTTACAGCTACACAGCAGTTAATTATTTCCTTCCAGTTTGGGAAATGGCACTGCACTAGTGGCAGTGCAGTGAGGAACAGATTTTGAAAAAGCTTTGTGATGAAATTGCAGGTCAATTTTTACCACATGATGTAAACTCCTTATTCTGAAATCATATAACCATCTGCTTGGGAAACTGATTGCACATAGATGATTTTCTTTTCCTTCTCTAAATGTATTAAACAGATGTGTTTCAAATGAGTGGCTTCATGCAAACTTCTGTCTTGCATGTGGTTTCGTCTGTTTCTCCCCCAAGAGACGTGTGTGTGCACGTGCGTTTAATGGGTGTGTATGTGTGTTTTCCCCTGTAGTGTTTCAGGTTATCTTAAGGCTTGTATAGTTTTTGTATGCAGCTTTAACTATGCCACTACAGTATGGACACAGTTAAACCAGTATAAATGTGCTTATACTGGTATAGCTTATTCCCACAAGGGAAGAAGAATACGCTTATACCAGTATAGATCTTCTTTACACTGGCATAATAACAGTCAGTTAAAAAATCCATCCCTAACGGAAATAATTATACTGGTACAAAACTGTGTAGACCAGGTTTTAGTAAAGTTTCCTGAAGCGTTAGTTGAAGGTTCTGTTGACTTTTTTCTAAATAACTGGTTTTGTCCTCATGAAATATTGTGAAGATTTCTGATTCTACTGCTGTTATCAGTTTCTTCTAGTATTGGTGTGGATTTTTGTATAGGTGCTCTTAACAGATTTTTGTGGGTTATATTTGTGTGTGTATGTATGTATTAAAATGTATATAGTACTATATTTAAAGACTGAAGGAAGGACAAAAGGAGTTTCCCCAAGGATGTCATGGCAGTGATGGCTCCTAAATGTCTAAAACCCTTCTGAAAATGAGATTTTAGGCTCCTAAATCAGTTAGGTATTGCAATGCTGAGCGTAGCAACACCTGAATACCTTTAAATATCTGGGCCTAGGATCCAAAAAGTATTAAAAATTGCGTTATGGATAATAGTAATTTGTTTAAATAAACAAGAGCTGGGGAGGGATAAAAACCCATACGCTCTGTGGCATAAACTATGGAGGGTTGTGTTATGAGGAAACTTTACCTGTGGGATGCTTATCCAATAACTGCCACTGCAAAGTTTTCTTCTGAATGTGCTGGCACCGGCAACTGCCAAAAGGCAGGATACTGGAGCAGATGGACCACTGCTGTGATCTAGTGTGACAACTTCCTGCCTGATTCTATGCCTGATTTTCTGTCCACAAAAACAACGAGGTGTCCTTGTGGCACCTTAGAGACTAACACATTTATTTCCACAGTTTACTTCTTTCCATTAACCTTTCAACAACCCCCACCCCACCACCCACTGTGACTCTCCCCTTTCCTAGCCAGTCAGTGTCTCCCACCAGTCTGATTGCTCTCCTCCATCAGCTAGAACTGCCATCTAGTTTGCTTCAACCAGGCATTAGCCCCAAGCAAATTTATCCCCTTCCCCAGATGTATTATTTTAGAGGTTACTAACGCTCATTAGGAATGTGCTGTGGTGGTGGTGGTGAAATAATAGCACGAAAGCCTGGATTTAAAGGCAGAAAGAAAAACTCTAAAATACTTTTAAAATAGCTCTTCTGGCATAACCGATGACATGAGGTGTGAGGCTACCATAAAGATTTGGCACTAGTATTTAGCTAAAATGATTCATGCCAGTAACGCCTTCCTGACACCAGGGCCGCCCAAAGTGGGGAACAAGTGGGGCAATTTGCCCCAGGCCCTGCAGGGGCCCCACGAGCCCTGACCGAGAATCCCTTCCCTGGCTACTCACCTGGTGGCGGTCCCGGGTCTTCAGCAGCGGGTCCTTCAGTGCTGCCGAAGATGCAGAGCGAGTGAAGGACCCGCTGCCACCGCAGACTCGGAGCGCCGCCCGGTGAGTACAAGCACCACAGCAGGTGGTGCCTTTTTTTATGTCCGCTCCCCGGCTTTGCCCCAGGCCCCCTGAATACTCTGGGCGGCCCTGCCTGACACACCACATAAGCTTTTCGTTACTTGGCTGTCCACAGAGAGTTTGCTCCCATGTTCAGCTCGTGCTTCAATTGTACTGTAGATCATCCTCTTCTTCCAGTAGAAGAAATGTTTTTACTATATATTGTTTTACTCATTTAGATGCTGTACAAACACATAGTAAAAGACAATCCCTACTCCAAAGACTGTCTAATCTAAATAGACAAGGCAGACAAAGGACGAATATTATCCCCATTTTACAGATGGAGAGATAAGGGATGAGGAGTAAGGTGACTTGTCCTAGGTCACACTGGAAGTCTGTGACAGAGCTGGAAATCGCACTCTGATCTCCTGAGTCCCAGTCCAGTGGTTCACAAGACCATCTGTCTCAGTATAGTGGAGAAATTCTTTTTTATTTTATGTATTTATTGTATCCTGCAATGAGTTCAAAAACAATTTCCCATAGCAGCCTGGGGGACTCTTGCCACAGTAATTCATGGTAGATCACATCATTAGCTTGTGCAGCTGCATCAAAGACACACAATATCTGATTTTAGTATATTGTGTCTGGATGTCAATATATGTGTTTAATATATAGGTGTGTGTGTGGTTGGGCTTTTTAAAAATTGATTTCTAAATGCTGTGATTATTCAAACTGGGTCTTGTTTTCACAGGCTTCCTCTTTCTGTGTTATGTCTGGTACTGAGAAATGTTCGATCTTTTCTGTAGGTCATTTTTTAATCTTTGCACAATCTTTGATGTCTCTTATATTCTTGAGTTTGAGTGAATAAATTGTAGAGCTTTCCATGGCTAAAATTTCTCAACTTCTTTATATTGCTGTGGTCAGATACCGGGCAGCAAACTGTGAAATGTCTTCATAATTATGAGGATCAATTTCAAAACTCTAACATTTATGCTGACAGGCAGCTCTATGATCTGTGTGGCAGTGCACTGCTAAATGGTAGTTCTGACTCCATGTCAGTATTTCCCAGAGCTACTAAGAGCTGTAAGCACTGTGGAAGATGTATATTTAGTTTCTGTGGGAGGGGGACTCCCCTGCATCTTGCCAGTGTAAGGAGATTCATTGACTGGTTCGAGAAGACGTCATATTCTGACCAGATGGAAGGACACAGAGCTATAGGGTGAGAATAGAGGACAAATAGGAGAGATTCTGGAGGCATTTCCTCAAAATACCAAATAAATTTATGTTCAATAGCTTATTTTAAAAGTCAAAAATACGTCTCTCTCATAATTAAGTAGGTGGCTTGTGAAATCAGTTCTTCTGCAGATAATGTAATTTAGCAATCAGACGTTTTCCCCGCTCAGTTTCCATGTTTGATGCCCAAAGGGCACACTGCAAAGCCCATCTAGTTAGGGAGGTTTGGTGGGGATTCAGGACTGTGTGCGAAGTTAGTGGGAATGGAGATGGAGAGACTTAGTTTTAGTCTGGCTCCTGTGTTGCAAAGAAAAGTTTGTTTGATGCTACTGCTGTTTGTGTCTTTATTGGATTGCAGAGTTTTTACTTAGGGCCTGGCTACACTTGCAGATGTAGAGCGCTTTGAGTTAAACCAGCCTTCGTAGAGCGCAGTAGGGAAAGTGCTGCAATCTGTCCACACTCACAGCTGCAAGTGCACTGGCGTGGCCACATTAGCAACTCTTGCAACAGCCACAGAGAGCAGTGCATTGTGGTAGCTATCCCAGCATGCAAATGGCTGCAACATGCTTTTCAAATGAGGCGGGTGGGATGGAGTGTGACAGGGAGTGTGTTGTGTGTATGTGGGGGGAGAGAGAGAGAGGGTTTTTGGGGGGCTGAGAGCATGTCAGTATGCTGTCTTGTAAGCTCAGACAGCAACAGACCCCCCCCACACCTCTCTCTCTCACACATAGCATTCCACAGTGATGGTTGCTTTGTCTCAGAGCAGATAAGCATGTGGGTTGTCAGAAACGGAGCTTTAAAAGGGCATATTGCCATGCTTGCTGTGATTCCAAAACGATGACAAGAGTGGCCACTTGTCTTAAGGGGATTATGGGACGTTTCTGGAGGCTGATCAGAGCACAGTAATGCAACACCTCGTTCGAAGTGATGCCCGGGCGTTTCTGCCAATGCGCACCAAGTGTTAATCTTCTCGCCGAGGTGGAGTACCAGGAGCGCTCTAGCCCTGGAGTCAGAGCACTCTATGTGCCTTGCCAGTGTGAACGGGTAGTGAGCTAGGGCGCCCAGGGTTGCTTTAATGTGCCCTAACTCACAAGTGTAGCCAAGCCCGTATTTATCAGTAATGTCTGGAGCCTGGTAGAGGGGTCCTTTTATGTTTTATATGTTGAAATTAAAATTAAAACATAAAGTAAAATCTGATGTTTTGCTTGTTCCTGAGATGTTTTAAATTTTTGTATCTAATAAACACAGAGATGCAGGTCTCACACACAGAGGTTTTTAAGGCCTGGCTGGGATGATATAGTTGGTTAGAGTGACCAGATGAGAGGGAGAAAATATCAGGACACATGGGGGGGGGGCAGGTGTCCACCGGCGGAGCAAAAAAAAAAAAAAAAAGGTGAGCGCTGCCGGCAGAGCAGTGAGGGGAAAAATAATAATAAAAAAAAAAGCCGAGTGCAGACGGCGGAGCAGAGGGGGGGGGGGGGGGCAGAGCCAAGTGCTGCCTGAAGAGCAGCGAGGGGAAAAAAAATAAAAAAGGTGAGTTCTGCCAGCGAAACAAAATATTGGGATAAATTGCGTCCTGACCAAAGATTGGTCAGGACGCAGGACAAACACCTAAATATCGGGATGGTCCCGATTCTATCGGCATGTCTGGTCACCTTAGTGTTGGTCCTGCCTTGAGCAGGGGGTTGGACTAGATGACCTCCTGAGGTCTCTTCCAACCCTAATCTTCTATTCTATGATTCTATAGCTATAAACAAAATCACATTAACACTTAAGTTATTGGAAATTAAAATTTTAAATGGCTAATTTACTTTTCATAGTTTATATGAAGTGCAGATTCCCTTTCTGGATCTACTGCATTATAACACTACTGCAGTATCTTGGTCACAGACAGTACATGGGAAGGTTTAAATCTGGACAGAAAGACTGTTTTTTTTTCATTGCTTTGCATATCCCTGCTCTTTTTTTCTGGCTGTGGCAGAGACTTTTTTTAGGACCCGAACTACTTGTCAGGATCTCTTTAACCTGCGCAAATTAAAATCCTCAGCTTTGTGGTACCATACATTGAACTCCGCTTCAAACTTCTTCCATCAAGGGATTCTGGAGTCATCTTAAACCACGGGTGGAACATTCTGAACTTTGGAGAGAGTGTTTTATACTGGAGGGGGATTTTGTGGTTTGGTTATTTATACCATGCATTACTTTTGCTTCCCTTTTCTCTTACTGCTTTTCTAGTAATTTTTCTTCCATATGCAGCTCTCTGTCCATTTAGGCCACCAGTGCCTAATTTTGTGGGATCAACCTGAATGTTTTTTGGGATGTTGTCAGGTCCCATACTTTGTGTTGGCTAGTTAATTGGCTGGTTTTTAGCATTTTGGAAGATTTAAAAATGCGGTAGAAGTGCTTTGTGGATCATATTACGTTACTGCAGGGTAACATATAGCCACAATCTCATCAGCTGCAAAATGTCATCGCATCGTACAATGACAATGTAAATATCACAACAATGCCACAGTTGACTTTGTCACACTATTCCAAAGTTAAGGGTGGGAACCATATTAACCATCTCCCTACTCTGATAATTCTGACTGGGATTTTTTGTTGTGCCTGACGGTGGCTGTAACAGAATTTAAAGTAGCATTTTCAAAAGCATCTTTGAATGGGAGTTGTGCTTTAAGTCACTTAAGGTTTGTCTACACTGCTGCTGGGAGCGAGTAGCCCCACTTGGGTAGACAGATTTGCTCTAGCTCAGCTTGAGCTAATGTGCTAAAAATAGAAGTGTGGATGTTACAGCTCTGGTGGAGACTTGGGCTGGCCACCGAGCTCAGACCCAGGGCGTCGGGTGGGCCTGAGAACCCAAGCTGCTGCCCAAGCTGCCATGTCTACGTTGCTATTTTTTAGCAGGCTAGATAAGGGAAGCTAGCTATTGTCTGTCTAACTGAGCCAGGAAGCTCACTCCTAGACATACCCGTAGATGCTTTTGACGAGCTCCACCCTTCATTTATTTTTGCTGTTCGATAGAGTATTAAACAGAAACTCCCGTTTTTAGCTTTTTAAGTAGAAAACAGAAGGTAAAATCTGTCAAAATCTTGTTGCTAAACAACATAAACCCAAGGACAGATGGAAGTTTCCATTTTCAGTCATTCTCTTTTAATCACGACAAATGTATTTCTTATATTCATGCTGTTTTTCCTGTGACTGTTCAGTACTGACCTCAGTTTTGAATGTGATTGTATGATCCAGAGTTTTGTTGAGTATATTCCATTAGCACCATATATTATAAAACACAGTCTCAAGCACCCAGGGAGAGGTGAAAGGGACTGGTTACAAGACTCTCTTAATGAAACTGACAACCGGCATCAAATCCTCTTGCAGCTAGGGATATTCTCTCCCTAATGCAAGGTAACATTTTAATTTTGGTAAACTTTGGAGAACAGGCTGCAAAGCACTTCTGCTGCTTCCCATTACACTCCTAGTCACTACTATGGGTAGTGAGAGCCATTGGGGAACATATCTTGTTGCTTTTAAGATAGCAGATATTGTAATTAACTAAACAATGCACAGGCATCATAAAAAAAGCATTGGCCTGCTAAACCCAGGGTTGTGAGTTCAATCCTTGAGGAGGCCACTTAGGGATCTGGGGCAAAAATTGGTCCTGCTAGTGAAGGCAGGGGGCTGGACTTGATGACCTTTCAAGGTCACTTCCAGTTCTAGGAGATTGGTATATCTCCAATTATTACCTAAAAGAGATTACATGAACATAATAAATGTATACACACAATTGCAAAAAGAAATGAATCTAGAGTTATATCAGTTTTTCCAGGTAACCATCCCATGCAGGTTTTTTCTGAAAGGAAATAGTGCATTACTTGTGATGCAAGAAGAATCCATTCTACTTTTTATATGTTCAGTAAGCGTTATTAGTATAGTTTGGCTTTCAAAAATCCTACATTACAAATATGACCATCTGCAAAGTCAAATCATGTGCTTAGAAGTTTATCCCATAAGCTATCCAAGTATTGGATAATCCTTCAATGTCACAAAAAATCCATGTATATCAGTACAAAGATTTCATTAATTTTTTTTGTTTCTGCCGCTGCTTCATTGCTTAGGTCCATTTAGTTTTTACTGCTTTAAATGGACCACAAATCCCAGTCAGCTATGAGGTTGGAAGCTTTCTTAGGCACCCTGTAGTGTTCAATAACTTGTCTCAGAGACATCAGAGTAGAACTGAACCCAACAGTGCACTGTTAGCTAGTTGAGTTATGGGAAATGCTGTTATACAGTCATTACCACATGAAGACCTAAATGTTATGTCATCACCTATTCTTAGATTTCTCTGTCAAGAGCCAAGTTAGATTTTAAATAAAAATAATGCACCTAATTTTAGATGACATGCTTGTATTGTACATAAGTGACTTCAGGATGATTGCCATAGTCCATGCTTCTAGGGCCAAATTCGAACTTGTTATAATCAGGTGTAGGTCCACTGATGTGAATGGAGTTGCAACTGCTTTACATCATGTCTGAACTTGCTTTTTAAGGTCAGATTTAGCTCTCTGACTGTATCACTGTCAATTTGGGTGGGGTAACTCTGTTGAAGTCAGAGAGGTCACTCTCTAATCAGTGGACTTATTCAGGAATTACCAAGAGTGAAATTTGCTGCTCAGAGCTTTTTCATATGTAGATGAAGTGTCAGTGCATGCCAAATCACTATATCCAATCTTCTTGGAGAAGTGAAAAACTTTCTTAAAGAAACTCCAAATTAGGAGCGTTGTGCCTGGGGTTTTGTATTTTTTTTTTTATTTTTTTTTGTGGCTGGGAACCATACAGAACTAAGTAGCTCTGTACAGCTTCAGTCTGAAATCAGGAAAAACATGGGGCTACTGGCCAAGTTTTGGGCTTACCTAGAACTCAGAACAAAATTCAGGGGATGCAAATTCACAAACTAAAACTAGTGGGACATAAACTTGCACAAATCCCTGTGAGCTCAGATTGAGTTTCACACTGCTTTAGAGTAGCCTAAAAACTGCCATGATTTGGAAATGCTGGGGGAGGGGGAAGAAAGCGTTTGATCCTTGATTCTCCTGCATTACTCCTTGAATAAAGAGAAAGATTGGCTCTGAAGTACGTAGCCAATATAGTCGTGAAAACATTACTTAGATGTCAGTGGCTAATGTTACAGGAAGACAGGATGTGCATGTTCTGAACAAGTGAAGCTTAAAGGAAGAGTAGGAAGGATGGTCTATTCCAGGGATCGGCAACCTTTGGCACGCGGCCCGTCAGGGAAATCTGCTGATGGGCTGGGGCGGTTTGTTTACCTGCAGCGTCCACAGGTTCAGACGATCGCTGCTCCCATTGGCCTGGAACGGTGAACCGCAGCCAGTGGGAGCTGCGATTGGCCGAACCTGCAGACGCTACAGGTAAACAAACCGTCCCAGCCCATCAGCAGATTTTCCTGACAGGCTGCATGCCAAAGGTCTCTGGTCTAGTCAGTGTATATGGCACTAATCTAAGCCTCAGGAATCCTGGGTTTGGTTCCTGGCCAAGCCCCAGATGTTTTGTGTAACCTTGGGCAAGTCACTTAATCTAACTTGTGTCTTCGCTTCCCATCTGTAAAATGAGGGTGAAACTCCTGTACCTCACAGCTCTGTTGAAGATAAAATCCATGAATGATTGTGAGGCACTTGATAATATGATGATGAGTGCTATACAGGGGCGGCTCTAGATACCAGCACGCCAAGCAGGCGCTTGGGGCGGCCGTTTCCCGGGGGGGCGGCATTTGGCTCCGGTTGAGCTCCCGCCGGCATGCCTGCGGCAGGTGCAGCGGGGCCCGGGGGCAGCGGACCTGCCGCAGGCATGACTGCGGCGGGTCCCGTCTTCCCGCGGCTCCGGTTGAGCTCCTGCAGGCATGACTGCGGCAGGTCCGCTGGTCCCGGGCTCCGGTGGACCTGCCGCAGGCATGCCGGCAGGAGCTCAACCGGAGCCGCGGGAAGAGGGGACCCACCGCGGGACCGGGGAAGGGCGGCGCAGCGCTCCGCGCTGCTTGGGGCAGCCGGATTTCTAGAGCCGCCCCTGGTGCTATATAAGTACTGAAGTAGAAATGATGATATGCTGAAATTTGGGCATTGTTTCGACAGGTGTATGTGGAAAGCAGGCCTGTTTTTGTGGACAGCTGCTTTATTTTTCCTGAAACAGACCAAGTCATATGTTTTATTCATGCCTGGAATTTTTCAAGATCATTGCTGTAATGCAGCTATTGTTTCACTTTATTTCCACATCAGGAATAAGGGGGCTATTCATAGGACGTATTTAAAAAACAGATATGATTCATCTTACTCTGCACCTACTACTAGACACTTTAATTGATGCCATGAAATTGGCTTATGCAGGAAGCAAAGACAAATATGTTTTGGTGGTGTTCAGCCTCTTCTCTAATGTGTTTTTACATTAACAATGTTTTTGTTACGTGTCGAGATCATCGTCTGTGCTGCACAGGACACAATGTAGATTTAGTCCTTGGTTATAACAAAGTTCAGCTTGGATCAACTCATCTCTGTCAGTCAGGCAAGTTGTGTTCACACCTTGGTTTTCTCTTTGCTATCCTGCTTTTTCTTTTCATAAATAACTTCTCTCCGAGCCAGTGGTCCAAGTCAGAGTCAAAGATGCAAACATTTTTTAGCCAAATGGAAGGGTCAGGTTCAGACCTGCCATGAGTAGCGTAACCCCCATTGCATTCAAGTTGTGCCCACTGTTACCCACATTGAATTTGATCCATCAACAACTACTTCTGGAAACCACAGGTGACATCGGTGGCCTCCTGCCAGTGTCTTTATAGGCATTTGAAAAAGTTGCTTTCAGATTTGCACTTTGCTTAAAACGATGCAAGTAACTGGTTTCTACACTGCGTAATTGCAATGCACATGCTTTTAGACAGCATTTCAAGATCACTTGATAGCTTTTTGCATTGCTTTTTAGGTGATGTTGGGATATGTGAATATTTTTTCACTAATTGTCCACCAGGTTCTATTTAAAGTGAGGATTTTGGTGTTGAAAGCCCTGTATAGGTTTGATCCTAGCTCTCTGAGAGACCACCTCTGTCTAATTTATTTGAGGTCTTCACACTCTCATCAATGTAATCTATAAGCAATGAAGTACAAACATTTATGCCAGCATGAAGTGGAATTGCTAATAGACACTGCACCTTCCATTTCTGGGATTATCCAGGAAGGGCCTGATCTGAAGTCCAAGACTCTCTAGGTATGTTTGTGCTGCAGCTCGGAGGCATGATTCCCAGTATGGGTAGACAGATTTACACTAGCTCTCCTCGAACTAGCATGCTGAAAATAGCAGTGTGGAGGTCGTGGGCTCTGGCAGCAGCTCAGGCTAGCCACCAGAGCTCAGACCCGGAGGTTGGGCAGGTTTGGATTTGAGTGGCTAGCTTGAGCCGCTGCTAGTGCCGCTGCATCTGCACTGCTATTTTTAGTATGCTAGTGTGAGGTGTGGCAGCACAAGTCTGCCTACCTGCTCTGGGAATCGATCTCCCATCTGCATTGCAGGCATATCCTAATTGACTTCAGTGAGCTTTGGGTCCATGGCAGCTGGAGCCTTTGAACTAAGTCATTTGATTTAAATGTCTTGGAGCTGCTGGCACGAGGTGTGCTTAGTGGAAGGTACTCAGTTCTAGAGTAAGTTTTCCCTCCCTTCCTGCTTCCCCCTCAGTGACCCAGTAGAGGTAGAGAGTGAAATCCTGAGACCATTGAAGTCACTGGCAAAACTCTCATTGACTTCAATAGGTCCATGATTTCACCCTGAGCTTCTTGGCCTTTAGAAGTCAGATGAAGACTCATTTGTCTTCACAAGCATTTATGAGAGGGCAGAGGCCGTTTATATGGAGAGGAACTGGTTTTTGCCTGTGATAAAAGTACGCATTTGACACGTGTGTATCCTGAGTGAAGTGGAAAGGTGCGTTTTTATAAACCTGTAAGTAAGGCTGTGTCATCAGTACTGGAGCGTTCCATTTAACTTGTGAAATCCTTTGTTAGAAAATAATTTTCATAAATTTTCTTGGAGTAACGAACTGAGAGGAGAAGAGAGAGTTTGGAATAGCTGATGGAAGCTGCCTACTTGGTGGTAGAAATGAGTTCAGAGCTCAAGGCTCTGTCTTGGGCTGCTGGGTGAGGGAGAGGGTGAGACAGAGAGAGAGAGGCATGCACACACTGGACAGAAAGAACACTTATTTATATCTGCTGTGACACCTTCAGCTACTCAGGAGACGCATTGACTGACTTTGGCGGGGCAGTATCCTGGGGTTGGGCAGGTGGGAGGGAGAGTATTGATTTTTCAGATTCAAAGGCCTTTATTGAAAGCCCAAGTAAACATTATGTGAGGCTGGTATGAATGGAGCCCTAGAAGTATTTTTCTTCCAAGCAGCCATCTGTGGAGTAATATAGAAATTGTTCAAAAGCAAACATCAACTCAGACTTCAAAGCCTGTCCTTGCACCTGTGCTTCTGATCTCCTAATATCTTGTATTTAAAAACTGCAAAAGGAGGTAAATAGTATTTCAGTAGTAGTATTTTTATTTCTATTTCAGAAATTATTACAAATGTCCTCACTAAATATTTAACACTTTACTGATATTCATGGACAACCTCTCAACCAGGCCATCCTCATCCCATGTCTGGACAACCACCTCCTTGATCTTCCTAACACCCATCTCCCCCTCTCCTTCCCTCCCAATCCATTCAAAGTTCAGCTTTGAGTGTTTGAGTGTTTGACCAGATCACTCCTCAGCCCTCTTTGAATCCCTCACCTGGCTCCTTTGGTGGAAGAGCTGCAGAAACATTTGTTTCAGAGTAGCAGCCGTGTTAGTCTGTATCCGCAAAAAGAACAGGAGTACCTGTGGCACCTTAGAGACTAACACATTTATTTGAGCATAAGCTTTTGTGGGCTACAGCCCACTTCATCGGATGCATGCAGTGGAAAATACAGTAGGAAGATATATATATATATATACAGAGAACATGAAACAATGGATGTTACCATACACACACTAACGAGAGTGATCAGTGAAGGTGAGCTATTACCAGCAGGAGAGAAAAAAACTTTTTTGTAGTGGTAATCAAAATGGTCCATTTGCAGCAGTTGACAATAAGTTGTAAGGAACAGTGGTGGTGGGAGGGAATAAACATGGGGAAATAGTTTTACTTTGTTTAATGACCCATCCACTTCCAGTCTTTATTCAAGCCTAATTTAATGGTGTCCATTTTGCAAATTAATTCCAATTCATCAGTCTCTCATTGGAGTCTGTTTTTGAAGTTTTTTTGTTGTAATATTGCGACTTTTAGGTCTGTAATCGAGTGGCCAGGGAGATTGAAGTGTTCTCCGACTGGTTTTTGAATGTTATAATTCTTGATATCTGATTTGTGTGCATTTATTCTTTTACGTAGAGACTGTCTGGTTTGGCCAATGTACATGGCAGAGGGGCATTGCTGGCACATGATGGCATATATCATATTGGTAGATGTGCAGGTGAACGAGCCTCTGATAATGTGGCTGATGTGATTAGGTCCTGTGATGGTGTCCCCTGAATAGATAGGTGGACAGAGTTGGCAACGGGCTTTGTTGCAAGGATAGGTTCCTGGGTTAGTGTTTTTGTTGTGTGGTCTGTAGTTGCTAGTGAGTCTTTGATTCAGGTTGGGGGACTGTCTGTAAGCAAGGACTGGCCTGTCTCCCAAGATCTGTGAGAGTGATGGATCGTCCTTCAGGATAGGTTATAGATCCTTGATGATGCGCTGGAGAGGTTTTAGTTGGGAGCTGAAGGTGATGGCTAGTGGCATTCTGTTACTTTCTTTGTTGGGTCTGTCATGTTTTAGGTGACTTCTGGGTACTCTTCTGGCTCTGTCAATCTGTTTCTTCACTTCAGCAGGTGGGTATTGTAGTTGCAAGAACGCTTGATAGAGATCTTGTAGGTGTTTGTGTCTTTCTGAGGGGTTGGAGCAAATGTGATTGTATCGTAGAGCTTGGCTGTAGACAATGGATCGTGTGGTGTGGTCTGGATAGAAGCTGGAGGCATGTAGGTAAGTATAGCGGTCAGCAGGTTTCCAGTATAGGGTTCCCATGGGCTTCTTTTCCATGGGTCCAGATGATGAAGATGTCATCAATGTAGTGCAAGTAGGGCAAGGTCGTTAGGGAAATTAGGCTTAAATAAAGACTGGGAGTGGATGGGTCATTACACAAAGTAAAACTATTTCCCCATGTTTATTCCCCCCCCCCCCGCCGTTCCTCACAACTTCTTGTCAACTGCTGCAAATGCACCATTTTGATTACCACTACAAAAAGTTTTTTTCTCTCCTGCTGGTAATAGCTCACCTTAACTGATCACTCTCGTTAGAGTGTGTATGCTAACACCCATTGTTTCATGTTCTCTCTGTGTGTGTGTATATATATATATATATATATATAGATATATATATATATATATATATATATATAATCTTCCTACTGTATTTTCCACTGCATGCATCCGATGAAGTGGGTTGTAGCCCATGAAAGCTTATGCTTAAATAAATGTGTTAGTCTCTAAGGTGCCACAAGTACTCCTGTTCTTTTTGCAGAAACATTTGTGTGAAAAGCTATCGGATGGACTAGGTGGGCGTTATTGGCAGAGTGAAGGACGCAGGGGTGACCCAATAAGAGACCAGAACAGAAGTGCAGTGAGAGGTTCCCTTGTTTTGAAGGGCCTTATAGTTGAGGATAAAAGGTTGGAAACAGAAGGAGCCTGTTAAGGCTGCTCTAACTTACACCATCTGGCATGGTCCCCGAGGGACTGTCCTCCAGCTGGGGATATCAGAGCACAGTGTGCTCTGGGCCACTTCAATGTATCCCCCTGAGCTGGGGAATTAAATGCAGTCGCTGCTCCCTCTGCACTGCCAGAGATTCCTTTGTTTTTCAGTTTACAACAAAAACGTTACCCGCTACTCATCCCACTTCTTAGCCTGAATGAGAAATTTTCTCCCAAAATGTGAAGAAAATTATGTTTTAACCATTGTTGTGACTTTCCCTCTACGCCCTCTACAATATCATAGAACCTTGTGAATCTGCACACCACTTAATCCTCAACCAAACTGTCTTTCTCCCCACATCTGAGCAAAGATTCAAACCCAGCGTGATATAGTGAAATTTCCTATATCTAAGAGAGTGAGATATTATCATAAATAATTCAACCTAAACTGTAGTTGTCAAAATTAATGAGCAAAGTACATTTTGTGATCCTAGCTTTGTTGTTGTGTGTATTCACTTCCTTGCTAATTTGCAAAGATCAGGAGACCATTATCTTCTAGTCATTAGCAAGAAGTGAATTAGCAAGATTCTAATGTAATGCATTATTAGTGACCTGAGATGCAGTTTTTAGTGTTTTTAGTAGCCAAAATGTATGACTTTAGGAAAACAAAGTTCCAAGCACTTATGGGTCTTAAGCACTCCCCCTTTTCCCACTTCAGCAGATATAGAATGGGAACTGATGCCCAAAGTCTGGGGCAGTGGATAGTTGTCACCTCAGGAAGGCATTGAACTTCTGCTGGATTAGGTAGTAAGAAGTGTCATGACACTTAATCCCCTCCTCCTGCTCTCCATTCCTTGCAAGTACATGGTGGGAAAGGTGCCATCTTCACCTACTCCCCACTCCGCTCCCCTCACGTGCTTGTGGGGAGTTGTCTTGTGCATGCATCTCTGTGATCCCAGTAGGTCCTCAATGGCCATGCAGGTAGGTGTTGGTGCAGTCTTGCGCAGTCAGGTAGGAAGAAGGTGAAATATAGCCCATAATGCGCTGCTTCCAAACACTGTGCAGCATTCCACTCAGATTTCAATGGAAGAGCCACGAAAGCTTATGCCCAAATAAATTTGTTAGGGCTTGTCTACACTACAGGACTATTTCGAATCTACTTAAGTCGAATTTGTGGATCGACGACTCAAAATCAATTGTGTGTATCATACTAAATACACAAATTCGAACTTTCTGTCCACCACATTCACGGGCTTCGCTTTTTGGAAGGTGCACTGTGGAAGCCTCCACACAGTTCCCGCCCGCCCCCCATTGGATTGGTGGATTTCCCAATGCCAAATGCTGGGAAAAAATGTGTTCATTGAACGATCAATCTCTCTTCCTCTTCTCCTCCCGGCGCGAAATTGCTCTTCGCTCTCTCTGGTTCGGGTTACAGCGCCCACCACCGCCACCTGCGCGCGAGCATGGAGATGGGCGATCATCGCTGCACTCATCTAGCTCGTTATATCAACTCGTCCGCTTCCACCCTCCTCTTCCCAGTCAGATGCTGAGAAAAGAGCAGGGAGGCTCCGGCACGAGAGAGGAGCAAAGCAGCAGTACACAAGGCAGTGGGGCAGTGGTGGGGATGGTGTGGTCAATGGTGGCAAGGGGGCAAGTTCATGGTGTGTTCTGGGCCCGGGGGCGGAAACAACTGTGGGGTGGGACTACCGCATACACTGTCTGGAGGATGACACAGGGCGCAGTAAACTTCAGGACTTACGGATTTCCACCTTGCTGCCCTGTGTTGACTTGTGCCCTGCCTGCCCTGAGCCCTGGGGAGAACACACAGCAGTGACTGGCCTGTGCAGCCAGGAAGGCCCCCTCTGGAAACAGCCCTGCACAGCCACAGCCAGACAGGTACAGGTCAGGCACAGGCGCAAACAACGTGGGCAACTCATTGTCATTCAAGCTCAAATCAAAAAATCAGCTGAGCAACTCAACTGTAGTGACTGTCATGGTAAAGGTCATGGCGGTCATGTCATGAGATGGGCATGGCATGGGGCGCGGTGGGGCTATAGATAGGACTCGGGACCCCAGCTGGGCAGCCCAGCAGCCCAGCACCAAGCCCACCAGGCCAGCCCAGCGGCTTATTGCTGCCGGCTTGGTGCTTAGCGGAATGGTGGCTTTAGGGGACACAAACATCAATGACTGGGTGCGGCCGTTTCGCACGGCGGGCGTTCAGGAACTCTGGTCTGTTTAAGGGCCTCTCAGGCAGCACTTCCTCCAGGCAACAAAAATAGACCCGGACCACATTCACAAAATTGGGTGATCCTCGATGGGATCCTGGCTCCCCCCCCTTGATGCCTACCCGCCCAAGCCCTATACAGGGGCTCTTGGACACTGAAAAGGAACTCTTCAAACTCTTCAACTACCTGTGGAGTGAGCTGGTGCGAGTGGGTGGTGGAGTGTGCGGGAGATGACACTCCAGGGACATCAGCGAAAGAGCATCCCTCGGATATTCGCTGCTTGCTTGCTCCCACACTGTGCTGCTGAGCTGCTGCCTGTGCACAATGTGGAGTTGAGAGCAAAGTGTTGGGGAGGCGCTTGAGAGGTTCCTGGCCGTGCTGAGATGATCTTTCAGACAGAGGCAATATGAAGAAGAATACTTGAAAGCGAAGTTTATCGAGAGCAGAGGCTTTGAAAGCCCAGTTCCTTTTGAGCAGTTTAAGAGAACTGTCCACTTGATTTTAAGAGAGCCCCATCATAAAGTTAGTTTTTTTCCTTCCCCATGTTTTAAAAAAAAATAAACATTCTTTTTTAATTAATAATATTTCTTTCTTCGTTGAATCATTTTCTTCTTCTCTTTGGGTGGTGAAAGCAATTGTGTGGTTTGCAGGAGTGGGAGGTGCGTGGGGGTGGTGGAAGGGGGGAGAGGGGGAGGGTGTGGGGGGGGGGAGGTGGGAGGTGTGGGGTGTGGGGGGGAAGGGGAAGGGGGGAAGGGTGGGGGGAGGGGGGGTCTGGGCCTGGGGGGAGTCTCTTTGGGGCTCGGGCACCGGGAGGGGCGTGATCTGTGAGGTGGACTACGTCCAAGAATCCTGCGGGAATGTGCCCTTACAGACCCACACCACAGGCACCAGGACACTAGTGAGACCCGGGCAGCATACACCACATGTGTGTCCTGCACCTGCTCCTTGACTGCAGTCTGTGGCAGCCCCCTGTGATGCCCTGCCCCCCAAGTGCCCCACCTCTGAATGCACGCTAATTAAACACCCACAAACAGAAAACATCCTGAAGCAAAACGAAACAAACAGAGACAACAAAGTAACAACAACTGGCTTTTAATAATGTTATACACAGTGGAAGGTTGACTTGGGTGGGGGATAGAGGATTCTGGCAAGGGTGCCTGACAATGTGCAGCAACAGTTCGAGAGGGCCCTACTCTGCTTGTGCCTGCTGCGGTGCAGTGACAGGACAGGTCTCTGCCTTGCCTCTTTGTCTGCAGGGTCACTTGGGGGACTTCTCTCCTGCCTTCTTGGGCGGGGAACATCTACAAGGGGGCTCTGCTCTCCCTCTCTCCCTCTCAGACCACAGGCGCTCTTGTGGCTGCCTGGTTCCCCCTCGTTCCGTCCCTCCCTTCCGCCAGGTGTGCTCGCGTTCCTGCCGTGCCCCTCTTCCTGCCGTTCTGCTCACCTCCCCTCCGCCTGTGAGGCTGTCTCTGCCTGTCCTTCCCTCCTCTCCTCTGATCTGCCTGCTCTGCTGCTCTGCATGCTGATCTGTCTCTCTTGGTGTCGGGTCTTTTCCCAGTCTTTGAAGGAGCGCCAATGCTCAGGTAGGTGATGTGGAGGAGATGTGAAGGAGCCGGTGATTGAGCGAAGCAAAGTGATCAAAAAAAGAACAAACACATGTTGAACAACAGTACACAGTCCAACAGTAGAAGAAACAGTCCAGACCAAGTTGAGATGAAGTGTTAACTAGATCTCACAACTAGTCCGAACGATTGCAGTGGATCGAATGCAAGCGAGCAGCGACATCTGATCGACGCACAGTACAGACTGCTTCTCAGAGACTGCTGCCTGTCCTCCTGATAGTAAAGCAGCAACAGAGCTGGTGCAAGCTCGAAAAGCAGTGCTGAAAGTGAAAATCTGCTGCTGTCCTGCATGCTTGGGCAAGCAAACGGCATGCTGTTGCAAAGACCGCCTGTATGCAAAAGGGTCATGTGAGAGCAAAAGTAAATTCTTATGCAACTGGTCATTCTGGCGCAAGGCAGTAAAAGTAAAAGCGCAAAAAGTCTTTCTTGCTTAAAAAGTAAAAAGTAAACTAAGAGTAAGCGTCTTTCTTCACTTAAGTCGCAAGTCTGCCATACAACAAGTAACCCACACACACTATGCAGCACAGAGAGCACACACAAACCACACCTCCCATCGCTCCCAGGCTCACCCAGAGCTGGCGCTGAGGCGGAAGCCCCGCACAGACCAGGACAGACCTGCATGGCGCGGGACCACCTCTCTCCCCCCTCCTCCCCTCTACCTGATTCCCTCTCCCTGGAAGTTCTTTGCTTTTTCCAATAAGCTGCTCTTCTCCCATTGCTGTTCTTGTAGACCTGCTGTTTGTTTAGCTTGTTTTTTTTTTAATTTTTTTATTTTCTTTTTTTTTTTTATTGTTTTTATATTTGATAAATGGCTGTTTGTTTGTCTGTTTTTTAAAATGTTTTTATAGTATTTCTATTTTTATATAAATCCTGATCCTTCCTAAAAATAAATGTTTCCCTTGGTTGGGGATGATCCTGCTCTGGCTCTGTGAGGGTGATGAAGTCCCTGTCCTGTGGTGTCTGGGGGAGTAGGGTCGCTCTCTCCGCCTGAGAAGACCCTGTGGGGGAACCCTCCGTCCACTATTCCGAACTCGCCCGCGCTCTCTCTGCTGGTCCCTCACTGAACCTTCCCATCCCCACCTGAGAGACGATGCTGATCCTACACTATTCATGGCTGTGTCTGGGCACTCGAAGCCCGGGGCTCCGTGGGCTGGTGGCAGAAGAACCGCACGTCCTCTTGCCGTGAGGGCCTCACATGCGCGCTTGGTGGCGGGCTCCTTTTTCTTTTTTCTTTTTTTTTTTCCCTTGTGTTTCGCCTCTCTGCTTGCCTTGGCACTCATCGCTTCGCCTGTATTCTCCACCTTCACTCGCTTTCAGACTGACTTCGGACCTTCTTCGCTGGGCTCCGGTTCACGCAGCTCCTGTGGCGGACTCTCTGCGAAGGCGCTGGTCACCTGGACTTCGCCCCTGGGAGCCTCCGGTGCCTGCACTTTCCTGCCTGATTCCGCTGACCGCCTTTAGAATCCAATCCGATTTCAAACCAGAGCGCAAGTGCTGGTGGCCATACAAGTGCAATGAAGAGCGAAAGAGAGCGTCAAGAAGAGCAAAAAATTCAATTCAAATTCCGCTGTGGCTCGTGTGTGATTAGCAACAGAGTGGTGCCCTGTGACTGGCAAGTGCGACAACTGTGGCTGCAGAGCCTGCTGCGGAGAGAGAATTCGATTAAGGATAGCAATTCGAAGCTGCTAAGCTAACCTATTGGTGGGTCCTGGAGCGTTTCGTCTCAGAGTCTAATGAAGAGCGAAAGGTCTTAGTCTCTAAGGTGCCACAAGTACTCCTCATTCTTTTTGCTGATACAGACTAACATGGCTACCACTCTGAGACCTGTAGTTATGCTGTGTGTTCATATACTTAAATGAGACATATTTCTCTTTCCTTAACTTTTCCTGAAACCTTTAAAGAGATTTAAATCACAAAAGCTGTCAGTGTAATGTTCTGGGAGTCAGTTAATCACACACAATTAGTGAAATTCAGAGTCGCTGATGAAATGTACAGTGCAATATATTATCTGTCTAGGCATTTATACTGCATTCATCATTGTGGTATCTATCTAAACCTACGCCTTCCAATATCTAGAGCCAATCAGATCTTCTTTTAAGAACTTTTAAATCCCACAGCCGGGATTTGAAGGGCTCTGGGCTGCCCACAGCCTCAGGAAGCCCCGAGCCCTTTAAATCCGGCCCCAGCCCGGCTGCCAGAGCCACGGCAGGATTTAAAGGGCTCTGGGCTGCCCGCAGCGGCGGGGAGCTCTGAGCCCTTTAAATCCTGGCCCCAGCCCGGCCGCCGGTGCCACGGCCGGGATTTAAAGGGCCCTGGGCTGCCCGCAGGACCGGACCGGCTTCCTTACACCTCTGCAAAGCTTATTACTGTACTGAGGCAGCTTACTGGATTTATAAAATGAAGCAGGACTGATCCTGCAGGGTGTGGAGGTCCCTTGACTGCAGTGGGAATTGAGGTTGCTTAGCACCTCATACAGGTGCTTAGCTCTTTGCGGGGCCGGGTTTAGTGAGAGTATGATACTTGCTCTGTGAACAGTGACATGCCTTAGGGCAGGGATTGCCAAACTTTTCAGGGTCACGCCACCCCTTACCCATGTCTGCGCACTCCCCACCCCCAAGCCAAGGCCGGGAGCACAGGGCCAGGAGCGAGGACCACAGCTGGGGGCGGGGCTACAGCAGAGCAGGCCTGGGTGGCACTCCCTCCCTGCCACGTGTAGGGGCTGGCCTGGGCCACACCAGCCTCCCCCCCCCCCCCCGGAACGTTATGCGCCCCACAGTTTGGGGACCTTTCCCTTCAGGTTTAAGAATCAATGGAAACTTTTTATTAATGGTGCACACAGGAGCTCATTAAGGGAACACCAGTCTAAGTGTTTCATTCTCTTCTCAATTACAGATTGACTTGGAGCCTGAAGGAAGAGTATATGTCATCATAGATCTTTCAGGATCATCAGGTGAAGGTAAGACCTTTCGATATTTTATCTTGTTCCTCCCATGAATGGTGCTTTTTAAAAAGCTCTATCATGCAAATGTTGTTGGGAAAACCGTGTATTGCAGTATTACTTAACTAATCTGCACAAGCTCAGGTTAAAAAGAAAATGTTATCTTAATAAAGTATATTTTGTTGTACCTCTAAGGAATAGCAGTCCATGGTAGTCCTGGAATTATAGACAGACAACAATAAAAAAATAAATAAGATAGTAACCAAGATGCAGTAGCTTAGAGCTGTTTAATATACCTGGAATTTATTTCCAAGTACTTATTTGTCTGGTTTGGGGGAAAAATGTGCTATAAACCTGACACTAACTGTTAAATTTGTAGAAATAGATGTTATACACATCAAGTGTTTCATCATACTAAATTATTAGTATTTTCTCCACTAAAGTATTCCCTTTCCAAGCAAAGTGCATAAGCAAAATATTTTCATAATAGAAGAGTAGTGGTTTGTATTTGGTAATACAGCACTTGCATATTGGCTTGGGGAAAACCCTAGAAATCAGGAAGATGGGTATTCCGTGGCAATTAAAGGTACTCCTCAGCAACTGTTTTTGCTAGCGATACTGCCAGCGGCTTCAGTGGGGGCAGGATCGGGTCATATATGGTATGAAACTAATTTACAACAGTCCAAACAATTAAGAGTCCCAAAGCTCTTCTGTGTATCGTCTCAAACATGCTCTTTATCAAGATTTTAGCTGCTGAAGTGTATTTGGTGGCATGGGGTCTTTTTTGGTGAGTCAGTTTAAGCTGTGTTCTTTTGAATAGTTACCTGTAATGCAGCCTATCTAAACAGTGTCTGTTGGGTCAGATTACTCAATGCAAATTCATGAGGGCCCTGGCAGGAGGAGAAATGCGGAACAGGAGTAAGCTACAGTTGTTTTGCCTGGATCACTTAAGAGATCAACAGAAGAATGTTTTGCATGTGTCATTTTGGTGTTCAAAAAGGAATAATTGCTGTCCATGGGTAGTTGCTAGAAGTTGCACAAGCACATACTGTGCTTTTGCCTTATTTTTTAAAAAAACGTATTGCTTACAGCTGTTCTTACACCCCTGTGGCCACATAGGGCATTCTTCACACCCTTCATTCTTACATATAAACTGCATACATGATGCTTTAATAACAAACACATGCCCCCTAAGCAATTCTCACTCATGCCTCAAAAAGTTGTAAGACAATCTGCTTTGTTGTTTTACTCTCATAGATTGATTATCCAGTGTCTGCAGTATGTGGAACAAATTTCATGTTAGTACAAATAGCCATATTTTTTTCTTCTTTTTAATTGCTGTGTCAAGTTTAGAGCTCATAGAAGTAAGGATCTAACAGTCCATCATGGTGTATGCAGATGTTCTTCAAAGCTTCCATTTGCAGTTCATTAATAAGATCTTAATTCTGCCTAGCAACAACCTCGCTATTTCAATCCTTTATCACACACTGCCAGTGGTGCCGAATTGCCATTGGATTTTGGTTTTCTTTTTTATGTGAATGGATGTCCCTAGGCTCTTTAAACCCTTAGGAAAAAAGAAAATCCTTTTGGAGAGGTGCACAGAATATAATAGAGATGAAGCTAATAGAATTCTATAGCAAAAATAATTGTACAGAGTTTATCATTTTTTGTGAAATTCTATTATCTTTAAACAATCCTACAGAATTACATAAGTATATACATTTCTCGTATAGACTTTAAAATAAGGCTGTCAAGAGATTAAAAAAAATAATCACGATTAATCATGCTGTTAAGCAATAATAGAATACCATTTATTTAAATATTTTTGGATGTTTTCTACATTTTCAAATATATTGATTTCAATTACAACACAGAATACAAAGTGTACAGTGCTCACTTTATATTTATTTTTATTACAAATATTTGCACTGTAAAAAAACAAAAGAAATCGTATTTTTCAATTCACCTAATACAAGTACTGTAGTGCAATCTCTTTATCATGAAAGTTGAACTTAGAAATGTAGAATTATGTACAAAACCCCCTGCATTTAAAAATAAAATAATGTAAAACTGTAGAGCTACAAGTCCAATCAGTCCTACTTCCTGTTCAGCCAATCACTCAGACAAACAAGTTTATTTACATTTGCAGAAGATAATGCTGCCTGCTTCTTGTTTACAAGGTCCCCTGAAAGTGAGATCAGGTGTTTGTGTGGCACTGTTGTAGCTGGCGTGACAAGATATTTACATGCCAGATGCGCTAAAGATTCATATGTACCTTCATGCTTCAACCGCTATTCCAGGGGACATGCGTCCATGCTGATGATGGGTTCTGCTTGATAACGATCTAAAGCAGTGCAGACCGACGCATGTTCATTTTCATCATCTGAGTCAGATGCCACCAGCAGAATGTTGAAGGTCTTTTTTGGTGGTTCGGGTTCTGTAGTTTCCGCATCAGAGTGTTGCTCTTTTAAGACTTCTGAAAGCATGCTCTACACCTCATCCCTCTCAGATTTTGGAAGGCGCTTCAGATTCTTAAATCTTGGATTGAGGGCTGTAACTATCTTTAGAAATCTCACATTGGTACCTTCTTTGCATTTTGTCAAATCTTCACTGACAGTGTTCTTAAAATGAACATGTGCTAAGTCATCATCCGAGACTGGCAATTATCTGTCTGGCAATTAATAAGTGGGCAGCATTATCTCCTGCAAATGTAAACAAACTTGTTTCTCTTAGCAATTGGCTGAGCAAGAAGTGGGACTGAGTGGACTTGTAGGCACTAAAGTTTTACATTGTTTTGTTTTTGAGTGCAGTTATGTAACAAAAAACCCCTACATTTGTAAGTTGCACTTTCATGATAAAGAGATTGCACTACAGTACTTGTTTGAAGTGAATTGAGAAATACTATTTCTTTTGTTTATCATTTTTAGAGTGCAAATATTTGTAATAAAAATAATATAAAGTAAGCACTCTACACTTTGTATTCTGTGTTGTAATTAAAATCGACATATTTGTAAATGTAGAAAAACATAAAAAATATTTAATACATTTCAATTGGTATTCTATTATTTAACAGTGCGATTAATCGTGATTAATTTTTTAAATCATCATTAATTTTTTCGAGTTAATCGCGTGAAATTAACTGCAATTAATTGACAGCCCTACTATAAAAAGATTCTAGAAAGTTATAGAAAGGTTGTGGATTTCTCCATAGGCAAGTTATACACTGTCCTACAGTACTGGTCTAAAACACATCTCACAGTAGTGATCAGGCCATGTTATGGGCTATTACAGTAGAATACTGTCATATACACCTCTACCCCAATATAATGCTGTATTTGGGAGCCAAAAAATCTTACTGCATTATAGGTGAAACCGCGTTATATCGAACTTGCTTTGATCCGCCGGAGCGTGCAGCCTCACCCCCCCCCCCCCGCCCCGGAGCACTGCTTTACCGCGTTATATCCGAATTCATGTTATATCAGGTCACATTATATCAGGGTAGAGGTGTATTTTGAAAAGAATGAGACTAGCAAACTTGATCTTCTTTGTAACCAGAAACCTTGGTTTTCAACTCCAGTCCCTGGAGATGAAAGGCTAGTGCATTATAACCCATTACACCACCAAGACTCCTTTTCCTAAACATCATTTTTAGTTCCGTCCTGGACCCACAAAAATCTAATTGTCCTGCAAAGTGAATTCCAATCATTAGCTTGTTTTCCCCTGTAGAGGGGTTGGACTCACCCCTGCGGCGCCTCCTGCTGGTGACTCCGGGAATTAGCTCTGTTCAGCACTGGAGCGCCCTCTGCAGGCTGGTGATCCGCCTATCCTCTGGCCCCCGTGTCCCTTCCTGGACCCGGTGCCCTTTCACATGGGGTGCTGCCCCTGGCAGTAACCCCTTTCTCTCTGGGTCTCCCCCTCCTTGGGGAAACCCCACCCTCTATCCCCACCTTGCCTCAGTATTGGCTACTGCCAGTCATTGTCTAGCCCCACACTCTGGGGCAGACTGCAGTATCAGCCTACTCATCACAGGCAAAGGGGTTTGGACCTGCTGCCGTGGCCTACCCCTGGGCTGCCCTCTGCAACCCACAGTACCTGTTGGCCCTTCGCTAGACCGCAGCCTGGGGCTTTCTAGGCTGGACCTCCCCAGCTCCTCAGCCTTTCCCCAGCCCTGCTTCACCCTAGGTACCTTGCCTATAGCCCCTGCAGCCAGGCCCTTCTTCCTCTTCAGGCAGAGGAAGACTGTCTTCTTGAGCCTCGGCCCCTTCCCAGGGCTGTTTTTAACCCCTTCAGGGCCGGAGCAGGGGTCCACCCTGCTACATCCCCCCCATATGCTTCTTGCTTTGGTATGGCACGGTACCGGTAACAGTCAATCTTATGGTTCTGGCAATTTCCATAACACCGCTCTGTCTCACCCACAACAAAATCAAGGAATTTACGGGCTTCAATCACTCCTTCCCCCTTTGTGGATAGAGGAGTTGAAAACATGGCAGATCCCTAGCTGAGGCCATGAGAAGGAGTTTTGGCCTCTTCTCCACTGTTGTCATTGGACGTTGTGGAGGTCCATCTATAGATAGAAACTTCATATCAGGAGTCGGGGACCAGGCTGCCATTGGGAGAAGTGCTGGGGCAAGGGACTGTGTGCGCTGGCATTGCTACTTGGATTCCTCGCCTGTTCCAGAGACAAGCTGGGAATCTACATAAAAGTTATTACAGCCAGAGGTTTTATTGACTCTTTTGTATGCCCCCTTTCTGCATTGAGAAACATCTTTTAGAGCAGGGGAGTTCTGCCAGTGCTGCTCCACCAGAGAAGTGATGAAGAAGGCATTTGGACTCGCCTCCAGTTAATCTCAGAGTTTTACTGCAGGTTTTGAGGTATTCAGTGTTTTTTTCCTTAAAGCCCCATCTCCTGGAATCATGTTGTTGTCTGAGAATCTCTGCTTTCATTTAAAAAAAAATGTCTAGACCTCATAGTTGCAGAAAAAAGCTTGAAATTATGAGCCCTAACGCCTCAGAAATCAGGAGGCAAATACAAAGATTCCCAAATTTATAGATAATTTGTTTACAATCTTATGATTTTTAAGATAATCATGTTGTCTAGGGCCTGCTCATAAGTTCTGAACATTTGAGGTCGACAGTGCTGCTCCTGAGACTTGCAGCTTTTGGCATCTGAACCACATATCCATTCTGCACTGGAGCGGGCGTGGGGAGCGGGAGAGGCAGAGAACAAGCTCTGCCCTTGATGAAATGAACTGTTGCAAATTGCAGTGGGAGCAATCGGGACAGAAGAGTTTAGGATAAAATGCTGAGTGGACACTACATTGTGGCACAGAGGTCCATATTTTCAAAGGCTTGTGTCTGTCTAGCAGCAAAATTGGTACATTGTGCTTTCAAAACCAGTCCTCCACTTAGGTCTGCAAAATGCATAGCTGGGCACCTAAATGCCACTTGCATATGCAAGTGGTTGTGTTTGTACCATACTGTATTTAGTGCATACACAAATTTGGAGGGTGAAAAGTTTATTTTTAGATGTAATTTTGGCTCATGGCATGGAACATCAAGTCCTTTTCCACATAGTTACTAAATACATGTGGGCTATTTATAACACAGGTATCAGTGTGTGAAGATATTACATTTTATAGTGTTGGGCCCTGATCCTGCAAAGATTTATGCATGTGCTTAAACACACCATGAGTAGTCCCGTTAAAGACAATAGGACAGGACTATTCACAGTGTGCGTGCGCGTAAGTCTTTGCAAGATTGGGTTCCAAGTATATTAAGCCCTTCTCAGGTTCAGTGTATAAAACATACAAAAGAAACAGAGAGGCTGAATCTCTTTTATCAACTGGCCTGCAAATGACAAAGCCCTTTTTGGAGATTAAGGCAGTGCCAGAAAGGGTTCCCTAATCTAGAGTTTTCCATATAAACTTTAACGCATAGGAGTCAAATAAAAAAATTTAAAACACTTTTGCATGCCAGTTGTAGTTCAGATTGTCTTATCTTGGAGCTCAGAACAACAAAGGCCTGTTTCAGTTCAGGTGTAAGCAGAGTTGCACCTTGCTTGCACCCACTCTGGATTTGATGCAGGGGCTGTACTGGCAGTGCTGACACACTGGAGTTAGAAAAGCATTAGTGGGACTGGTTATGTTGAGTGAACCTTACAGCCTTCAAAGAACCTGCTTTGAAGTGGCTTGTATTTGATATTAAAAGTGCTTTCTAGGGATTTTCCTCTGCCCATATGTCTTTTCTACTTCTCTCTTACCTCATTTGTTCTAGGGATCTTTGAGAAGATACATGCACAAGATTAAGGGCCTCAGTTCTAATTGCAAATTCATTATGTTTTTGAGTGGTAAGGCATATTCTCAGGTTACAGCTTAAAAGAACAGCTTTGTCTTGAAAGCGTTGCCAAGTAGAACAAGAGAACCTTGGCAGGAGTTCTGACCTAATACACTAACCCCTACATTTGCAAAGAATTACACAGGGTTTTAGGAAAACATTTGCTGTTATTGGAAGTCATCTTTACCACTTTTAAAATTTAAGGGGAAAGGCCGTTGCAGGTAAATAAAAAATGGCCAGCTTCTATGTGGCACGATACTCCTCCCTCCTTTCCCCCCCTCCTCCCCCCCCAGATCTAAGCACTAATTGGCTGCTGTGTCTGTCTCTGTGAGCAATAAAGTGAAGTACTTGAAAGAGAGAAAAGTACTCCGTAAGGCAGAAGGATGAATTATGTAATAGTTCATATTATGTCATAGATAAAGGTACAGGCATGAATCCTGCAACTCTTAACTTGTGGGAGTAGCTTTTACTCACTGACCTCAATGGGACTGCTCATGTGATTAGGGAGTGGGCCTTACAGGCTTGGAATTAATTTCATTCCCTTGGAGAGAAACTTCAAACCACGTATTAAAAGAACTTTCCAGACAGTTTGTTACATTCAGAGGCCCAAAATCTGCCCTCTCAGGTGCTCATCTTGTATTGGTTCTCCATTTTTCCATGAAATCAAGGGAACTTGACATGTTCAAAGTCAAAATCATAGAAATGTAGGACTGGAAGGGACCTCAGTAGGTCACCTAGTCCAGACCCCTGCACTGAGACAGGACTAAGTATTATCTAGACCATCCCTGACACGTATTTGTCCAACCTGCTCTTAAAAATCTCCAATGATGGAGATTCCACAACCTCCCTAGGCAATTTGTTCCAGTGCTTAACTACTCTGACAGTTAGGAAGTTTTTCCTAATGTTCAACCTAAACCACTCTTGCTGCAATTTAAGCCCATCACTTCTTGTCCTGTCCTCAGTAGATAAGAGAACATTTCATCATCCTGCTCTTTGTAACAACCTTTTGTGTACTTAAAAACCTGTTATCATGTCCCCCTTCAGTTTTCTGTTCTCCAGCCTAACCAGACCTAATTTTTTCAATATTTCCTCGTGTTTTCCAGAACTTTAATAATTTTGTTGCTCTCTTATGGACTTTCTCCAACTTGTCCACGTCTTTCCCTAAGAACCCCAGTTGAGACCTTATAAGTGTTGAATAGACTAGAAGAATTACTTCTTGTGTACAACAATCCTGCTAATATATCCCAGAGTGCTGTTTGCTTTTAACAGTATTACATGGCTGACTTATAATTAGGTTGTGATCCACTAATAACCGCCAGATTCTTTTTCTGCAGTACTCCTTCATAGGCAGTCATTTCCTAGTTGGTATTTGTGCAATAGATTATTCCTGTAGTATTTTGTATCTGACCTTATTGAATTTCATCCTGTTTATTTAAGACCATTTCTCCAGTTTGTTCAGATCATTTTGAATTCTGATCCTGTTCCCCAAAGCTCTTGCAACCCCTCCTAACTTGGTATCATCCACAAACTTTGGAAGTGTACTCTCTATGGCATTATCCAAATCATTTATGAAGATATTAAACCAGACCCAGGAGAGATCCCTGCGGAACCCCAATCAATATGCCCTTTCATCTTGACCGTGAACCACTGATAATTATTCTGAGTACAGTTTTCCAACTGGTTGGGCATCCCTCTTATAGTAGGTTCATCCCTGGCTGAAGAGATTGAAATCCCTGAGAGTCTGATGAATTAATACAATGGTGGTAGTGGAAACTTCCTAAAGCAGAGAAATATTTGTACATATTGAAGTGTCAAGTCAGAAGCTGCAGTACAGGTATGGAAGGGTATGTGCTGTTTAGGAAAGACCGATGCAGAGGTAAAGGTGGGGGAGTAGCACTGTATATCAATAATGAGGTGAAATGTAATGAGATAACTAGCAATGCAATGGATAATACGGAGTCTGTTTGGGCAATGGTCACATTGGGGAAGAAAACTACCAGAGCCTCACCCGGGATAGTGATTGGGGTGTGCTATAGACCGCCAGGATCTAGCTTGGAGACGGATAGAGAGCTCTTTAATGTTTTTAAGGAGGTAAACACTAATAGGAACTGCTTGATCATGGGGGACTTTAACTTCCCGGATATAGATTGGGAAACTAATGCTAGTAATAATAATAGGGCTCAGCTTTTCCTAGACGTGATAGCTAATGAATTCCTTCATCAAGCGGTTGCTGAACCGACGAGGGGGGATGCCATTTTAGATTTGATTTTGGTGAGTAACGAGGACCTTGTTGAGGAAATTGTTGTAGGGGACAAC
Source organism: Mauremys reevesii (assembly GCF_016161935.1). Taxonomy (NCBI): domain Eukaryota; kingdom Metazoa; phylum Chordata; order Testudines; family Geoemydidae; genus Mauremys; species Mauremys reevesii. The sequence goes on from NC_052625.1 coordinate 40,640,326, forward strand.
CTTGGCTCGAGTGATCATGAGCTAATTCGTTTCCAAATAAATGGGAGGATAATCAATAGTGCATCTGAGACTAGGGTGTACGATTTCAAAAGGGCTAACTTTACTAAATTAAGGTGACTAGTTAGGGAAGTGGACTGGGCTAACATATTTAGGGATCTAAGGGCAGATGACGCCTGGGGTTACTTCAGGTTGAAGTTGCAGGAGTTGTCAGAGGCATGTATCCCGAGAAGGGGGAAACGGCTCATAGGTAGCAGTTTTAGACCGAGCTGGATGAGCAAGCGTCTTAGAGGGGTCATTAAGAAAAAACAGAAAGCGTACCAGGAGTGGAAAATGGGAGGGATCAGCAAGGAAACCTACCTTATTGAGGTCAGAGGGTGCAGGGAAGCTGTGAGAAAGGCAAAGCGACAAGTGGAGATGGACCTAGCGAGGATTAAAACCAATAGCAAACGGTTTTTTAGCCATATAAATAGGAAGAAAACCAAGAAAGAAGAAGTGGGACCGCTTAAAACTTTAAACGGAGTGGAGATTAGGGATAATCTTGGAATGGCACAATATCTGAACGAATACTTTGCCTCGGTCTTTAATGAGGCTAATGAAGGGCTAAGGAATAGTGATAGAGGACCGATGGGAATGAAGATATGGGGTAGACATTACGGTATCTGAGGTAGAAGCCAAACTTGAACAGCTTAACGGAAGTAAATCGGGGCCCGGATAATCTTCATCCTAGAATATTAAGGAATTGGCGAGGATATTGCTAGCCCGTTAGCGATAATCTTTAATAAATCCTAAATTCGGGATTGTACCGACTGACTGGAGATTAGCTAATGTAGTTCCTATATTCAAGAAGGAAAAAAGTGACCCGGGAACTATAGGCCTGTTAGTCTAACATCTGTAGTATGCAAAGTCATGGAAAAAATCTTAAAAGAGAGAGTGGTTCGGAGCATGAGGCCGATGGCAACTGGGATAGATTACAGCATGGATTTACGAAGGTAGATCGTGCCAAACCAACCTGATCTCCTTCTTTGAGAAAGTAACAGATTTTTAGACAAGGGAAATGCGGTGGATCTAATATATCTGGATTTCAGTAAGGCGTTTGATACGGTACCGCATGAAGAATTACTGGTTAAATTGGAAAAGATGGGGATCGAAATGAAAATCCAGAGGTGGATAAGGAGCTGGTTAAAGGGGAGACTGCAGAGGGTAGTACTGAAGGGGGAACTGTCCGGTTGGAGGGGGGTTACCAGTGGAGTTCCTCAAGGCTCGGTTTTGGGTCCGATTTTATTCAATCTATTTATTGCTGACCTGGGAACCAAGAGTAGGAGTGGGCTGATAAAGTTTGCGGATGACACCAAGTTGGGGGGTATTGCCAATTCGGAAGAGGATCGGGATATTCTCCAGGGAGATTTAGATGACCTTGTAAACTGGAGTATTAGTAACAGGATGAAATTCAATACTGAGAAGTGTAAGGTTATGCATTTAGGGATGACTAACAAGAACTTTAGTTATAAGCTGGGGACGCACCAGTTGGAAGTAACGGAGGAGGAGAAGGACCTAGGAGTCCTGGTTGATCGTAGGATGACTATGAGTAGGCAATGTGATGTGGCCGTTAAAAAAGCTAATGCTGTCTTGGGTTGCATTAGGCGAGGTATTTCTAGTAGGGATAAGGAGGTGCTAGTCCCATTATATAAGGCGTTGGTGAGACCTCATTTGGAGTATTGTGTGCAGTTTTGGTCTCCCATGTTTAAGAAGGATGAATTCAAACTAGAACAGGTACAAAGAAGGGCCACTAGAATGATCCGAGGAATGGAAGGCCTTTCGTATGAAAGGAGACTTGAGGAGCTCGGTTTGTTTTCCTTAACCAAAAGAAGGATAAGAGGAGATATGATTACACTCTTTAAATATATCAGAGGGATAAATACCAGGGAAGGAGAGGAATTATTTCAGCTCAGTGCTAATGTGGACACGAGGACAAACGGATATAAATTGTCAGTCAGGAAATTCAGGCTTGAAATTAGACGAAGGTTTCTAACCATCAGGGGAGTGCAATACTGGAACAGCCTACCGAGGGAAACAGTGGGGGCGAAGGACCTCCATGACTTTAAGATTAAGCTAGATAAGTTTATGGAGGAGATGGTATGATAGGATAACGGGCTTAGTCAATAGGTCAATTAAGTGCCACACTGGTAAATAGTACAATGGGTCAATGGTATGATATAACCTTTTCCAGAGGGTTTGGCTGGAGAGTCTTGCCCGCATGCTCGGGGTTCAGCTGACCACCATATTTGGGGTCGGGAAGGAATTTTCCTCCAGGGAAGATTGGCAATGGCCCTGGAGGTTTTTCGCCTTCCTCCGAAGCATGGGGCAGGGGTCGCTTGCTAAGGAGTGGGTGGATCGGCTTATGTGGGCTGCATCTTGCAGGAGGTCAGACTAGATGATCATAATGGTCCCTTCTGATCTTGAATTCTATGATTCTATGATTCTATGATTGTAGCTTATCACGAAAGATGCATGGACAAAAAACAAGCACAGCAAAAGTGTTCCGTAAACAACTAATAGACATTTGAGTTAAAAATGTGTTGTCATTGTTACTGCTCCAGGATGCTTTATTTTAATGCTGCATGGCACATTAGTGTCTCCTTTATTAATTGAATATCCAATAAAGGAATAAATATGAAAAAATAAACTCACTGAAAGAAAAGACTTACAACAGACCTATTTTTATAAGGAGTCACCAGCAAGAAGTCAGCAGGAAGAAGTTTCCTAATACTCTTCCCATATTCTTTTGTTGTACTGCACCTAGTTCTAGCATGGCTTCTTGGTATATATCATGCCAATGTCTTACAAGAAGAACGTTCATGTTAACTGTTGTGTATGTGCATGTGCATGTGGTATAGATGACTTTCAGCCAGAATAGCTTGTGTTACAACCTTTAACTCCTGCTAACATTCATCATTAACGGGGTCAATGGCTAGCAGAGAAGGGTATTTCCATTCATTCTTTCTATTCTGTTGAAGGGAATAATCTTTTGAGATAAGGTACCTTATTCTTTTATTTCCCTGAGGCTGGCTGTTGTCCAAAGTCATACTGATTTTCCATATTAACTTGGTTTGGTTGCAGTGTAGAGTTTATTTCTCGAGTGAAGTACACCTATCAGGGTGGTTAAGCACTGGAATAAATTGCCTAGGAAGGTTGTGGAATCTCCATCATTGGAAATTTTTAAGAGCAGGTTAGACAAACACCTGTCAGGGATGGTCTAGATAATACTTAGTCCTGCCATGAGTGCAGGGGACTGGACTAGATGACCTCTCAAGGTCCCTTCCATTTTTATGATTCTATGAGTCTATGACATCCATTGATTATTTCATTGAGCTATTACAGCGGGGTTTTTGATCTACCTCTTGTGCTTATAAAACTTGTGACTGAGTTTTTTAATATCAGAAATGAGATATAAGAGCTCCAGTGTCGTCTCCCTGACTCTCTTGAACCAATTTCAGAGATGCAATGAAAGTTTAAAACTTTCATCCAAGAATTCATGGTAACACAGTGAGACAAGGTGGGTGAGTCAGTTTATAAACTATCATAACAAATGGTCATAGAATGGGATAACAGACGCACTTTGACCAAACAATGGTTAAATCCCTCTTCAACAAAGTAGACTTTATATGGCTTGAAAGGGAAGACTCACCTATTTTTTAAGTAGTTCTTGCTTTTTATTTGCTACAGCTTTCCTCTTCCACCTCCTTGCCATGTAAATTACACCAATGTACAGATACGTATGGTGGCTTGCACCACTATGTGACTTTCACACCACCATTTTGGCATGTGGGCCAGTAACTATAGAATGATTCTGAGAACAGACTTGAGGGGACACTCAGTTATTTTTCTGACTGTATCATTATGAATGGCTTATAATAGCATTCTAAATAAGAACTATCCAGAACCACATTTCTTTGCATTAAGCACAGTAAGTTGTGATGATTAATTATCATCATCAGATGCCTGAGTTCATATTAGGTAATTGCCTTTTCACACAATCACACACAAGATTAAGATTTCATTTTCAGGCTTCCAGTGCTGCCGACTGGGAGAGCAACCTGAGGCAGAAGCCTCCAGCTCACATGATATTCCAGACAGGACTGAATCTCCATTAGACGAATCTTGAAGAAGAGAATGACCTGGAGTCATTCCCATTTTTGTCCAGGTGCTCCCGACCGACCTCACCGAGGCCGGCCAGGAGCACCCATGTCTGCACAGGCGCCCCCGACCAACCTAACCAAGGTCAGCCAGGAGCACCCATGGGATGATGACAATGGCTAGCAATCGTATTGTACCGTCTGCCATCTGCAAGGCAAGGCAAGGGGATGCTGCTGTGTAGCACTGCAGTACCGCGTCGGCCAGCAGCACCCAGGAGACATACGGTGACAGTGAGCTGAGCAGGCTCTGTGCTTGCCATGGTATGTCATCTGCATGGGTAACCCAGGAAAAAAGGCGAGAGATGATTTTTTGCCGTTGTTTCACAGAGGGAAGGCATGACGACATGTACCCAGAACTACCTGCGACAATGTTTTTGCCCCATCAGGCATTGGGAGCTCAACCCAGAATTCCAATGGGCGGCAGAGACTGTGGGAACTGTGGGATAGCTACCACAGTGCAATGCTCCGAAAGTTGACGCTAGTCTCGGTACTGTGGACGCACACCGCCGACATAATGCGCTTAGTAGGGACGCACCCAATCGACTGTATCAAATCGATTTCTAAAAATTCAACTTCTATTAAATCGACCTAATTTTGTAGTGTAGACATACCCTTAGTGTTCAGAATTGTGCCTGAATGTGGAGACTTATCAAAATCTTGTGATCTGTGACTGTCACTCCAAATCAGTGGTGGTTTGTCTTAACATATCTGTTCCCTTGAAATTCTTCAGGCTGGCATTACATTATGCTTCATAGCCAGATGCTTGCTACTGTGATTAGAGAATGGAGGTGGGCTGCAAAAGAATGCTGGCACTAAGTCTGAATTTCCAGAACATGGTTGCTGGTTAGATATCTTGCAACCAGACAGAGGGTTAGTGTGGAGGGCTGGGGGACGGAGGGGAAAAGCTATCGTGATAATTCATAGACCAGCTCTACTTTTTCTAGCAGGATTTCTCAGTTTCTCAACAACTATAAATTACAGACAAAGAAATAAACCATGCTTTATTCCATCTGTATAGCTCTCCCACCAAGATAGAACTTTAACACCATCCCCCGCAACCCGTCTTGGCAGTGACATCTTCCCTTTAGATGAAGACCTGTCTCAGGCCGATCTCTCCTCAGCTGCAGGTGTTTCATTGTGGCTAACAGCAGCTGTTTGGCTCCCATCAGTAGAGTGGGATTTTAGAATAGAAATCTTTTACTCCATCTGTAGGTACAGCTTCCTTCATTGTACTAGTTCTCCCTATGATGAAGGACCCATTAGGGAGATTCTGCCACTTGTAGCTCAAGTACTAGGCTGATTCTGTAACACTAGTAATGTACAACAAACCATCCAGTTCTTATAATGGACACATGAAATGAAGAACCACAAAGTCCATTAATAGTTTCACTGCATAGTCCCCCTGACCCTTTCCTTTCATAACCCAAGGTGTCTTGGGTCATCTACCTGTGACATCTAGTGTGTGGAATCCTAATCTTACTGTACATTGTAGTGTAGTGTGTTGGCTGTCGTCCCTCCCCGTTCAGGCTCGGAGGGAGGGACGACAGCCAACACACTACAACAATCAATATTTATCCTAGCCTCCTGTGTAGGACAGACAGCATATATAGTCGGGTGCTCTGGTCCTCTGGGCAGGGCAGAGCAAGGAGCAGCCTTTAGCTCAGCCTTCTGGCTAGGGCAGGCAGCAACCAATGCAGTCAGGGCCCTGATCCTCTGGGCAGGGCAGAGAAATAGGCAATTTTTAGCCCAATTCTCTGGCAGGGGCCAACAGCAATCAAGAGTCAGGGTTCTGACGTTCTGGGAGGGGCAGAACAATAGCAGTCTATGGTCCAGCTTTCGGGCTGGGGCAGACAGCAGATAAAACAAGGCCCTTTGGCCTAAAGTGGGTAGGCTGTCACCTCACAGATGGGGTTGGCAGAGGGGGAGGCAATATGGGGACCTGGGCCCACCCTACTCCACTGGGTCCCAGCCTAGTGTCCTAATTGTGATGACTTTATATATATATATAATCACAATTAACCAACTTTTTTTTTAGTAGTATGAGACAATCTGTCTCTCTTGTGGTATCTAAGGTTTTTGCAGGTGGGAGCAAGATAAAAATGCAAGAAACAATATGGGAGTGTGTGGTGTTACCAGATTTGCCCATTACTTTGGGGTATGCTCATTTATTCGGGTTACTGTTCTGGAGAAGGAGATTCTGTAATTCTATCAACGTACTGCTTGTGTCACTTGTGTTTTCATGTGGAGCTTTACTTCTCCCTTCTGCAAGTCCCTTCCCAATGGAGCTATCCTGCAGGACCTAGGTTCCCCAGGGCTGGGTTTCTCCAGCCCCAGAACTGGATGAGCACACACCCACCCACACACACATTAACAGAGCAAGTCTGAGCGGACCGGGTCAATCAGCACTGTCAAGCTGACCCCTTATATGTCTCTGGATTCACTGGGCTGGATGGAGCAGCACTTTCAAGCTGACTCTCCTTATATGCCCCTGGGCTCCATGGACTGGGTCAAGCAGCACTTTCAAGCTGTCACCCTTATGCATCCCAGATTCCGCACGTCCCTATCCCCACTCTCACAACACAATTGTACTGGCAGTAATCTACTTGATGAGCAAACCCCACAGTATTCTGGGTGCTGCAGGGATCTTTAGCTTAGGTAAAAGAAGCGTTGCTGTAGAATGAATGGGGGAAGCTAAAAACACAAAAGAGTAAAGTTCAGCAAGAGAGAGAGAAGCAACCAACTTAACCATAAAAGTTATTTATTGAATAATAGTGATAACTACACAAGGAGGGCTAAACCAACACAACCTACATTATTAAAGGTTAATACCTAAGGTAGAAAGGAAAACAGAGAGAGAGAAAGAGGCGGGGAGGTCTCACCCACTCCATGAGGCTTGAACTGATCGGAGTTCCCGGGTGATGCTGGTAGCTCTGTCCTGAGGGCTGGAGACAGGCAGAGTCCCCAGTACGATCAGCCAGGAGAAGATGGAGTTCCAGTGGAACTGATGCCTAGTTTGGATCTAAGCATCAGAACCCTGACTAGACAGCGAGTAGGGATTTTTGTAGAGAAAATACAATGGTTCAAGGGAGAACAATAGATTTGTTTATAGGTAAGCTGATGACTCAAGGGTTTTCTTTAGACTAGACAATAGGAGCTGATCACTCTTGGCTATGGGTGGTGTTTTCTTCCAGGGAGCTCACAATGCAACTAGGCTGCTTCACTATTTGGATATCAATTAAGGATTCATTACTAGAATTGGTCTGATAATTGCTGAGATGGGTGTGTGCAGACATAGGGTCATTCGCATCTGGAGCAGAGATTCCCATGATGCAGTGCTTCCCTGCTTTTTCTGGTCCCAGAATTCAGTGTGGTTCTCTGTTCTCCATTCTGTATGTAAATTGAGAGGTCTTCCTGTTCCATCTTTCATGCAGATGAGGCTAGGGGAGTTGTCTCTGCTCTCCATTCTGTATGCTGATGGAGATGTCTTAATCTTGTCACCCTTGTCAGGAGGGGTCTAGGTGTGTCTCCCAACGCCCTTCACTGCTCTCTGCAAGGTTTTTCCTCTGATGGGTTTTGGTTTAAGCAGAGGCTGGGGGGGGGGGTGTCTTTCATGAGTCAGGCTGGATACTGCACCCTGGTTCCCCAAGAACACAGAGGTGTCTGGTATCAGTGGGAGTGAGAGTGGGTATTGCAGGATGGGACAGGAGCGGGATTAAAAAATAGTCGCATGCAGAGCTCTAGCCCCCGCACTCCGAGTCCCTCTCCAGGTGTAAGTCAATATCCAGCCAGAAGAATGGCCCCATACTTAGACACACCTTTCACCCCCACGTCCCCTCAGTTGCCATGAGCAGAACTCAGCCACACGTCAGGGTATAGCCCTGACACTTTTGTTTGTAATTAAACTGATTTGAAGGTAGGATGGAATTGTTTTCAATTTTCTTTCTTTAGGCTCCTATGCTGCCAGTCCCTTGTTTTTGCAGGATAACAGCAAACATTAGTTGGCTCACAAATTTCAAATGTAAGTAGAATTGTTGTTTTCAAAAGCCATTTCACAGTTTATCAAGGGTGAGAAGAGATTTTCCCCTTTGGAGCCAAGCTGAGCAAAATGGGGCAGAGTATTCATTTCACTTGCTCCTTTCATCAGCATCAGAAAACTAGTATCTCTCCAAGCTAAGATAGATCTGAAGTTATAAAAAATAGATGTGTCGGAGAAAAACAGAGGTCTCACATTCAGGTTGGGTGCAGCAAGTCAGATACTTTATTATCTCTACCAGTTTCCCGGGTTTTGGCACTCCCCACCCCTTTTTTTTTCCTCTTTCCCACTCACCTCACACAATCCTCGCTTCTACAAATCTCGCGTTATTAGGGTTACAGCTAGCCCGACTCTTGCTCACATAAGGAGACTATGTGGATTTGAAATCCCCTTCAAATCCCTGTCAATTATTTCTCTGCTTCCACAGATGTTTGAAATCAGATGAGTGCTTATCTTTCTACTGCATGATAAGTGTTCTCCTCCCAGGAGATTAAATCAATTTCAAATATGCATTTACTCTCAGGTCTTATTTTGATTACAGCAAAATATTTTAAGTGTATAGTTGGGGACACATCTCAAGAATGAAAGTTCTTCAGTCTTGCTTTTTCTCCTCTGTGCTTGCAAGCCTTGACCTATGTTATGACCGTCTGCACAGCTGTGTAAGAAACCTGCACCCATCCAAACCCCATCACTCATCTCCCTAGTTTGACTAGGGAACTGTTTTTCCTTTTGAATATCAGTTTTAATGTTGACCAAAGAATAATTCCCTACAGTATTTAGACTGCTGGACAGTCACTTGTTCTAAGATGGAAACTTTGTACAAAGTTCCATCATAATCTAGGAGATGACTCTTTCCTTTGATCTGAAGTACTAAGAAGAATATTTAAGAGTTCAGGCTCTAAACTACAATAACACACTTATGTTCTCTTCAGAGCAGCATTCTGGGTTACATTTGGCCCTATGAGACTTGTTTGTTCTCCAGTTTAACTGGGTGTTGGTTGGTGTGTAGATAATCATTGCGGGAAAAACTAAGTCTGTGATTCAAGAGCAGGCATTTTAACACAGGCATAAATAGCTGAAGAGGGAGGAGGATCAAAGGTGGAGCTAAGAAATAGTCATGCATACTCCTATATCACTTTTGTCTGTTTGTTTTTCAATCAGCACTGTCAACACTAGACAGGTTGGCTTTGGTAACTGACAAACTCCTTTAGTTAGGAGGACAAATCTTCAGTACTAAGGGTCACATCTTTAGTATATGGTATAAGATGAGGCTGTCCAGTATGACCTTTTGTGCTTACAAGCCCCTTCCCAGCAAAGAGGCACTCCATAGGGTGTTTATAGATATTTTGATTTTTATATGGTGAATGCTTTATTAACAAGCATCTCTTTGTAGATTTACAGCCCTCCCTTGGATCATATCCAGTTAGTTGATGGAACATCTGGAAAGCATTGTATGTTTGTAATAGGCCCTTACCATATAACACTGGCCAAGCTTTTCAGGCAAAGATCAGTGACTTTTCCTTGGCAAGCTCTTAGCTATTTGCCAAAACACATGTCAGAGAGCAAATCATTGATAGAGAATTTAGTTTAAATAGATTTTAGTAGGACTGCAAGACTCTTTACTTTTTTGAGAAGGTACTAGTAATTTGAAGTAGGAAAAGCTGTGAAATTGTATACGTAACATATTTCAAGTAAAATCTCTCTCTTTTGCCACCCTTTGTGCAATATATGCCCTGATTTTCACATGCTTTCAAAGGAAATTATGCAAAGGCTGCATTCTGCCTTTGGAGTAGCCATATTTATATGAGAAGGAAAGAAGAAAACTAGGAACCTCTCATTTACTCACCCAGTTTTGGGAACTGTTGATAGAAACAGACCACTAGATGTTTCACCTTTAAATCTAGAGAAGACCATGAACTGTAAATAAAATGAGATATGTTTTAGAAATGTAAAATCTTCTGGGTATGTGTAAAAGTGGGTGGTTAGCCTTCCTCATCAGTCTTGGAGGGAGGCCACACCCCCTGGCTCTCAGGTCCTTAGCAAGGCAAAGGTTATTGGGGAATTAGCAGTCTCTAGGTAGGGCCAAGCAGCAAGTAGTCCAGGGCTCAGGCCTCAGGCAGGGTGGAGCACCAATCAGTCTCTGGGCTCAGGCCTCAGGCAGGGTGGAGCACCAATCAGTCTCTGGGCTCAGGCCCTCAGACAGGGCGGGACATGAAACAGACAGTCTGACATCCTGGCTCTGGCAGATAGGTTGACCAGATAGCAAGTGTGAAAAATCGGGATGGGCGATGAGGGGTAATAGGTGCCTAGAGAAGAAAAATCCTCGGATATCGGGACTGTCTCTATAAAATCAGGACATCTGGTCACCCTACTGGCAGATGAAAGACAAACGCAGGTCCTCTTGGCCTAAGGTGGGGTTGCTGCCTGCTGCAAGGCTGTAGAGGGACCCAGGCCCACCCTACTCCACAAGGTCCCAGCCCAGGGCCCTAACAGTGGCGGATGGTTCTGCCACTTGGTCAGTGGGGATCTGGCCGAAAGATGCCGACCAGTCTTCTGGCCACACAACCAGACTATAGTCTAGTGTCCCTGGGCTACTTCCTATGACCCCTTTGCTCTGTACCTCGGTATCCTCCATCTTCCCAGCATGCCCAGTGGCGGTCCCAGAAGCTCCTTGGCACCCTGGTCAGCTGGCAGCTCTGCTAGCTCTGGCAAGTTCTCAGCACTGCAGGGTCCTCTTTGGGTTCCAGCTCCAGCAGTGGGTGGGAGGTGTCTGTCCCGTCTGGTGGCTCCAGCCCACGTTTTCTGCAGGGCCCACCTTTTATATTTCCTGTCCTGCCCCTCTGCTTCCAGTGAGGCCGGTGTGGGTGTCCTGGCTCTGCCCACCAGGGGATGGGCAGGGGTTCCTCCCTGCTAGTCTTGGGGAGAGGCCACGCCCCAGGCTACTGTACCGTTAAATAATGTTCAATACTGGATACATTAAGCAGAATTTAATCCAAAGTGCATACTGTGCCACAGTATATTATCAGAAAATAACATTATTAATATTTTGACTGTAGTTATGGGTTTATAATCCTTGTATTCTTGCTATACTTCTAATCATCTTTTTGAGCTACAGTAGAATTCATTTAATCGACTCTCTGATAAATGGCTCATCTTTTTAACTGGTATTATTGCCAGGACACAGCTTCAGTATGGTATATTTTCAATTACTGAACAATGGATAAATGGCTCACAACCTGTGTTGTCTGCAAGCTTATTCCTAGCTTTTTATTCGTGTGCATGCTGCCATTACGCATCTGCATCTTGCTGTTCATTTCAGGTTCTTGGGCTGGTAATCAATCAGCATTCCCTTAACAGTCTCTGAGAATGTTTCAATACTTGTTCTATGCTTATTTTTAAATTGATTCATAAAATTAACATGAATATACACTTTCACAACTCTCTTAAACTTGTTAACAATGCTAATTGTTATTTTTTGTTTCCAGCTGCCCTTGTGAGCTTTTCAGTCCACATTTGAGAATTGTTTTAGGCCCTGCATCTGCTTGCACTCTCTGAAGAACAGAATGAGAATAGAGTCAGGTTCATAAGCTATGCTGAGGGCAGTAAATATTTGGTTTATGAAATTCAAATGACATTAAGGTCCTAGTGCTTCTCCTGTTGACATTACCACAAACCTCATTAGGAACAGAATTGTATATTAAGGCCATGTCTACACCACAAAGTTAAGTCAACTTTATGTAAGTCGACATCGAGCCTCCAATTTAAGCAAGTTGATCTTGCATGTCCACACTACGTTCATTGAGTTGGCGGAGTGCGTCCTCACTAGCAGGGCTTGCATCTATGCATGGAGCACTGCACTGTGGGTAGCTATCCCACAGTGCACCTAGCTGAGTGGAATTTTGGGTTGGGTTTGCAATACCTTATGGGACCAAAACATTGGCACAGGTGATTATGGGAACATGGTGTTAGCCTCCCATGATGCACTTACCTCCCACCCTCCCTGAAATCAATGGCAAACAAACCAAGCCTTTTGTGCAAGCCTGGGTTACCCTCGCGGACACCACAGTATGATAAGCATGGACCCCGCTCAGCTGTACACCATTGTTGTGAACATTAGAAACACCTCACGCCTTATCCTGCAATATTTATGCAGCCGATACAGGAGCTGATATGTGGAACAATGTGATGCTATGCAAGCAGCCCTGCTGGAAGACCTAAAGTGGAGCAACTCACAGTTGCTGGCGACAGTCACGCATCACCTTGACAGGGTTGAGCGCCGTTTCCGAGCTCAGGAAACAAGCACTGACTGGTGGGACCACATTGTTATGCAGCTATGGGATGACAAGCAGTGGCTGCAGAACTTTTGAATGCATAAGGCCACGTTCCAGGAACTGTATGAAAAGCTTTCCCCAGCCCTGAAGTGCAGCAATACTAAAATGAGAGCTGCTCTGACAGTGGAGAAGTGAGTGGCAATAGCTCTGTGGAAGCTTGCAACGCCAGACTGCTACCAGTCAGTGAGGCATCAATTTGAAGTGGGTAAATCTATTGTGGGATCTGTTGTGCTCCAAGTTTGCAGGGCCATCAACAGACTTCTGCTAAGAAGAGTAGTGATTCTGGGCAATGTGCAAGACATAGTGGATGGTTTTGCCATCCTGGGGTTCCCTAACTGCAGTGGGGTGATAGACAGAATGCACATCCCTGTCTTGGCACCAGACCACCTTGCCAAATAGTATCTAAACCGAAAGGGGTACTTTCTCAATGGTGTTGCAAGCGCTGGTGGATCACAGGGGCCGTTTCACCAACATCAACGTGGGATGGTCTGAAAAGGTGCATGATGCATGCATCTTTAGGAGCACAGGTCTGTTCAGAAAGCTGCAAGCAGGGACTTTCTTTCCAGACTGCAAAATAACCATTGGTGATATTGAAATGCCAGTTGTGATCCTGGGAGACCTAGCCTACCCCTTGTGCCCATGACTCATGAAGCTGTACACAGGCAGCATGCACAGCAGTAAGAACAGGTTCAACCATACACTGAGCAAGTGCAGAATAGTGGTGGAATGTGCCTTTGGATGTTTAAAAGGTCGCTATCATTGTTTGCTCACGAGGTTAGACCTCAGTGATCCCCATTGTTATTGCTGCCTGCTGTGTGCGCCATAATATCTGTAAAACAAAGGGAGAAAAGTTGACAGCCAGTATTGAGCAGCCAGACACCAGTGCAATAAGAAGAGCACATCAAGGGGTACTATGTCTCCATGAAGCTTTGAAACCCAGTTTCAGCAATGAGCCAGAGTAATGTGACACTTATGTGTTGTTCCTTACCAAATTGCCCCTCCATTGCATTTTCTCCCCTGTAAACTCCACCCCCACCAACTGCCGTGTGTTGAATGAATAAAGAGTCTTTTCTCCTTAATCCATTCAGTTTTATTATGCACCCAAACACACAGAGATAGCAAAGAAAAATAAGATAACTTGGGGCAAAAGGACTGATAACACTGTAGGGGGAGAACAAGGAAAGTTTGCTTACAGATGCACTGCAGTAACAATCAGAGGTGTGGGATTGGGCACCTTCCAGTCCTTGTACCCTCCCCTGGTGCTGAGTGCAAGGGATACCGAACTTCGCCCCACCCCCACTCCCGCCTCATAGGATGGTTGTGGGAGGAGGATGTAGAACTGGGTGATGATGGCAGCAGGTTCTGCATAGGATACAGAGAGACTCAAGCATCCAGCTGCCTTTCTTGAACCTCAACCGGATGCCTCAATGTGTCTGATTGCTCCTTCATAATCCGCAGCATCTCTTCCTGTGTGGCATGCTTTTGTTCCCTGCATGCTCTCCTGTCCTCCTTGTCCATGTCCTTGGACAGTGTAATCCTCCATGCTCTGAGCTCTGTCTTGTCACTCTTGGAGGTGTGCATTAACTCATTGAACATGTCCTCCCGAGTCTTCTTTTTCCACCTTTTAATCTGGGAAAGTCTCTGTCCTCGTGTGGAGGATGAACCGACAGACAAGGTTTCAACTGCAAGGAATGGAAAGCACAAGGGTAGTATTGACAGTGCATGCATTGTTTCTGGTGTAAGGGAACCTGCCCCCCCACTGGGCTCTCAGGGGTTAAGAGAGCACTAGGGAGGCTGCACAGGAGGCAGCCAATCACAGAAGGGCTTATAGGAGCAGCCAATCAGGGCCAGGCAGGCCCACATAAGAAGAGCTGCAGTACAGACAGCGTCAGTCACTCCATAGAGCTTTAGGAGGGAGGAAGACTGGCTGTTGTGCAGGTGGAGGGCAGCAAGCACCCTGGACATAGCAGTGCTGCAGGCAGAGACCCAGGGAGCTAAAGGCAGCTCCTGGCAGGCTGCAGGGATATGGAGGCTAAGGCCCTGAGGCAAGGGCAAAGAGGATGCTGGGGCTGCTGGGAAGTGGCCCACGGAGATCTACAGAGGAGTTGGAGGGGGCACAGCAGTGGCAGCCATCAACAGGGTCCCTGGGCTGGGATCTGGAGTAGTGTGCGGGCCCAGGCCCTCCTCTGCCCTCACTTGCCACTGAGGAAGTGACTGGACTGAGGGACTGCAATACTGTCCCCTGGAAAGGGGGGAACATGGAGTGTGGCACAGCCGGAGGGCTGTGTTATGAAGAGGACGCCAACGTCTTGGGAGTGATGTGGATCCCTGGTGCAGAAGTGAAGGTGATGAAACATCACCAGATGAGGTGGCACTGGCATACAGAGCTAATCCCCAGGACAGCCAGCAGGAGACACCTGAGTGGTGAGTCGAACCCTGTCACATCCCCAAATAGTTTGTTTTTTACAAAAGCGGCACCAAGTCGACGGGGAAGGGAGACAAACAGGAAACTGCCACCCCCTTTTTTTTTT
Source organism: Mauremys reevesii (assembly GCF_016161935.1). NCBI lineage: Eukaryota > Metazoa > Chordata > Testudines > Geoemydidae > Mauremys > Mauremys reevesii. The sequence goes on from NC_052625.1 coordinate 40,655,414, forward strand.
CCAATACTGCTTGCAATACATGGTGATCTCTCCCAACCACAGCCACAGCATGTTTGGGAAAGCGTGGTTGTGTGACTCATATTTCACCAAACGGGGCAGATTACTTGCTGAATTGTTTGCAGCTTAAAGTATGTCATTGAAAACTTCCCCCATTTCCTCTAGGTGACCCTATGCAATGTCACTCTCCTGAGGGTAATGGAGGCAGCAAGTGAGCAGATGCTGCAAGCGTCTGGGTGCAGACCCGGTACTTATGCTGCAATGATGCCAGTAGAGTTAATACTGGAGTGGTACAGGAAAATGTCCTACTGTGGTGGATGAAATAAGGCAGCCCTTCCCAGAAACCTTCTGCAAAGGATTGCAAAGTACCTCCATGAAAGCTTCCTAGAGATCTCCATGAAGGATTCCCGGGCCATCCCCATGCAAACAGTCTTTTTCGGAGAGCAGCCTCTGCGTAGCTGGAGTGGCCACCAATAACCACTTTACCTACTTTTTCATTCAGATTAAACCAGGGGTCGGCAACCTTTCAGAAGTGGTGTGCCGAGTCTTCATTTATTCACTCTAATTTAAGGTTTCGCATGCCGGTAATACATTTTAACGTTTTTAGAAGGTCTCTTTCTATAAGTCTATATTATATAACTAAACTATTGTATGTAAAGTAAACAAGGTTTTCAAAATGTTTAAGAAGCATCATTTAAAATTAAATTAAAATGCTGATCTTATGCTGCCAGCCTGCTGAGCTCACTGCCAGCCTGGGGTTCTGTTCACCTAGGCCAGCAGCGTGCTGAGCAGAGCCTGCGGCCAGGACCCCAGACCTGGGGGAGGGGTTCAGGGGTCAGGGCAGAGGGCTGGGGTGTGGGGGGGTGCAGGGCAGAGGGCTGGGGGGTGCAGGGGCAGAAGGCTGGGTGTGTGTGGGGGGGTTCAAGGGTCAGGGCAGAGGGCTAGGGGGTATGGGAGGTGAAGGGCAGAATGCTGAGTGTGTGTGTGTGGGGTCAGGGCAGAGGGCTAGGGGGTATGGGAGGTGAAGGGCAGAATGCTGAGTGTGTGGGAGGGTCAGGGCAGAGGGCTGGGGTGGAGGGAGTGCAGGGCAGAAGGCTGGGTGTGTATGGAGGTGCAGGGCAGACGGCTGGGAGTGTTGGGGGTGCAGGGCAGAAGGCTGGGGTGTGTTGGGGTGGGGAGTTCAGGGCAGAGGGCTGGGGGGTGCAGGGCAGAAGGCTGGGTGTGTGGGGGTTCAAGGGTCAGGGCAGAGGGCTGAGGGTGTGGGGGATGCAGGGCAGAACGCTGAGAGTGTGTGGGGTCAAGGCAGAGGGCTGAGGGCATGGGGGTGCAGGGCAGAAGGCTGAGTGTGTGCGTGGGGCCCAGGGCAGAGGGCTGGGGTGTATGGGAGGCTGCAGCGCAGAAGGCTGAGTGTGTGTGTGGGGTCAGGGCAGAGGGCTGGGGGTATGGAGGCTGCAGCGCAGAAGGCTGAGTGTGTGGGGGGGTCAAGGCAGAGGGCTGGGGGCATGGGGGGTGCAGGGCAGAAGGCTGAGTGTGTGTGGGGGGGTCAGGGCAGAGGGCTGGGGTTTTCGGCTCGTGGGGGTGCTCCCAGCCCCCTGCCCTGAGCGGCTCATAGCAGGGGGCTGGAAGGGATATGCCTGTTCCACCCCCTTTCCTCAGGCCCCGTCCCTACCTCTCTCTGCATCCTGCACGGAGCTGCCTGCACGCTGCCGTTCTTCCCTCCTCTCTCTCGCAAGGGCCATCAGCTGATTGGCTCAGGGACGGAGAGGGGGCAGGGCAGGAAAGCACCACGCTGGAGGAAGAAGCGGGAGAGGGGGGAAGCTTGGCTGCAGCAGAACCAAGCTTCTGCCTCCTGCCCCCGCAGGGGAGAGTGGTGGGCGGGGGGGCTGAGTGGGGCTGGGGGCTGGGACCGCGGCAGGCAGCTGCGTGCCGCTCAGAATCGGCTCGCGTGCCATGTTTGGCACTCTTGCCATAGGTTGCCGACCCCTGGATTAAACATTAAAAATAATAGCATGTAACCCCTACAGTTTGATTGGAAATGTGTACTCACCAGAGGTGTCTTCCCCAGCATCACACTCCACTGCCAACTGGTCCTGTGAAGGGATGGGCTCCAGGGTTAAAAACAGTTCTTGGTTGTTGGGAAGAATGGATCCTCTGCTTGTCTGCCTCACATCCTCCTCCTCCTCTTCCTCATCAGTGTCCTCCTCTTTGTTGTTCGAGATTGCCCAGGGCTCCTGGGAGTTATCTATGGAGCGTTTTGGGATAGTGGTGGGGTCTGAGAATTATATGCAGCTCATCATAAAAGCGGCATGTCTGTGGGGCAGAACCAGAACGACCGTTTGCCTCCCTTGTCTTCTGGTACACTTGCCGAAGCTCCTTTATTTTTTCATGAGGCACTGCTGTGTGTCCCTATTGTAGCCTTCTCCCCCATGCCGCACGCGATCTTGGTACAGATGTCAGCATTTCTTCTGCTGGATCAGAGCTCTGCCTGCACAGACTCCTCTCCCCCCTCAGCAATAAGATCTACCACCTCCTTTGTTCTCCATTCTGGTGTGCATTTGTGGCCTTGAGTATCTGTGCTCGCGAGCTCTCCATGCTGATCAAACAACAAATGAAAATCCAAACGTTCCCAGGGCTATAATAGGGGAGCGGCTGTTTCCTGTGTACCTGGTTGATGTGCAGTGGAGTTGAAAGTGCTCTCCAGAGCGGTCACAGCGTAAGACTGTGGGACACCTCCTGGAGGCCAATTCATTCGAATTACACCGTGCAGTGTCTACACTATCCCCATGTTGACCCATGGATGTTGAATCAAGTGCTATGCCTCTTGCGGAGGTGGAGTACAGAAGTCTACTTTACAGGCCACTTAGGTCATGGAAGGGACTCGGTAGAGTAGACACATTATTAGATTGACTTAACGGGGCTTATGTAGACCTAAGTTTGTAGTGTAGATCAGGCCTAAGGGCCTGCTCTACAGAATTACTGAGCATCTACGGTTCCAGTTGCAATCAATGACAACTGTTCAGCACATCTGAAAATCAGGCCCAAGATGCATAATGGGAAGGACAAATAAGACAATCTTGTGAGAGAAATAAGACATTCAAAAAATCTGCCTGTTTGGTTTTCCCATAGAACAGAATAAAGGGACACTGTAGAGCTGTGTGAAACTTCATTGTTTCCACTTACAGAGGTTTGTACAATTCTTTTTTTAATTGTTTTTGTTCTAATTCCCTCTGACTCTGGTTCCATTCTCCATCTGAATTTCACTTGGAGTTTTAGATTCAAACAAACCCTCAAAATGAAAGCATCACATTTTCCTGCTTTGCACCTGAAACTGTAAATAGTCTCAGGCACTTTCGGAACTTGTCGGGGGTTTGCTTCAGACTTTCTCTTCATTGTTTCCAGTTTAATACAGGCTTGACAAAAGGTCTGTGAGCTTTTCAGCAAACCTGGCCTGACATTTGGCTTTCCACTTGAACAATTTCCATTAGGAAAGCTTTGTGCACCCTAACCAGTGGGTCACCCATGGCTTTCTGGTCACCCCTTGTTCTCCATAAAGATAGACAATCTAATTTTACATATATGGTTTCATGTCAAATCAAAAGAATAAGAGCATTATAAAAGCTCAATATAAAATGTTCAATACACAAAATTTAGATCTTCATCTGAATTTCAAATTCACCTTAGTTTTGAGGATTTTTGGATCCAGGCTTTTGGGTCATACCACTACAATGATAGAGACCCTTCGAAGCCAGGCCCAATCCAGATTTTTACAGATTTCAGACATCTTCAAAGCTGTGCTCAGAACTGTGGCTTTGGTTGGAGTCCATCTCTGATGAAGTATGCACTTTATTTATATTATTTTCATTTCCTTTGACATTTATAGACCCTATACTCTGTTCACTGAATAGGCTTCTGTTTTTTAATAATAATTGGAAGAATTTTGGTATGATACAGTAACTGCTGACATATTATTGATTTGATAAACATATTAGCAAGAGTTAAGACAGAACCATTGAATTGTATACTGGATTCAGAGGAATAAAATCATGTTCAAGTAAATAACTAACACACAGATGTGCTAAAATGTCAGCCTCACACGTCTCGATCTTTCAGGTCGTGAATTGAAAAAGTATCATAAAGAAATGAATTCAGCCTTCTGAGCCTCAGCCTTTAGACAAAGCAAAAAACCTGTGATGTATAATTTGGCAAAATCAAGTTTCTTGTGAAGAGAAAAACAAAGTCTGCAAGAACAGCTAATATATTATACCCTTTAAACCAATACAATATATTTCTTTTAGTTTAGGTCTGACACAATACACATGATGGATTGTGAACCCCCATGAAATTTACTACTTGTTAACCAGAACATTTGAGTTTGTACTTTATCCCGGTCTTTAACTTCTGAAAGAAATGAAAACGTATGCCCAGTTTGTGAACCTCTTCTTATATTGTGAATAGTCCCATTGACTTTTCTGGACCGCTTGTGAGAACAACTGCTCACGAGAGTGAATAAGAGATGCCCATAATGGGCCATATTCTGCCCTGAGATATGCACACCTAACTCAAACTGATTTCAGCACAGTTACACAGGTGTATCTGAGGACAAGTCAATAGTCTTTGATACTCTCATCCAAGGTGTTTCCTTTTACAATTTTCAATTTTTCATATACTCTTTTTAGCATTTAATAAAGCCTATAAAATATACTCCTGGGTTCATCTATATATTTTTATGTACCACTACCATAACTGCATGAATTTATTATTTTACCATTACCTCCTTTTATTATTGGATGCAGATTGTGATGGTTATCTTCTGACAGCAAAATTAAAATACTGATCATAGGGAGGGATAATTCTATATCAAGTACAACAAGGCTTTTTTCCTTTCAAAATTAATGGACTGAAAAAGATATGCCTCTCCCAGAAAATGGAACAGACATACAAAGACACAAGAATGTTAGTTCACACCCACGTTCTGTCTATCAGCAATATGAATATGCATGTAACTTTTTGGGCAACTGAGGTTTCAATACATGTGTTAATCACATATAGGAGGGGAGGATATGGCTCTGAGTCTGCATGGAAGACACAATTTTTGACAATACTATATCCCAATAGGTAGGGCCCTACGAAATTCATGGCTGTGAAAAACACGTCATGGACCATGAAATATGGTCTACCCTATGAAATTTGGTCTCCCCAGTGAAAACTGACTATTGTAGGGGGACCACAATATAGCTACCCTTACTTCTGCATTGCCTTTAGAGCTGGTGGCCAGAGCGTGGTGGCTACTGGGCAGGCACCCAGCAGCAGTGCAGAAGCAAGGGTGGCATGATCTTGTATTGCCACCCTTACTTCTTCTGTGCTGCTGCTGGCAGCAGCACTGCCTTCAGAGTAGGGTTCCTGGCCAGCAGCCGCCACTCTCTGGCCACCTAGCTCTGAAGGCAGTGCAGGAATAAGGGTGGCAACACCGCAACCCCTTAACAATAGCCTTGCGACCCATCCCCCCATGACCCTCTTTTGGATTGGGACCCCCATTATTACAACACTGTGAAATTTAAGATTTAAATATTTGAAACCATGAAATTCAAGGTTTTAAAAATGCTATGACCGTGAAATTTTACCAAAATGGGATCATGAATTTGGTAGGGCCCTACCAATAGATTAGTGTACTTCTTGTATTCAGCTGATGAGCATCTATACCTCTTCAGCAAGAGTGATTTACCTCAAGCAGATGAACATGTCCTGAACATGCAGCCCAATGGTGTGGAATGTACTGCTGTCGGTCTGTCACAGATAAAACCTCAACTAGCATAATCAAATGTCATTGCCAGCCAGGTATTGGTACAAATCTGACCATGTTGGTTTTGCCTAGTTCTATTTCGTGATATCACTTGAGTATATATTCTGTTTTTCCTGTTATTACCTGACAACTATTTGATGAAGACAAGGACTCTGGCATCATGATAGCTTTCCACTCATGGACATATCTTTCCTCCCTAGGGAATGCAACTCTTTACTGCACCTAAGGTAAAAATTTAGAGTGCCCATTCTCATTTTTTTCCATGGCTGAACTTGAGTAGTCTCTTTGGGTATTGACTATAGATGCCCATGTGGTATCTGAGCCAAAATGCAGAGTTGGGGGGAGTGGTGTGTGTGTGTTTTTGTATGTGTGTTCGTTCCCTATCAGCTATCTTTATCCATGCCTTTTGGGGTATGTGTTTGGTGTCACGTGTGCAAGTCCTACGGTTCATCATTTTTGGATTTTTCCAACCAAAGTACTGCACATTTGATGTTGTGTAGCAACTTCTGTAACACCGATGAACATTAATGTCTTATGTCTTACCATATGACTCAATGGATCTCAAGTTTTTTTTAAAATGGCCCTGCCTGTTTAACTATTCACTTCATTTCATATCTAAATTTCTTTGAATTCTGTTTTAGTTAGTTAATATTTGATAGAGTGCAAGCAATTTTTCAGAGGGGTAGCCGTGTTAGTCTGGATCTGTAAAAGCAGCAAAGAGTCTTGTGGCACCTTATAGACTAACAGACGTTTTGGAGCATGAGCTTTCATGGGTGAATACCCGCTTCGTAGGATGCATGTATTCACCCACGAAAGCTCATGCTCCAAAACGTCTGTTAGTCTATAAGGTGCCACAAGACTCTTTGCTGCTCAAGCAATTTTTGACACTTGTACCGAATCCAGTACTTAATATCCATGACCTTCACCATGGCTGCCCTCAAGAATGGACCTGCCAGGCTTATCACTGTTGGGCTGAGATCTCTTTAAGTTCTCTTTCTTGATGTTAAGACACTGGAAATTGCTGAATATGTTCCCTGGAATCCCTTGAAATTTTCAATAACTGGTTTTCCATTATACCATATATAATGATAAAACCTAGGGCTAGAGTCTGTTGCTGTTGCTCCATCCTAACCCCCAGTGTCTGAAAGAAGCCCCTACCTGAGTAGTCTCTATCAAATAATTAGAATATTTAATGAAATATTCCATAGCTGCTCTAGAAGTAGCATTCTCTTGATCCAGTCTCTGATAACCAAGAATAACCTTCATAGCTGAAGAACACAGAAGGCTGTGGATATTTTATGGGCTATTTTCATTTGTACTGAGTCCATGCCTTGTCTTATGATACACTTCTATTAATGTAGTTGTGTATTTCTTATTTAGTGGGGCCTGAGCACATAAATCAGACTCCTTGCCCACTGACAATGATGTTGGATCAGAAATTGAACATGTATTTAGATGAGGGACTAAATACAGTGAGACTGTTCGATGTTGTGCAAAAATTAGTCTGGTTGAACATTTTGTACCTATTGATTGAGGATATTTATAAAGTAGGCTCCTGGGGGTAGGTTCTCTTGATGATTACTCGTAATTCCTATTCATTAGGCATGTGCATGTCTGGGGCTTCAAATATCCTTTATTCATGGTGCCAAACATTCCAAGTTAAACATGCTTATCTTCAGTGAATATGGTCGTTGCTGGAAGGGCCTTGCACATTGTAATCGCATGTAAATACTGCAGATGATTAGATATTGTTTTGGAAATAGATGTGCTTTTCCAGGAGACCCAATTCTCTGTTTTATTGGAGAATAAAAACATCTATTTAACTCAAATGTTCACAGATGTATTTCATATAATGAAATAAATAAGAGGCTTAAAGAAATAGACTCTTTTTTCTGCTTTTCCATAGGTGGAAAGAGCTGCAGGTATAGGACTACTTGCTCTGCTAGTCGACTGGTCCCTGTTTGCAAGCTACCCAGATTAAATTCAGGTAGTTCAATAATCTTATTGACACTTCGAGGTGATCCACTTGTGGCTTGTCTATACTAGTTAGATATGTGGATCTTTTAGGTAGATTGATGGATAAATCTGTGGGTTTGGTAACCCGTGAAGTAAAAATGACTTGTAACAGCCTTGTCCCATAATCTGGAGGCTATTCAAGTTGCCTTTTCATATTAAGAAGGTAGTGTTTTGTAGTATGCTTTTGGAAAAGCCTTTGCAGAGGGATCAGCAGTAAGTGGTATTGAGATGATATTGTTACCATTGCACTGTTACCAGAGAAACCTATAGAATCATAGGACTGGAAGGGACCTCGAGAGGTCATCTAGTCCAGTCCCTGCACTCATGGCACGAGTTAGTATTATCTAGACCATCCCTGACAGTTGTTTGTCTAACCTGCTCTTAAAAAAACATCCAATTTATTCCAGTGCTTAACCAGATTGACAGTTAGGAAGTTTTTCCTAATGTCCAACCTAAACTTCCCTTGCTGCAGTTTAAACCCATTGCTTCTTGCCTTATCCTCAGAGTTAAGAAAAACAATTTTTCTGCCTCCTCCTTGTAACAACCTTTTACGTACTTGTTATCATGTCTCCTCTCAGTCTTTTCTTTTTAAGACTAAACAAACCCAATGTTTTCAATCTTCCCTCATAGGTCATGTTTTCTAGACCTTTAATTATTTTTGTTGCTCTTCTCTGGACTCTCTCCAATTTGTCCACATCTTTCCTGAAAAGTGGTGCCCACAACTGGACACAATACTCCTGAGGCCTAATCAGCACTGTTGACTCATATTTAGCTTGTGGTCCACTATAACCCCCAGATCCCTTTCCTCAATGCTCCTTCCTAGGCAGTCATTTCCCATTTTGTATGTGTGCAACTGATTGTTCCTTCCTAAATGGAGTATTTTGCATTTGTCCTTATTGAATTTCATCCTACTTACTTCAAACCATTTCTCCAGTTTGTCCAGATCATTTTGAATTTTGGAGGATAATCCTATCCTCCAAAGCACTTGCAACTCCTCCCAGCTTAATATTGTCCACAACCTTTATAAGTGTATGCTCTATGCCATTATCTAAATCATTCATGAAGATATTGAACAGAACCGGACCCAGAACTGATCCCAGCGGAACCCCACTCGTTATGTCCTTCCAGCATGTCTGTGAATCACTCATAACTACTCTTTGAGAATGGTTTTCTAACCAGCTTTGCACCCACCTTATAGCACCTCCATCTAGGTTGCATTTCCTTAGTTTGTTTATGAGAAGGTCACGTGAGACAGTATCAAAAGCAGGGCTTTGGAGCCGTGCTCTGGCTCCGCTCCAGCTCCAGGCAAAAACCTGCAGGTCCACTGCTCTAGAGCTGCTCCATGCACCAGCTCCAGCCTCTGCTCCAAAGCCCTGATCAAAAGCCTTACTAAAGTCAAGATATACCATGTCTACCACTTCTCCCCTATCCACAAGGCTTCTGGAATTTCTCTCATTTTCCATGACTTTTCGAGATAATCGCTCATGTCTCAGGTATCTCCTCAGTCAGCTCCTTGAGTATTCTAGGATGCATTTCATCAGGCCCTAGTGACTTGAAGACATCTAATTTGTCTTAGTAATTTTTTAACTTGTTCTTTTCCTATTTTAGCCTCTGAGCCTACCTCATTTTCACGGGCATTCACTATGTTAGACATCCAATCACCACCAACCTTCTTTGTGAAAACTGAAACAAAGCAGTTATTAAGCACCTCTGCCATTTCCACGTTTTCTGTTATTATTTTTCCCCCTTATTGAGTAACAGGCCTACCCTGTCCTTTGTCTTCCTCTTGCTTCTAATGTATTTGTAGAATGTGTTCTTGTTACCCTTTGTCTCTAGCTAGTTTGATCTCGCTTTGTGCCGTGGCCTTTCTAATTTTGTCCCTACATACTTGTGTTATTTGTTTATATTCATCCTTTATAATTTGACCTAGTTTCCACTTTTTGTAGGACTCTTTTTTGACTTTTAGATCATTGAAGATCTCCTGGTTAGGCCAGGGTGGTCTCTTGTCATACTTCCTATCTTTCCTACGCAGTGGGATAGTTTGCTCCTGTGCCCTTAATAATGTCTGTTTGAAAAACTGCTAACAGTCTTCAGTTGTTTTTCCCCTTAGACTTCCCCTTATCCTCCTCCCCCTATCCAGCAGTCCACTCTAGCTGGATAGTGTCCTCAGCCTTGGATGTCTCCATGTGAATACTCTCAAGGAATTCCATGTGGGCATGGATGCTCCTCAGCCTAGTCACCTCCTCCTGTAGCTCTCCCACCTGCTTCCTGAGAGATTCCACCAGCAGGCACCTTTCACACTGGATGGTCCCCCCAGCCTGGCTTTTGGTGAGTGGGAAATGCAGGCCACAGTCTCTGCAAATCCACACCAGGATCGGGGTAGAGGCATCCAGGGTTAGGTTGTTTGTCTGGATACAGGCGGAGATGGAGGAGACAGGAGCAGCGTTGGCACTGGTGATACGGCCTTTCTGAACCACAGCGTTTATATTACATCTCCCTCCCACAAACTCCCTTGGTCACTCAGCCTCTGGCTTTTAAAGCCTTCTCTCCTAGGTCAGCCCTACCCCCTCATTAATCACACAGGGGGAGTGTGATCACAAGGCTGATTGAGGCTGATCAAAGATGATCAAGGATGACCGAGGGAACAAAGGCTCAAACAGTCCCCAAACACACAATCGCAACTGACCCAGTAACTGAAATAACCTGAAAGAGAAAGAAACACACAAACAGCCAAACGAACTCACTCACCCCAAGGTTAATTTAGTTTTGAAAGGCTGCTACCATAACTGCCCCCCCTTCCCTGTGCATTTAGTTTGGTTGAGACAAGAGAAATATTCTGACATAGCTTTATTAGATGTCAGCTGAATTGTTTCTAATGTGATGAGGTATAGTGTATAGTTTTGGATTAAATTCATTTCCATTACTAATTATTTTTCCGCTTTAAAATTCAGTTTGTTTTGTCTCTTTGTTTGAGCCATTTCATGCACATTAAAATCTGATTTTTAGTGTCTAAAACAATTGCTCTGCCATTCAGGAAAACATCTAAACCACTGTTTAGAGTACGTGTTTGTTAGTAGTAGTCCAGAATTGTTTATAGAAAATTTTAGCAGCAGCAAGATCTAAACAAAAATGGTCAGGACCTTACACAATTCCCCTGGGTTTTATGAAAGCCTTTAGTAATTAAACCATCAGAAATAGTAACTGATGTACACTTTACCTAGTCCTGTGTCTTTCCTATAGATAATGCATTTTAATTCATATTCACTGTTGCCTTCAGATTTCATTCAGATTATTCTACCAAAGTGAGTTTGCATCGTGTGTAATGCTGTGATAAATGTAAAATACGAATCATTGACAGTAGTTGCCATGCATTCTGTATTGTCTTAATTGTATGGTAGACTTTCAGCTACTGCATAATACGCAGGGTTTCAAACTTTGTATTCCCTTGATTTCACTCCCATTCCTATTAAAGCCTTTTCTAGAGGTTGGGGAATATTCTTAAGGAATAACCTGTTTGTATACAAAGTTGGAACACAAACAGTTCCAATAGAAAATTATGTGAACGTCCCAATAATAAGCGATAAACCAGTATCAGAGACTCTGGGATATATCTTTAGCTGATGTAAATCTGATTGAGTGAGTGATGCCAATTATATCAGCTGAGGAGCTGACTGTTAAACTGCACCACATAAAAAAAATTATACAAGTGTATCTTAAATTGAAATGTACTTTTCTTGTTATTTACTTTGTAATTCTCAGTTCAATTTGAGGGAACTGCAGCTACCTGGTTAATTTCTAAATGTATCTGGGCACTTTTCTTTTCTCTACCAGATTGTTGTTGTTTTTTTCAAGAGTTTTTAACCTGGCATTTTGTTTATTTCTTTGCTTGTACATAAGCATCACTGGTTGATGTCTGCACTATGCTGAGATTCATGCCAGCAGAGAAGCTCCCATATTAAGGTTTTCGGCTACTCCTCCAAAAGTGGTGGCATTAATTTTGTTTTTGAAACAAACGCTGATGTAATGGTAGGTTTTAAAAAATCAGTATTTTGAAATATCTTGTATTTTTATAGCTCCTTTTATCCAAAAGGATCTCAGAGCCTTTTACAAACTTCCTTAGCAGATACACAAGCTGTGACAAGATCAGTTCATCCACAACTGAAATGCAGCCATATCAGGGGTGAAACAATGTAACTGTTTAAAGTGGCTATCAACATTGAACAACAAGAGGCTAAGAAGTGGAAAAACAATTTTTCTAGTTGAAATTTAAGGGGAATATAGCTATGCAAAGATATAATCATGAGTCTTAAAATTTGTCCAGGACACTGGAATAAGGACCCACCCCTGACTTCATGAAAACTTCTGTGAGATCTTTAACTAGTGCAAATAGTCAGGACCTCTGTTTTCTCTTATTTTGAAAGACTGCACCTCTAGCAATGCAGTATGCCCAGTAATCCCTTGAAGGGGCATTTATGTAGTACTGGGGAAATTACCTTCTGTTGAATCATCACTTTACAATCCAGAAAATAAACCCAAAGGTCAGAATGTTATGGTTGATAGGATTTGACATCTAAACTACTTGAGAGTGTAACTAAGTCATGAGTCATGAATTTTACAGTAATATTACAAAGTTATATTACAGTCCAAATATTTTACAGTCATCACAATACAGTTACAAATTCTAGTTAGTTAAAGGACTCAAACATTAGTGTCACAGATATTCAGGGTGTTTCAACCCTCAGTTTGAGAACCACTTAAAGGAAAGGCTAATACAATGGAAAAATAAAAGGTCTGGTCTCTTAACTGCAAATGCAATAATTACAATTTCAATAATTTTACTGCAATAAGGTTTCAGCGAGTTTACTTTTAAATTGCAGCAGCCTGCATTGTGGTGCCAGGTTTGCTTTGATGTTCAAGCAGCATGTTGGCTGCGTACATTTTGTTAATTACCTTCAAGTGCTTCAACCTATTTCTGAGAGAAAAATAGAATAAAATGTATTTGAGAAGAGTTCTAAAGATTTGTGTAATTCATATTAATGCACTTCATAATTATAGCAGGCTCCTGGAACTACCCACTATAGTTAAGGTTTTCATTAAAATACTCTGGTTTCACATATCAATAATTTTCTTGATGTACATATATAACCAGATATTATATTTAATACATTTCAGAGAGGTGCAAGTTTAGCACTAAAGAGTAAGCAAGATGCTGCTGTAGCTTTCAACATCCACATACTGAATTATTGATGATTGATTTAGTGCAGAGGAAGGCAGGATAGTCAGGTTCTGTTATATACTTTATTGTCTGACTTTGTGTAAGTCATTTTATTTCTTTGTCTCTGTTTTCTTCTCTGTAAAATGTGGATACTTCTCCAACCATAGTACGTTGTGAAACTAAAATAATTAGTATCAAGGTTGTAGGAAATTTTCATGTGGGGCACTATATTGTATAAACAAAATATAGTTACTGAGCCAACATGAACCAATTCTTGCTGTCCTTGTTCAAGAAAAACTATCACTGAAACTACGGATGTTTTGCTAGAGAGAGAGAGTACTGAATGGAGACAGAGTTAATGATTGGAAGATTTGGCTCATTATTCATTCTTAGACCGGTTGCCCATTTTTGATCAAAAGGGAGTAAGAAATAAAATGTAACATCACTTAAGCCTGTTAAAAATTAGAATTTGTTTCCTTTTTAAAATCATAATAGAACTTTTCTGGTTTTGAAAAAGCAGAGTTTGAATAAACTATATGTGCATAAGTTGTTCATACTAGGTGTATGTGTTAAACACAAGACAGTGAGAAAGCACTCTTCATTATCCCATTCCAGTGCATTTTATAGAATACAGGACATCTGTGTACAAAGATAGGGCCATATTCTTAACTGACTGTAATGAAAGGGTTTACTCTTGAGTTATAGCATTGTAACCGAGTTCAAAATTTGGCTCATAATTACAGTGGCAAAAAATTAATAATGGAAACAAGTATCAGAGGGGTAGCCGTGTTAGTCTGGATCTGTTATAGACTAACAGACGTTCTGCAGCATGAGCTTTCGTGGGTGAATACCCACGTCTTGCATCTGAAGAAGTGGGTATTCACCCACGAAAGCTCATGCTGCAGAACGTCTGTTAGTCTATAAGGTGCCACAGGATTCTTTGTTACTAATAATGGAAAGTTTCTCCTAACAACCATGTCTTCAGCTGTTGCTTAAAAGTCATCCCTGAACATCATCAGCAGAGTGCACAAACCAGGCATACTCCGAAAAGACTCCAGCACCCATCATTCAAAATCTGTATTTTGCTTCTGTTAATCTAAGCACATCCTGTGACAGAAGGGGAACACAGAAGTATAAAAGAATGCAGAACTGCAGTGGGGCCCACTGAAACATAAAGCACTCCTGTAGATGAGAGAGTAGAAACCAGCAAGCTTATCAAAGAGTATAGGTTTTCAAACAAACCAGCTCTTCTTACTGGTAGATCATCCATCTCAGCTATTATATTAATGTTCTCGAGGATGTGGGAGAGCATTCTAAGATATGCCTGTTCTGCCTAGCTTGTCTGTAGTAGAAAGCCACAGCACAATAGTTTTATTGCACGTTATCAGAGAGATGGGGTTATTATAGCAAGCCTTGTAAAAACAGATGGAGCATACTGTTTTATCAGATATGTGAACTTGTCTCTGTTTCTTGTTTTGTCTGGGGGTTTTCCTACTTTGAATAGTTTCTTGATGGATGTGTGTGTACGTATGTAAAGTACTCCTGTGCCACCAAAAGTTCAACTGCTTCTGGGTAGATTAAACATTTCCTTTATCAGAACTGGAGCCAATGTTTTACTTAATCATATGAAAACAAACTTCACAGGTAAGATATAATGTTTTTGTTTGATTTTTCTCTCCCTGCTCCCTGGGGATGATTCAGTTATATATATGTGGACTCGTATTAATTATGTTAGCCAAAGGTGTATTTCCCACCTAACTTGTCAAGGATTTGGCATATTGGACTGGTGTTCAGCTCTTCACATAGCCAGTTAGCCTGGAACATGTTGTTTGCAGATTTTGACTTTATCCAACCCCATTGGGTTCATCAGCATTTAGCCCTGTATTTTCAGGTTTTCTCAATCCTTCCTTTTATTTAATCTGTATTCAGGGCCTGATCCAGAACCCATGGAAGTCAATGGGACTCTTTCCAATTCCATTGGCATGACATCAGTAGGTTTGGATCAGGCACTCAGAGCATGCTTCTGTTCTTGTAAACTAGAAACAAACACAACAGTAAAATGTCCAAAAAAGGCTGCACAAACAGTGCCTTCTTTGTACTGCACTATTCCTTCAGAAGAAAAACCTTAAGAGCATTGCCTCTTCAGTGCTAGTAGCTTGGGTGATAAAGGCTTTGAGAAGCCTGAGGTCACTTTCAAATGAGTTAATGAAAATCAGATGTAACTACTGCCATATACTGAATTATTCAACATAGGGGCGGCTCCAGACCCCAGCATGCCAAGCGCGTGCTTGGGGCGGTATGCCCCACGGGGGGCGCTCTGCTGGTCCACCGGAGCCGCGGGACTGGCGACCGGCAGAGCGCCCCCCCACGGCATGCTGCCCTGCTTGGGGCGGCGAAATGTCTAGAGCCGCCCCTGATTCTACATATTGTTCTAGGCAGCATAACCTTGGTGATTAATATAGTGTTACATAGTGTTGCAATCATGTAGACTCCTTCAGATGGAGAACGACAAATGTTAGCATTGCTTTATTTAAATACTATTGGGCCCTGGGTATATAAAGTCATGGGCCCTGGATATATAAAGTCAATGAAGCACATGTTAAGTAGCTATTTTATAGCCAAGACTTCCCTACTGCAGACAGTTGGGTTGTTTTGGGGCTTCTGATCCACTTTTTGATTCTTTACCTGAAACTGTCCCAGACCCCTAAAATAGAAAACGTAACTAATATTTCATAATCAGTGTTTTTTAGCGTTACAAATGCTATGTACTGTATAAGTCCCAGCAGTCCTTTCTCAGAGTTCTATTTGCATAATACTCCAGTCAGGATTTATTCCAGCAGCACCACCTATTGGTAAACTCATCAGTACAAACACTTTGCTATTAAAGGGTTATATAAATTAGTAATACAATTATGTATTCCACGGAGGGACTTGAATTGTCTTAGAGCACATCTTGGTAAAATTGAAATTAGTGTAGCATTGTTGTTCTGAAAAACTCTGTATAATATATTATATGCAGTCTATCTTCTGGGCCACTGATGAAGCCAAAACAGTTTTACTGAACATTCAGATGTAACATCAGTAGGAGATTTGGAAGACGACATGGAAAGAAACTCCCTTCTTCTAGATATGCCTACACCAAAAAAGAACTGAGAAAAGAAATTGCCTCCGAACATCTGGAATTTATTTGTTCCTTTTTTCCCCCTATTTTTTTTTTTATTATTTTTTCCTTCTTTATGCTTTCTCTTCTCCTGCACTCCTGGGAGATATAGATCTTTGGATTAGTATTTTATTTTAGGAAGTTCAACTTCGATTAAACTGTGTATCTTCTTTTCCCATTCTTCCTGCCCAACAAACTTGAGGAGTAGGATTTCAGTTGAAGTTAGAGTGGTCAATTAGATGTCCGATAATGTAAATCCTGATTGAAAAGGTGATCTTAAGTGTAACAATGTTAAGGACACTGATCTAAATTTATTAGTGCTCCTGTGTTGCTGTTTTACTGCAATTGATACAACAAGATATACTGAAACGGTAATAAACATACCCACAAATCCTTTGTAAACACGATGAATGAAAAATGGATTTTGATATCTGTTCCATGAGTTTGAGGGGAATGTGTTTTTCCCAAATCATTATCTGCATAATTCTAACTGCATATTTTTATCTTGAGTTAATTTGCAAAACAAAAGACAATATTAAGTGTCAAAATCTGGTCTAAAATCAGTGGGAGTTTTTTGCACAGTGCCTTCTGTCATGAGCTCTTGCCTGCAGAGCTCTCCTTAACTTCTCCCCAGAGAGATCCTGAGGGAAGGTTGTTGAACGGATGCTGCATGCCCTCTTGTGAGGTGAATCCCCTTCTCCACAGGCACATAGGGACAGATGTTTTTGATTTGATTTCATTGATTTTGTTATCTATTGATTTCAGTACCAACTCGCTTAGGTGCCTACTGGGATTTTCCACTGTGCCTGTCTGCATCTTTAGACACTAAATACATTTGAAAATCTGGCCTCTGAGTCAGGGATGGGTAATATACAACTCTGTGCTACTGCGTGACAGCCTCTGGCCCAGAGTCTTCAATCACAATAAACACTAGCCCAGCGGAACTCTTTAATTAAAAAAGAAAAGCTACATGTGCAGTCTTATATTAGATGAAGATAATAGTTAATTGGTAAAAGAAGTTTATGGAATGAAGGGCAGTAAATGGTACTGTTTGAATTTGGGCTGTCGGACTGCTTAATACCCCTTTGCTTCAGCGCTCAGATTGAAAATATATTTCCTTGCTAGGATGGGGTGTAGCTGTGCCAGTAGTCACTGACTGACATACCCCTTATCCAGTCAGAAAGCAGATGCTTTGCCTCCCTCACCACTATCAAGAAGCTGAGACTTTATCACATATATGGTGTCATGGGATAGCACTGAGGGCAAGAGAACAGAAGCAGCTCACGCAAAGCACCTCCCAGTCTACAGCGGGAAAGCCTGCCTATCTGGTGCTTCCACAACAAGTGCAGTCACATGCCACAGTGAAGCACAGACATCTGCTGTGCCAAGGGCTGGTGGAAATTGGAGGAATTAGATGTGGGAGAGTGGGAAACCCTGGTCACTGGCACCACAGCCCAGCTTTTGTATTGTCCCCCATTTACTATTGCTGGAGCCCAGATGCTGTTTGTATCTTGGTAGGGGCATGAGCTTGGCTTGTTTATGGCTAGGACTCAGTGAGCAGCCAGTGGAGTGATATAACAACTGTCTATCCAAAGGGCCCCCTGCAAGACAGCCTTCATTCTGATGTGACTTTTCTTTGTTCCAGAGTGCAAACTTTGTAAGATCCAGCTTTGTGGAGACTCTGGGGTTCTGGGAAATATTTTACTGTGTTCCTGCTGTGCGATCTCAGGCTGGAGCCTGGAAGTAGTCAGTTGTCCCGTAATTGCCCGCCAAATCTTTGCTGGGAAGTGGCTTATCTAGACCTTTCTGTTGCTTGCTTGTTTTCCCTATTAAGCTAGACCAATACATTTATGCTAGAAAAGTAATAACTCAGTATAACTATACAATAACTCTACCTCACTGACCAGGTCACATACTGTATTCATAAAATTATTATAGACCAGTATATTCTTAGCATAGCATAATAATCCTATATTATTACCTAGCAGCTCCACACCTGCCACAGTGATCACACTGAGTTTCCCTTTGTTACCCTCTGATTTAATTACAAACTTTATGTTTCTATTCATCACTTGCTGATGTGGGAAGCATCTGTTTGGTTATTCAGACCTTTCTGTTTTCTTGGGGCTCAGCACATGGGATCCCAAGTCAGATATGTGATTAGTGAGGAAATACTCCTAAAATGTGACAAAAGGTTAGCACCTGAACCTTGCTAATTTTTGACAGGAGGGTTACAATTATACCATTAGCAAACACCTCTGTGCTATTCCTGTATCACATATATTGGTTTTACATTGGTGTAATTTCATTGACCAGAGGAGGAACTTCCCAAACTCAACGTTTCTAATTCAGAAACTGATACATTCAGGCCCTAGTCCAAAGTGCACTGGAGTCAGTAGAAAGCTTCACATTTACTTTTTGATCAGCCCCTTCCACAAAATCTCATAGTTGCACTCAACAAATTTAAGACCTGACCCTGCAGTTTTGACTCAAGGAAAAAAAAATCCCAGTGAAGTTGGTAGGATTTTTGTCCAGGTAAGTATTTCCTGTTTGAACGCTACACTTTTTGATTTCCAGTAGTATTAATAGTAATGAGCCAAAATTTAAAGTCCTTACCCAGGAAAAAAATCCCACTGGAGATGTTGCCTAGGTTAAGGATATTATTTAGAAAGAGGCCTCTCCCCTTACCCAGGGGCTTAGGGCACATTACAATTAAAAGTCAGTAACAGGTGCGTCGATGACAGTATAACTTTCACTACAGAGCATATTTTAATCTAAGATTTGGTTTGGGAAGACCAATGCAGTATACTTAATTTGGCTTTGTGGGGAGTTACTATTTCAGAATGCCGGAGAAACTGCTGAATTACCAGAATTTAAAGATTAGATAAAGAGGCCACTATTGGGAGGATAAACCATGGCTTAATAAGCAAAGCTATGAATAATTTTTCTAATTACTTAATATTACCACTACTACTACTTAAAATTACTGCCACAAAGATGCACCCCAATGAGGCAAGGAGTTTCAAATCAAGAACAGATAATTTCTGGCTATTTTGGATTGGATAATGTTAAAGGAATCCATAGAGAAGATTGAGTAGATTGTAGGTAAAGAGCCAAAGGATTTACATGGGATTCATTTTAAAAAATATTTAAATTACAAAGAAAATAGTCAGACATGGCTATTGAAAAATCACTATGGCTCTAGTGTGGTCAGATTTTTAGAGCAGGTTGAAATCAAGAAATTCTGCAAAACGGATATTTATCGTGAGGCTTGGGTTCAGACTGAATGGCCACGAGTGGAAATCGCTTGTGGACTCAAAAGCTGAAGGGTCATGTGGGAGAAGAGCTACAATTCTAAGGATATATTCCAGTTGCTTCTTATGCAGGTGTACGAGGAGAAAAAAGGCCCAGCTAGCTCTCTCTTGTCTCTGTGTAGCTTGTGCAGGGGACAACCAGAATCCTGGCACTTGGGCTCCCCAGAATGCAATCAGTAGTGCCACTATAAGCATTCAAAAATCAAGAGGTTGTCTTAAAAATCATTTTAAAAAGTGTTACTCTTATTTGCCTTCTGTATCCTGAGCCTTTAGGGAATGATCAGGACATGATTTTATGTTTTTCTCTGCTACCACAAAGGCTAGAAATTAACTCCTTCTTTTTAAAATCGAAAATTGAGATGATCACTTTATCACTTGAATCCCGGAATTGGGGCTTTCAGAAAAACACCAAATACCGTGTGACCTGTGATTAAAATCATGACAGTTGGCAACAGTGCACAATGTGCAAATCATAGTGATGTCAGCAGTGCTAGATGCCCCCCAAAGTTGCGCATATCCAATGGATGACCCTTTTCTGCGCTGGGTGGCAGTTACGCCTTCCTTAAATGTAGCATTTTCTTCTTTCATGCTTGCGCTCCCAATGCCCAGATATACTGTCTGTCTCTGTCCTCCTCTGGCCACTGACTCCCCCAACTCCCCGCTCAGTGCCTCTCCTGACCTCCCCCCCCACCAAAAAGAGGGTTTCCAAATTTTTGTAAGATAAATGGATCAAATCATTCATTTAAGAGGCATACTCAATAGCAGAGACCAATGCCCAGAAATGTATGCATATAGAATTACAGATAGAAGTGTATCATCTGCCCCAGGAGGGGCTAGCCTTCTTGAGTACAGTCCCATGGCATGTATTCAGGGCAGCTAGCCCTTTCTGATGCTTGCACTGTGAGGGCTGCACTCCTATTTTTAGTGTGCTAGCTTGATCAGAGCTGGCTAGTGTATATCTCCTTCAGCTGAAATTTGATCAATTAGTGCTTGAAAAGCATCAGATATTTTATGTACCATCTCAGAAAAATAAATATTTCCATTCCAGTTTAATCGGTTTAAAGTGGGATATTGTTGGCTCTAAATTCCTGCTGTTTTAGTATGTGGCTCTTTGCTGATACATTATTCAGTTTATAGATATAATTCTGCCTTATGCTTGTGCCTTGGAATTCCCAGGGATAACATATTACAAAAGCAGCAAAGAGTGCTGTGGCACCTTATAGACTAACAGACATATTACAAAAGTTAGACTTTGGAGAATGTTACAGTACAGAAGGTAGCATATTTTTAAAAAAGAATTGTTCTGCAAGTACTATCTGTCACTGTTGTGGTCTGCCCTAGTTTTGGTGCATAACTCAGATCTTTGTCTTATACTTTGTACAAGCACATCTAATCTTTATTAGAATGAGGGGAGAAAAAAAGTAAGGCTTTCTCTTGCTCCTGTGCAGTCAGTGGAAAAACTCTACATGTCAGTGGGAGCAGGACCAGTTCCTTTGATGTGTGTGTTAAATTTATGACTGTTACATGTGGATGTTTAGGTCTGAAAGTAGCAAGAATGGTTTCTAAGGGTGGGTTGCTTGCTTCAGTTTCCTGTCTCTTGTTTACGGACTGCAGGTAATTCTTGTTTCACTTGTGGCAAACCCACAAAAATGCACTGACTGAAAACTGAAAAGAGCCAAAATGAAAAACAAAAACCCACTGACAGTTATCACACAGTTTGAAAAGCAAATTGTCTCTACTAGGTAGAAGATGGAACAGAGTATATATATGCAAATGTTTGAGGGTGTTCTCATTGTTTGCTGAAATATATTTACTAAGCCTTGAAAACAGTGGGTACAAACAAGCTGTAGGATACTGGTTACTATAAGTTTAAAGCATTAGAGTTTCTTTCTTCTTTAATCCTATTTAATTAGCAAAATCAGTATCCTTATTTTATGCATACAGTGCTTGTGCTGGCATGGCTGATGTCCTCTACCCTTCTACAAGGAAAATGTAACATGACCTACTACGTAATATTTGCACTTATATAGCATTTCTCCTCTTCAGAGCACTTTAGAAACATTTAATCAATAATCTTTGCAACACTCTTGTGACTTAGGTAAGTATAAATTAAAATTGCCCTTTTTTACAGATGAGTCCAGAAGGGAAGTATGGTCTAATGGATTGGGCAAAGGACTGGAATTCAGGAGAATTGGGTTGAATTCCCAATTCAGCTGCAGACTTTTCTGAGACTTTACATAAGTCACTGAATCTACACTGTATATCAATTCTCCATCTGTAAAGTGGAGATGATAATGCTTCTCCACTGCACAGGGTTCTTGAGGAAAAATCCATGAATGATTGTGAGGGGCTTATCTACTATGGTGATAAGATGAAAACCTAGACAAGTTTCTAGATAGATCAAAGGTGGGACTCCATGTCTGAGCAAGGGTTAGCACTCAGGAGTTCTGGGTTCCTGGTCCTCAGATACCTTAAAATATGGTGGACAGAATTAGAGAAAATCCAGGATAAACTAATGCATATTGTCATGGCAGGAGTCACCAGATGGCAATGTCACACAGTCTTACAAATTCTTAACATCTAATCAAGTTTCCAGTCTTGGAGGAAAATGGTGTGGTGTTACACCACACCAGAAAACTAACTTTGCAGGGAGCTATGGTAAACAGCAGGGAAGTTTGCTTTTTTCTGTAATCTCTCTAATTTGAATCAGTTCTTGAGGCAGAGGTGCTACCTGGTAATCGGGCATTAGTGTTTGGATTGAGTTTCCTGGGGCTGGGGATTTCCTGCATACTGTTTGTGACCACTCTGATCAAGATGATGCACTTTTGCTAGTGCTTTAAACTGATGCCCTTTTAAAATATGCATTAATATTCCTTTGGGAACACACAGTGTATTATTTGATCAATATCTCTTCTCAGCCTTGTATATATTTCTGTCACTTTAGATGTAAAGTTATTGTGCCAGATTCTGTCCTGCTCTGCTCCCCTTTCACTACCTCAATGGTGTACAGAGGGCAGACTCTGTATCTCCTTAGCTGGGATTCCCACAGTGTCGGGGAGTCCGAGACAGGTATAGCTGGCTCTTATGTCACCCCCTGCAGCTACGTGCTGAGGCTGCCATAAAGTGGCTTGAGAATCAGAGCGCCTCAATTGGCTCCCTTGTCACCACTGTGCCTAGCAGAGGGTCTGGCTCATTGGCTTTCCCCTGTAGCATCAGTGAGTCAGTCAGTGGTGCTGAGTGTTTTTATTCACATTAGCATCTGTTACCTACAGAGATGTACTCAACTCTCCAGTGTAGGCCACACTTGTGACCTACTTGAAGATATTAAAGAATTTGGGAGCTAAATTAATGTAATTAAATTAACTTGTATTTATTAGATATTAAATGCAGAATTGACTGAATCCCTTGTTTAGGTCCAATGCTCTAATCCTTAGTCACTGGAGGCAGCTGGGATTATTGATGGAAGTAAGGGTGGCAGAATCAGACACTGTATTCTCTTCCTCGTCTCTGTGACACAAATGGGATGGGAGTTATCTGAAGGGTTCCTAATTTTATTTTTAAATTTGTTTTTATTGAAATATTTCACATTAAAGATTTAGTGCAGGATATTCCAAACCTGCTCCTTCTCACCCTGACTTTTATCATAGACACCTGTCAGTGAAACAGAGTGGATACAGAGTAATCTCTTTGCAGCAATATTGGACCACTGTGAAAAAGAGAGAAGCAGTTGATTAAGAAAATGTAGAGCTCTGATATCCTTTTTGAGCGCAGAAGGTTGTAATGGAACCAGACTGTGCATGTGTTTGTAAGAGTGGGTGAATCCTGAGGTCCTTACTCACTCACTTCTCAGTCTTACTCTGGCAAAACTCCCATTGATCAGGATTTGGTCCAAGGTAAATTGGTGCTAAAAAAAATCTGATTTATGTATTTTTTAAATCTTGTAAAGTAAGGAAAATGCTGTTTGTAAGTAACATTGCTTGGAGAGGTTTCATATTACTTTGCATAACTTATACACTGTAAGGGTTTAATTGGAAAGCATTTCAGTCCATGTTTATGCCTAAGCAAAGATACACGCATTAATAGTACAGAGAATGGATTTTGATTTGTAATTGATTAACTGTCTTAATGGGTTTACATCAATTGAAAAATGTACTAGCACAAGCAAAAGCACAATTTTGCTCCAAGTAATTTTCCAGGCCTTTGCTATTACAGTGGTTGATGGCATTTAAGGTAGCCATGCAATGTAATGGATGCTGATTTCATCCTATATTGCTGCCATGGTAGTGACTAATAGTGCTGGTAAAAGGCAGTTGAGCATTTGCCTAAGGCATGGAAAGCTGGTTCTCCATGGTGAGCTGTACCATGATGTCAGCATTGTTTGTAATGCATGGATTCCATCATGGGCTGTGTGTGTCCTATTTTTGTTAGTCCTCGTAGTGTAGGATTTTTCTGTTATTTTAGCCAGCAGGATTGAGAATTTCTCTTGCTCTGTTATTTTACCGATTTCTGTATTACAATTGACAATGCACACACAAAAAAGAAAAAGAAAGGAAAATCCTCTAATTGCTCAAAAATCCTGCTCTTGTTTTGTGCTGTGAGGGATTCTTGGGTGGCCTGTGTGAAATTAGTTGGTGGTCTAACTTTAGTTCCTAGGGGAGCTATCACAAAAAGCTTTATTACAAAGGGCACCCCTGCTGATGTGCTCAGCGTAAATGACAACAATTGAATTGACATGGAGATTGAACTTTTTTGTGACCCTTAGATGTTAGTTCTGCTGGAATACAGTCCACTTTGGTAGGGCGATGTGGGGAAAATTGCATCGTATTGCCTGTGCAATACTTGTTTTGTTATAGGCCATCATTTTCCATAATTAGGGTGGAACAGGAATTCATCTTTGAAATTATTTTTTTTTTAAATGAGCTTCTATCTTCTCCGTTGCTATCTGGCTTCTGAGAAAGAACCTATCCTTGGAAGAGATGATTAGAAACATGGGGTTATATTTGTGTAATTGATTAATTCCTTGAGAAGTTTCTGCATGTCTTACCATGGACACTATTCCACATATTTGAATCTTATAAGGTTGCTTGCCTTTGTTCCTATTTAATTACATAGTACAAACAGTAAATATTGTTTGATTGGGGCTATTCAGACCATATTGCTGTACTTCAACATGCTCTTCAATAGTCATCAAACGAAGGAAGTGGAATGAGGGAAACAGAACTCTATTTGCTAAACAGTATTTGCTTCCATCCTTGGTGTGGCTAAGGAAATCCACATTCAGATTAGTGATGTGAAATAAACTGTCTTCTTGGTAAGAAATCTTCAAACTCTATTGGACATTACAGTTGGACATTGGTTGACAGATCTGAAAAAAAAAGACAGATACTTAGTTCTGTCATTAAATGTTCTCTGTCAACATTTGCAGATTCAAAATATATTTATTTCAATTTGAAAAATAAATTTCACTTTAAGAAATTGCAGTGATTGCAGGTACAATAACAATAAGAATGTAAACAAAGAAAAAATCCTTTATCCTTAATGAGAGAGAATGTCACACACATAAGCCAAAGGTAGCTGACATTAGCACAAGAGACCAGGTGACTGTGTACTGTCCTGCAGATTGACTGTTGTTTTTTACTGCCATTTGGTGAATTACTTAGGAGCAGGAAGAAAGGAGGGAGAGAGAAGGAAGTATTCCCCTGTGTCCTGTCTGAACTCCATCAATGCACCAAGAAATAAGACTGCCTATATTGTAGCCAAATGGAACCTAGGATATAACAACCATGTACCATATTATTGTAACAGATTTATTAAATTTATAAGGACTGGTAGATACATTCTAATGCTGATTATACCAACATTCTTTGAAAAATAAGAACATAATTTTAGAAAATCTTGACATTCTATAGCCCTTGTGTAGCAACTTTTCTAACTCAACGACTGTAAAGTTATCAACTTTAAGTGATTCTTGTGGAATTTTTAATTGGTCATGGCTACTTGCTCTAGTGGCATACAACTCTAATCCAGGGGAGTTTCATTACTTAAAACATCTCATATTATTGTATGCTTAGATTGTTTAAGTGTTTATCTCATTTATAGCACGTAAGTAAACTAAAAACTCAGACAAATACTCTTTAGCAGATCTACATATAGGTTTACTTGAGGTCACCATAAGTTAAAAGTGAAAGTGACACACTTTGATGAAAGTGGCAGCATACACAAAATAAATTTAGGGCAGAAAGTCAATGAGAAATAGGGTGACCAGATGGGATGAAGAAAATATCGGGACACATTGTGGGGGTCCGCCGGCAGAGCAAAAACAAAGCCGAGGGCTGCGGAGCAAAAAAAAAATATCGGAACACATTGCGGGGGGTCCGGCGGAGAAAAAAAAAAAGCCAAGTGCTGCCGGCGAAGCGAAATATCAGGACAAATTGCGTCCTGACCAAAGATCGGTTGGGACGCGGGACAACCACCCAAATATTGGGACGGTCCCGATTTTATCAGGACGTATGGTCACCATAATGAGAAATGGATTACTTTCCCAGCTTGAAATAGTAGTTCTTCCATGTATGGACTTTCATGAATTGCAGGACAATGTGTATGTTATGTTGTACGTAGTTCCAGGGGTTCTGTTTATCCATTGTTTTCAAGGGACAAGCTCCTGAGGGGTCAGATCCAAAGCCCACTGAAGTGACCAGGAGTCTTTTTATTGACTTCACTGGTCTTTGTGTCAGACTTTGTTTGTAGACCTCAGGCAATGGTAGCTTGTTTTAGAAGGGGGCTTCTATCCACAAAACTCCTGTTTTCAACCAGTTGTGCACAGGTTAAAGCAGGACACCAGGTTGTGGCCCAAACTGTGGTCCCTGTGCCACTCATAAGAATGCAGGCTTGGTGGAGGGTAGTTCCGCACTGCATGGTGTGTATGTGTGTGTGCAATACTCCTGTTAATCTCTGGGATGCAGAGTAGCAGCCAGCTTCCTCGGTGCTGCAAGGACTTCCCTTGGTGCTGCAGGAGCTCCCTGCAGGGGCGGTGTGTTTGATCAGACAATGAAATCACAATGCTCAACTGACTCAAATGAGCCAATAAAGTGCGACAAGATTTTTGTTTTATTTTAAATATGAAATATGGGACTTCATGCACTCCCATGTAGGAATAACCTGCTTAGGAGAGAGTGAGTTTCCTCTAATTCTTTTCCCAGGTGCTGGAAGCTAAACATGATCGTGCAACTGAAATCCTGAAGGCCTCTAAAAAGCCCCTTCCATTGGCTCAGGTGCTAAGAGATATCACGGCATTAGAGTAACACAGTCCCCACTCCTGACTGTGTGCCTGCAGCAGGAATTCTTCAGCGCCAGCCCAACAGCCTAAGGAGTGAAAAACTAATTAGGCTTTTAAAATACCTCTGTTTTTAGTATTGCTCATTTTTTATGAGTGTTAACTAATTCTGTGGGATTTCTTGTAAAATTTGAATTGTAACCTGACAGTGTCTCTTAACATTTTTATGTGTAATAGAGCCAGGGAATTAATTGTGTGCTGTAAATAAGAGTGTATGCGGTTTTCTGATATATTCAGGGTTGGGCCAATATATTCTTATCAAAACAATGAAAAATACAAATGTATTTTGATTTGAGTTTCACTGCTTACTATAGATCAGGTGGAAATTCTTCATGAATAGTTTTGAGAGTTTAAAAAAAAGCTGAAAGGAATAATTTCATTAATAATTTCTTTTATTAATTTCAAAAATAAAACTATGGCCAGATGATCTGTAGGGCTCCTGAAAGGCAGTGAGATTTAACAGCCGTTGAAGGGGAACGCTGACAGAAGAGGAAGAAGGGCAAACCTGTTCCATTCCATGGTCATAATAATAAATGCAGACTCACAAAAATGTCCAGTGTTACAGGGGTAGGCTTTTTTTTTTTTTTAAGCTTCAGGTTTAAAAAACTTTACTTTGTTAGGATTTTGGTTACACTTCGTACACAAGCTGTGCAGAAAATCATTGTTGCTTTGTTTTAATCCCGTGCAGCCAGATCTCTCCTTCTGCGGAAGGGGAAGGAGAGGCAGAAAAAATTCTGTGAGGCCCACCTAATGGAATGACTTCCAAAATATCTTCCAAGTGGGGGAAATATTTGTGGAGGCATGGCCTGTAGGATTCTCCCCACCCCAGATCTCTTTTGCTTGGAAGAGGCATCTCTGCAGGGCTCCACTGAGACCCTCTTCCTTGCTTGTTGCAGGATCCATGCTGCATTGGCTGCCACTGGGCCCTTGAGTAGCAACTTGCTAGTAGTCACGGAGGAGAGACAGTTCAAGTGTTAATGCCCAGATATCTGCAGGTGTGCAGTGGATGGTACCTACTGAACCATGGTGCCACTCATGTCTCTAGTGTGCTATGTGTGTGTGGGGAAGCCCCTTTGTGCCGAGAGGAGATGCTGCAGAGGCAGTACTCCTCTTTCTTACACAGGCAAGGGAAGACTGGAACTCACATGAACTGGGTGTTACTCAGTGTCTGTTTCTGTTTTCTCATCTAAAAGGGGTGCAGTGTCACTTTGGTCATTGAAAAGCAAGGCACCGGGTTGGCTAGGAAATGTTTATTCCTCCTATGAAAACTTAAATTGTTGTTCAAAAGTGTCTGTGTGGGGTTTTTGATTGGGAGGGAAGGGGAGAAAGAACCTAAACCCTGAAAACCAATTTTTTTTATGTTGGTTGCAACCAAAATTTTTGGTTTTACATATTGGGGGGCAAGGGGTGGGGTGGGGTGAAGTAGCATTGGTGATATTTTGTTTTTTATTTTTTAAATGCAAACCCCAACATTTTTGCCAAAAAATGGACATTTCCTGGTTTTTCTGTCTTAAAAAAATAAATTTAGAACAAAAAATGTCGATCAGCTCTACAAGACATGAAATAAATATGTATGGAACATAAAGGGAGCCGGTTGGGGTTTGGTGCTGTGTGCCTATTACTGCAAAGTAATTCTGTGGTAGTAATAATTGTACCCTATTATTTGCAGTTAGTAGTGCAATTCCAGCATGGGCCTACAGCACATATTTATAAGTAATTGTATGCAATTACACAACATCCCTCCTCCAGCTTTGAAATCAAGCTCTTATTTCTGTAAACTACAATCTGTATGGGATACTAAAACCTCTCCTAATATTGCAACCCCAACCTGCCTAAAAGAGCTCCTCTCCCTTGTTGACCATGAGCACCTGCAACAGCTGCTTTGCATGGGAACTAAGAAAATGTACCTATTGAAAGTGGGGGTTAAGGGTGTCCAAGGAGCAATATTGAAGATCCCATTGTGATCTACCATTTTAAACACTGGACCCCAGCACAGTTTGTTGTGAACCATTTAGCAAAGTTTTGCAAATATTGATATTCAGTTTCCTCCGGGTGCCTTCTAAATTAAACGATCATATCAGTGGATGTCTGATATATTTTGTAACCTTATGTATTTCTGAGAAAGTCTGTTACTTTGTCTCTTTAACATTGATAGGTTATTTACTAAGAAAACCACAGGTAAATCTGATCATTAAAAGCAAAAGATCTAGGTGAAATCATGTCATGTCGCCCTTGTAAATGAAAAGGCCTAGAACTGGGTTAGAGTGAATTAAAAGGCGAACTGTGGCCACTTTATGAAACACAGCTGGAAACATGTCCTAGAATAAAGTATCCAGGAATTCATTTTGCGTTTCAGAAGATGCAAAATGCTGCAATGCAAGTACCCCCTAGTAATAAGACCAATTTTTAATCATTTGACGGAAGCTGTAAATGGCAGTATAATGAACAACGGAGGTGGGTGTTGGGCCCACAAAGTCCAGATCTACAGGCTTCCATGATTTTGGGGATTTTTATAAGAGGCAAAGACAATCTCTGCAATGCATTTCTTTTTTTAAAGGCAGTCTCTAGTGCTTTTCTAGGGAGAGATTGGCTTCAAAATATACACCAATAACTGGACTCAAAGTTTCCAAAATCAGTGTAACTGAAAGACAAGGGCTAGTCACAGTACCCAGTACAGCCACCCGGGGCTGGCCTTTGGACTCAGCTTAGTTGTTTCCTGGGTTTCATTGGAATGTTGACTCTAGAAAGCCAAATATAGGGCTTCTGAGACTGCTGGAGTTCCACATGGCTGTTGTTATATGGGGAAACCCTATGGAGGGGAATGGAAACTCCTAGTTGCCAATTACCAAATTTCCAATACACTGTTTTGCTGAGGAGCAGTGTCCCTACTCCACCACTCACCCAATTCCCTCCAAGCACAACTGGAAGACAGTTAAGCTCTATAAACCCATGTATCTGCCCAGATCCAGGTAACCTGCGCTGATTTCTCTTATTCTGTGATTCCCAGTGTGTGGGGCTAACAAGTGTCATAGAGAAGAGCTAAGCCTCCACTCCTTCACCCTGCCCACCTCCAGTGAGTGATCTGAGGGGTCGGGGAAAATTGTGTTTCCCCTTCTGCAGTCCATCTAGCAAGATCCAGCAAATCTAGGTTCCCATAGCACAGGCAAAAAGATGGGACCATCGGGCCCCTGAGGTTTAAGAACATCCCTCAGTTACAGGAAACAAAACAAATAAGTGATGGTGGTTGCTGATTGTGTAATTATTATTAGTTTTTAATTTTTGCTGCCGTATGTATGCATATAAAAATGTCAATTAAAATTGTGAAAATAGAAAAGTTTCTGTGGTATCATTACAAATTAGTATTACCCATCAGTAGGTTTATCTGAAATGAAGCAAACCTACGTAAGACCCATCCCACTGGATCAAATTCATCGTGGAAGTGTTGCTAAAACCCAGCAACCCTGCTTGAGCTTAAATATCCCAAATTTGTTGTGTAGAATTTTTTTTCATTACAGGCAACTATGAGGTCTTCCTCCTTTGCTTCCAGGCTCCAATTAATTTTGATCTGTTTAGGGCTCTTATGAAAAATATTAAAATTAAAGATAAAGCTATCAGGAAAAGTTGCATCTTGTTTCACAGGGATTTGAAAGTGTTTTGGGGGTAATTCAAACTCTATACATTATTAGATAAAAGTTTCTTGCAGAAAAGGATTTAACAGCATTTGGTGGAGGATACTGGACATGTATTATGTAGGGCCTAGTCCAAAGCCAATGATGTCAGTGGAAAGACTCCTTTTGATTTCAGGGGGGCCAAAAAGCTCCTCAGCTATATGGCCACAAGTCCTTTTGACTGCAGTTGGAATTATGCCTGAGGATGGAATTGAACCATTATGGCCTCATTCGGCGGTGCACCTGCGGGAGGTCCGCCGGTCCCGCGGATTCAGCAGCAATTCGGCAGAAGGTACACTGAAGGCACGGGACCGGTGGACCTCCTGCAGGTGCACCGCTGAATCCGTGGGACCGGGGACCTCCTGCAGGCAAGCCACCAAAGGCAGTGTGCTTGGGGCAGCAAAAAAGCTAGAGCCGCCCCTGTCTGCAGGACTGTAGCTTGTCATCCTCTCAAGGATTTTGGTGAAAGTTACTGATGTGGGATCATGACCTTCCCATCTGTATAAATGTATGTGGATGGGAATGCTTCCATTGCCAAGAAATAGATTTGTGGATTCAGCCTAGCATTTTCCCAGGCCACAGAGCCATTGTGAGGAAGGGGGTCTGAATAGTGAGCAGAGGGTTACAAATCCAAAGGGGTTCACACCTTGGCTGTAGGTAGGTAGGTTGGTGAGCTGCAGCCTCTCCTTGCTGCCCTGTAGCCTGTCTCTCTCCCCACAGTCATCCTGGCATGTAAAGATCTGTACCTGTGCTGCTGTTAGCGTGCTGCCCCAGCTGGACTCTGAGACTCCACAGAGGGAGGCAGAGCACATAGTGGGAACCTGTGCTGACTGAGACAGCTGGAACTTTATTGATGATAGAGGAGCAGGTGAGTGTGTGTATGTGAAAGAGAAGATAGCAGGAAGGACATTGTGTGCCCATTTTCTCAGGGCTGCAACTTTCTCTGGGTTCGCACTACTCCACAGTGCGAGATCACATGGGCTTGCACTGGATACTATGTGTCCTTGTCTAGGCAAACCTAGGTTGCTCTTTCTCCTTTGGCCATTTGAGTCGGAACATGTGATTTAGCTTAGCTTGTTGCGTCTCATGTGTAGATTCCAAAGGAAAAAGCAACTGACAGAGTTGCAAGTTAAGCCTCGATTGCTTGAACAATAAGGACTATTTCCAGTTAGTTCTGAGCACAGAACAGTGGCTGAATCGACGGAGAGTCAGTTTAGACATTCACCTGAACGTTGATGTAATTCATCTGTGCTTATTAATTGCATAAGGCTTTGTCTACACTACGCAGCTTTTAGTGACCTGGCTGTGTTGATACAGCTGTGCTGCTAAAAGTCGGGCACCTCAGAGTGGCCGCTGTTTGTTGGCTCTTTTCCTGACAAAATATTCTTCCCCCAGCGATCAGAGTTTGTGCTCCTGCCGACAACACGCTGTTCACACTGGCACTTGCCACGGCAAAACTTTTGTCTTTCAGGGGTGGGAGGGTAACACCTCTGAACAACCAAAGTTTTGTTGTTCAATTGCCAGTGTAGACAAAGCCTTACATAGTAAGTTGAAAAATATCTTTGTCAGGCACCTTTATTACTCTACTGGTCACAGGACCTTGAAACTGTATCTTCCTTCAAATGAAAGATTTCTTCTTGTGTTCATACCCTCTTAGTCAGCAGGCCCAAAGTCATGCTAGGCAACTTCATTTGGGCAGCTATAATTTTTGCATCTTCCATGACCACATCTTGCAGTTTCCAAAAGTGTTTAAAATCATTCTGTCCAGGGACATTGGAGTTTAATGGGCAGCAACAGAGCAGATTTGTATTTGAAATTTTATAGGGCAGCTATTTGGCGTTATCAACACACATTTATAAAATGATGTAAATCAGATGCCCAGAATTCAGTGTTAAAGAGGTCTGTATGGTAGAAAGCAATGTAGATGACAAGGACTGTGTGCTCTGCATTTTTAATTGTTGATGCTTGTCTGGAGAATAAGGTGGAAACAAATGTTGCTCTTTCAGGTCACAAATGCTTAATTGCACCAAATTTCTGAGACAGGAAAAGAACTGTTTTTTATTCTGTTCAGAGGTGAACTGCACACCTATGACTTTAATGAGGTAAATTGTGTTTTGGGGGCCAAAATTTGAAACACGGCTGCAGCAAAAGTGCTAATTTGTTAGCACTTTTGGTGATGTTTGGAATAATAATAAAAAGGCAGCCTCTGTTTAAGCACATTTTGTGTCTGTGAAATTTGGGGTGTGTTTGAGATTCTCTAATAAACTGTTTCACATTAGAAGCAATTAGCTTAGAGGACTGTACAATATGACCCAATCCTAAGGTCTTTGCTCAGTTTTTTGTCAGTCCTTACTCAGGCAGAAAGCTATATGACATCAGTGGGAGC
Source organism: Mauremys reevesii (assembly GCF_016161935.1). Classification (NCBI taxonomy): domain Eukaryota; kingdom Metazoa; phylum Chordata; order Testudines; family Geoemydidae; genus Mauremys; species Mauremys reevesii. The sequence continues at coordinate 40,688,303 of NC_052625.1, forward strand.
CTCTCTGAGTCACAACTGAGGGCCAGCTTCTGCCATCCTTATTGACGTGCTACTTTTTCTCCATGAATAATCTGATTTAAATCAATGGGGCTAGTCATTGAGTAAGTTGCTACATGAGTAAGGGTGGAAGAAGCTGCCACTGTAGTTGCAATGGAGCTACACATAGGATAAAGAACTACTCAGTGTCACTAAGTTTGGCAGAATCTGGCCTTGATTAATCACCTCAAGCTTTTGGTCATGTGTGTCTGTGGTTTGATTTCAATTTGTTAAGTGCGTCACATTTTTGAGAGCTTCAGATTTCCAAGTAGGAGTTTCAGCGGCAAATTTATCCCCAGTGTAACTTCCTTGAACTCAATATAGTTACACCTGAGAGAGATTTAGCTCCCAGTGTGGAAGATTAAAGCTCTCCTAAACATAATCAAATATTGTTGAATTGCTAAATCCTCTGGCAGAGTGCAGGCCCAGAGTAGTGATCACTTCCACACTGAAATGAAAGTATTTACAGACAGACTAAAGAACAAAGGAATTTTTTTTTAATCATTGGGGCACTCAATACTGAATTTATTTTACTTTTTAAGTATGAATGAAAGCTCCCAATATTCTAGTCTAGGAGATTTTTAAGCCATTTTATAAAGTAAGAATTTCCACACTTGTCAACAAAAATGGAAATAACCATTTTTAATCAAACCCTTAAAATAATCAACTTTACCTCTTAACTTCTTATATGTAAATTTCTATCTTTTTATTAAAAGTGCAAGAAAAACTTGTATAAAGTGCATTTATATCAATTCCCATTCTAATTGAAATCAAGTGTGCATACAACAAATTGCACTATAAAACCTAAATTTGGCATATTAATAGGTAATAAAAAAGGTAATAATTGGAGATATACCAATCTCCTAGAACTGGAAAGGTCATTAAGTCCAGCCCCCTGCCTTCACTAGCAGGACCAATTTTTGCCCCAGATCCCTAAGTGGTCTCCTCAAGGACTGAGCTTACAGCCTTGGGTTTAGCAGGCCAATGCTCAAACCACTGAGCTATCCCTCCTCCCTAAAAAAGATACAGTCCACTAATACAATGTGAAGATGAGTGCTAGGCAAGTTGTTTTCAGACTACCCCATTCCACAACTGCGGCCAAATTCTGGGACCTTGGATCTTCAGAAAGTCAGCAAGAAGAACTTGTCTCCTGGTATTTTGGAATTTCATAGCTTAATGGATTTTAAGGCCAAAAGGGACCATTATAATTATCTGTTATCGCCAACCTCAAAGGTTCAGAATCATTATTTGTTTTATTATATGTGTTCTTCATATATTTGTTATTGTAAGTAGGTGGAATCCAGTGCTGTTTGTTCTGCTTTAAATAAAATCCCTGTTAGGTTGTGAGGTGTGGTTGACTTGTTTTGCTTGTACTGCCAGTTGTATTATCTTATCTACCATTTAACCTTTTATCCCAGGGTGACCCTTGGATGTATTTCAAATGATAACACAATAACTCTACTCTGAGAGGTCAGTTTACATTAGCATTCATAAGTTTTTGCTTTAAACTTCTCTTTTCCACTGCTGCCCAGGTAGCAGATTTTGTTGATGATGCTGATGATAGAACTGATGATAGAACTGTCTTTGCATCATCTAGATAGCACTTGCTGATGTCTTCACAAAGAGTATCAATGTCTTGGTTTTCTTCAGTTAATTCCATTAGAACACTGAACCGGTTCTTCAGTTCAGCCTGAAAAGCTTTTTGTGTTTTTGTCTTGATAGAACTGTCTTTGCATCTTCTAGATAGCACTTGCTGATGTCTTCACAAAGAGTATCAATGTCTTCGTTTTCTTCAGTTAACTCCATTAGAACACTGAACCCGTTCTTCAGTTCAGCCTGAAAAGCTTTTTGTGTTTTTGTCTTTTAATTGGTGATGCACAGTTGTATTTTTACCTTCTTCATCCTCTTTAACTTGATCTTCAATTTAGTGATACAAAGGTTATGGATCTGCCCAGATCTGCTGCCTTGTACACAGGTATATCTGCCAACAAGCAGCAAAACGTTCTTGGAATGCAGAAGTGATCTATCTAGTTTTTTGTAGTGCCATTTGGGGAGCTCCATGTTGCTTTATGGGTTTCTTTATTAGGAAATATTCTGTAACCTATCATTAGGTTGTTCACACTGCCAATTTCTATTAATCTTTCACCATTTAGGTTCATGTCCAAATCCCTGCTGCATTTGCCCATGACTTTATCCAGTCCATCAATGTTTATTTTCAATCTTTGCATTAAAATCACCCAGAGTCATTATAGCATCATATTTTTGGACTTTGGTTAACCCATCTTGAGATAGATAAGACAAAGATGCTTTTGATGATTTGGGTTTTCATTGGTTGGTGCATAGCACTATATGACTGTTAGTTTGAAGAATCTAGTTTGAAAGCGATCTCTAATTCTTTCATGGACTGATTCCCACTTGGTCAGTGCCTGCTCTGTTTCATTCAACATTAGGATTGCTATGCGAGCTTTATGACTACCATCCACATGATAAAGCATAACATTTGAAAAAAAGGATTAAAAAACCGTCTGTATGCATGTCTGTCTTACCTAAAGGCCTATCAACTCTCCAGTGGAAGCCTAGGCTGTCCTAAGTACTTCAGACATGCTGGAGGGCATCTCTGGTGTCAAATCTGTTCCCAGAATGGCGCCCTGACAACTGTGTCTGCCTCTTGTCAGAGTGTCTTTTTAACTCTTTATAGCCGTTTTGCTTCCAGCACTGGAAGAATAAGTGTTGCTACTTGGCTGAAGCCCAGATGCATTACCTTCGGAGTTAATAGCTGAGGCGTTGTCTCTTAACCATAATAAAGTATTTACTGGGAGATAGCTGATCCCCAGCTATTGTTTTGCCTTCCTGTTTGCTTCACAACAGCCCCGTTCAGTTAACCCAGTGTAGTCATACAGTAAAGATCCCAATAACAAGGTCATGCACAGCATTTATAAATTATTGCACCCCCATTTCTGCCACAGTAGGATTTTACCACGTGATTCCTGCATCAAGCTAATAGGTTCTGGTTGAGTTAAACCATATCTTTATGAAGAGTTATGATTAAAAGACATCAATTGACAGCAAATCCGCTACGTTTTAAAGTAAATTGTTCCAGTGGTTAACTACCCTCACTTAAAAATGTGCACCTTATTTCTAGTCTGAATTTATCTAGCTCCAGTTTCCAACCATTGGATCTTGTTATACCTTTGTCTGCTAAATTAAATAGCCCTTTACTATCAGAAATATTCTCCCCATATAGGTACCTATTGAGCATGATCAATTCACCTCTTAGCTCTCTTTTTGATATATTTACATTTTGAAAGTGCCATGTTAATGGGAAAGAGGCTTCTGAAATATCATACCAGGTAAATCTAAGTAATTGGAGAACTAAGGAAACTGTTATCAAGAAATTTAGGCCTCACATTGCAACCTCTTGGTGAAAGTCAAAATTCTGATTTCACAAGCACAACTCTCATTGATTTCAGTGAGAGCAGGATTGAACCCCAAACTGGAAACCAAAGAAGTATGTCACACGTTTTGTAAAACTATTTCTCTTTCCATACTCTCTTAGCTCTGTTTTTCTTTTCTTTCATATACCTTTTGTAGTCTTTCTACCCCTGCAGAGGGAGAAGTTAAGGTGATGTCTTTGCTCAGGCAAATTGTTTGGCAATTCTGATTGATCCACTTAGTGTACAGGGATTATGGTGCCCAGTCAGGGAAGAGAGATTTGTATGCTTGCAATACGATTCTTGAGAAAGAACTATATGGCTCTACCACAATAACTGCAACTAACATTTCAAACCTTCCATTGTCTTAATTGTTCGTTAAAGTGTAATAAGGAGTGAGAAACTTAGATAAAGTCCATTGTCCATACCAGAGTTCTTCCAGGCAAGGTCAGGTATTAACAAGGTCAGCTCCAAGGCAGGTCAAAACACATTTCATAGTATTTTGTATTCTTCTTTTCTAAATGAATGCTTGTGTGTATTAATTGCAGACATGCTGAGCAGAAAAAAATATTTTAATTGGAAAATATTTGCAAAGTGCATGCATCCTCTACCTTTGTGCTGCTTTTCTGTAGGGAAAGGAATACATTTTGTTTTGCTGAATTACTGTGACATTTAAAGATGTTATACAACAACCACAATTTTGGTGAGCATGGACTGAATATTGTGCAAAAAGCAGCATGCAGAATGACTGCAGTTCATTGAGGCAGCAGTAGGCTATAACACAGATTGTTTTGCCATAATGAGCACTAATAATGACCAGTTACTATTAACTTCCGCTTCATGCTGTGTGGGAAAACTGGCTGCTTGTTAGTTCAGGATAGGGCCTATAGTGTTACATAACATCTCATGCAGGCCTGGAAAAATTCCACCCTATCATTGCACTGCTAATTAAGGTACAGCAGCAGGCTCATCATTTTTTTACTCTTCCTCCCTCCTCTCCCCCAATAATTTAGATTGTTGTTTTGAATAAGGACCTGGGTGAGTATCCAATGTGGAATTGTTTTAAGGTCACAATGAACTGCATAATGAGTCCATTAGATGCAGCAATCAATATCAAGCTTCTAGCTCTTATGTATATTGATGAGCTGATTGCAATGGGATGGTAGTCAAGGCGTTGAGATCCCTTTTAATGCAGACAGAATGGTTGATAATGGCCTTAGTAGACTATGACTTCAGTAATCAACTTAAAATATCTTGGGATAGAGTAAGGCATACCATTAAGAACAGCAAAACCATTATCCACTTTACAGAAAAGTTACACCCATTGAAAGCTCTGCTGCATTATGGCGCTGGCAGCATTTCTAAAGACATTAACGTCGCTAGCCTAATGTGAATCATCTGGCTTGGATTGGAAGACAAGGAATTAACCCACTCTGTGCAATAAGAAATAACCAAGTCTTGAGTGGCAAAATATGAAGATAATCAATAGTTCATAGAATAACATGCTGTTTTGTTCATCTGTCCAGGTAGCACTTGGACTTCAAGAAGCTGTGATAATGTATGCATCTTCCATGCTCAATAATTCTTTATCTCTGAGAATGCTTTCCTTGATTTTTGTCCTCAAGGCTTCTTTACTGTTGGAGAGGGGAAAAACCAGGAGGGTCTGGGTGAGGAGCTATGAATATTAAGCCCATTTGTGCACTATTCAGTGCCTCTTCAGACTTTATATGTGGAGTAGGACAGAGGGCTCATCTAAGCCCTGTAATTCAGTAGAGAGAGCTTTGAAAAATATCTATGGTGCTTTCATCTGAAAGGTAATGTGGGGTTGAACTCTGTAGCTCTGATAATACTGACAGCAGTTTTTAACACAGGCTCTTGTGTTTCTGCAGGGAGCTAAGTAAACGACTCATGGAAAAAATGAGATGAGCTGCTGGTGCCACTTCATTTGGAGGGGAAATAAACCTATTTTCAAAGTAGTTAATGTTATTATTTATAGTAGCTTTGTCTCACAGTCCTACCAAAGAAATGTGTACCCATCCAGGCTTTTCTACCAAATAGGGCCTTATCTAGACTAAGATTTGGAAGGTGCTGGCTAGCACATGTGAAGAGCCTCCTGTCTGAGGCTGTACGCTAGGAAAAAAGGTGGGTTTTTAAACCATGTGTTGTCCAATGTGTCAAATCCTAGTGTGGACAAAGCAGTTTGTAGTTTTCACATATGTTAGAAGGTTGAGGTAAATGCAAAGGGGAACCTTGGGTTTACCTCCATCTTCCATGTGGTAAACCCCCCACCTTTATTTTTTCCTAGCAAAGACAAGTGCACAGTGCCTTGTCTGTGCTAAGCATGTTAGCTAACCTTCCAAATCCTAGTCTAGACAAGGTCTAGGCAGTAAATGTGGTGTTGTGTAGATTGAAAAAATGCATGGTGTTTTTAAAATGTTAGTCAACACTTGTTAGTTAACATGTTTTTAAATGCCACTTAGCACCTGGTCTGTACAAAGTGATGTCTAAAAATATTAGCTGCAAGTTAGCTAGCCGTTAGCATTGACCACACCAAGCTATATATTTGTAAAAAATCACTGTCTTTGGATATGTCTACTCTACCGGGACTGTACTGGCATAGCTACATCACAGTAGCTAAAGCAGCATAACCCCTCAGTATAGATGCAGTCTACACTGATGGAAGGGCTTTTTTTCCATCAGTACAGTATAGGAGTACCACCTCCCAAAACAACAGTAGCTACTTTGACAGAAGCATTCTTCCGTCAACCTACCTACATCTACAGTGCGGGTTAGGTCAACATAGCTGTCAGTTAGGGGTGTAGATATTTCACACCCCTGACCAACGTAACTCTGTTTACCTAAACTTTAAAAGGAGACCAGGCCTTTGTTGGCCATACTAATTTTCCTGGTCTGGAAAAGCCCTGCATGTCTAAAGGCAACCTATTATGCTTACTCTCTATGTGCTACTGCCACAGACTTCCAATATGACCATGAGTAAATTACATAATTTCTCTGTAATTCATTCCCAGTCTGTAAAATGTGGTGGGTAATAATTCCCTACCTCACAGGGAGTGTTCCAAGAATAAATCAATAAATACCTGGGAGGTTGTCAGATACGTTGGTGGTGGGGTCTATATAAGTACCGGGGTGTATTGGTTCCAGGAGGAGTGGAGTGTATGGACAAGGTTCAGTTCAATACATAACCCCAAATATGGAAAAAAATAGTAAAATTGAAGAGAAGGGGAGAAATACAGAAAACATCAGTGAAAGGAAATCTCTATATTAAAGGGCAATAGTTTTGCGAAATAAGAGCCAGCCATTGAGAATTATACACATCAGTCTAAACGGCACAGAATTTTGAGTAAGAGAGGAGTAAAAGCTGAAAAGGTATCAGGCTTTGGCCTACAAAGAAAAATCTATGTAAGTTCTGTTTCATAAATGTTCACGTATGAAATAATTTATTTTTTTTAAAAAGGATCATTGATTAGCCTTAGATGGTTATCATTAGTTAGCCTTTCCCATTTCTAAATGGGAATGTGGGAGTTCGGCTTCAGAATATGGGACAATCTCTTGGGATAAGGGACTTGAAAGATACCGTATTTCACCAGCAGTGATCAGTTCATTATGGTTATAGGCAAAAAATGCTCAGTGAGGTCAGGTGTTGGCCCTGTGGGAGTTTAACTTGAGTAAGGACCAAGTACAAACTGAGCGTGGACCTCAGAATTAGGTCCATTATCATTAGCTAGAAACATAACAGGTCTTCCAGGTGCCTCAGTATTATTCCAGTGAAAGCGGTGTGTGCATGTGCACACAGATAGTGAACATAGATAAGTTGTAAGCAGTAACAAAATACTTGCATTGACAGATGCCATAAAAATGTTGCAGATAGTAATAAATATTTCTTAGAGGCAATTGTTTTCTAGTGGCTAAAATAAAAACCTAAAAATAAATGCTGGCTATAAATAAGTATTGGCTTACAACCAGATTTCCTTGCTGTTTATGGAAAGGCAGTAGCTGTGACTTGCTTTCCATTATATGACCAATTTTGACCTTTTCTCTAACTTTGCCTAAATGAAACCAAATGTGCCTGAAGTTTCTCATGTGGAGTCTTCTGCCAGAGGAAAATTGTTTTGGAATAATAAAAGGCAGTTGGGCAAGGCGGTTTTTTAGATATGAGATTTTTCACTTTAAAGAAAAAAAAATACCCAACTTTTGTTAATTTTTCCAGTATTCAGTGATGGATGGTTTCTTTGCTTATTTTTGGAAAGTATGTTGGGTTGATATTGGAGTTGTTTTGCTGTGGCTTTTAAAATTTTTAAATTATAAAATGAGCTCTAGAGGGTCATTTGCCGGGCTTTGTGGGGCATTCATATGCCAAGCAAAGCAGAGCGCTCTACCAGATCCAAATAGCTTGCAGAGAAGAGAGAGGTGATGGGGCAGTAGTCTCATTGGTCTTGCAGAGTGTACATACTGGTGAGCATCCTAGAGGGAGTTGCTATTGGAATATAGAGCTTTTCACTTCATTGCATCCCTGGTTACTAGTGGCCTAGCATTGGTAGCTATTGATGTTGCTTTAGTGTCCTATGCAAAATGATGCTGCTTTCAGTCCAGTCCCTAGTGGACAGGTATCCATGTAACAGTTTTGGTGTCAATTTTTATCACAGTTAGTCAAGTTATTTCATATTTGTTCCATTCCTCCAGTTCTTATTATTTTAATCTGCCTTTGGAATGGAAGAGGTTTCACACCAAGTACGTACACAAGAGGAGCACCAAAAAAGAGAATAGGTATTTAGAAATGTGGTTGCTCTTTCTATCATACTCAGAGAAGGTGAACTCCTCAACAAGCAAAACAGAATCTTTAGCCAGGTTCTTTGAATATTAACCTGATCCTGAATAAGCATTTTACCATATACTGTATTAATGTTTTATTGAAACTTTCCTTAATAAAAAGGTTTAAAAAACCCTCAGACTTCTTAGCAGTTTCATTAGTGAGGTCAAGATGTGAATAGAGGGAGCCGCGATCGGCCGAACTTGCGGACGCGGCGGGTAAACAAACCGGCCCAGCCCGCCAGGGGCTTTCCCTGAACAAGTGGCAGACTGGCTTTGAGAACCACTGCCCTAGTTGATCTTTCAGAAATCAATAAATATTTGGTGTTGCATGTTTGCTAGTGCTTTGTCCAATCTAATTGAACAGAGTAACTTTTAGATTGGTTTGGTTTTTTTTCATTTTTGAAGAATAAAATCAAATTAGCATTCTGTCTGAATGTCATGAAAACCTGCATGCATGTAAACCCAGAGTTTAAAAACCCTAATGGGTGTCCCAGTTTTGGGGTGATAGATTAGATAAACCTAAAAGGGGCCTTGTTTTTAAAAAAGTGCTTAGCACCCACCCTCTGAAACCAGGCCCCTTGAAAGTGTCTCAAGTTGGGCACCCAAAAATTGAGGCACCCAAACTCTATTAGAGTTTTGAAAAGCTTGGCCATAGGCCTTGGTGTGAATTAGGGAACACATTTTTGTTTGAACTTTAAAAAATAACAAATATTTTATTTCCTTATGGAAATCAAAACAGATAATTAAGCTATTAAAAACATAAGCTAAATTCTCCTCCAAAATTGAATAAATATGTCAATGTAAACCAAATCCATAGATGTAAAATATATATTTTTAAAAATTCAGAAAAGCTTCTGTAGAATGCCTCTATTGTTATCTGTGTTAAAGTAATGCATTCAGGCCACAGTCAAGATCAGGGCCCCATTATACATAGCAAGAGAGAATTCCTGCCTCAGAAAGCTTACAGCAGGGGTGGGCAAACTTTTTGGCCTGAGGGCCTAATCTCACTATGGAAATTGTATGGAGGGCCGGCTGGGGCAGGGGATTGGGGTGAACAGGGGGATGAGGGCTCCGGCCGGGGGTGCAGACTCTGGTGGGGCTGAGGATGAGGGGTTTGGAGTGCAGGAGGGTGCTCTGGGCTGGGATCAAAGGGTTTGGAGGGCGATCAGGGCTGGGGCAGGAGGGTTGGGAGGGTACAGGATACAGGCAGCGCTTACCTGAAGCAGATCCTGGAAACAGCGGCCTCCCATGCAGAGGTGGGGCCACGCCGCTCTGTGCGCTGCCCTGTCCTGGCCAATGGGAGCTGCAGAGCTGGTGCTTGGGACAGCGTGTGGAGACCCCTGGCTGCCTCTGCTTCCAGGAGCTGCGCAGAGCTGCTGCATGCACAGAGCGGAGCAAGGCAAGGCCCTGACCCTACTCCCCAGCTGGAGCACCAGAGCGGGGAAAGCACCCAACCCCATTCCCCAGTGGGAACTCAAGGGCCAGATGTGGCCCGCAGGCCATAGTTTGCCCACCTCAGCTTACAGTCTAAACAGATGAGTTAGACAACACGCGGGGGTGAGGGAACTGAGCAACAGAAAGGTAAAGGGACTTGTTCAGTGTCGCACAGAAGGGCAGCAGCTGAACTGGGAATAATATCCGCGTCTTTTGACTCCCTGTCCAGTGCCCTATCTACTAGATCGCATACTGCATCTAGTCTCCACGTGCATATATGTGTGTGTGTTTATGTATGTGTGTTTAGAATTGAAATAAAAATACCAGCCTCTTAAGAACCTATGCACAAATCACATTTTTCTTCCTTGCACTTAGTACAGTAAAACCATATGTTAAACTGTGCTTCATCTCTATGAATTTTCCTATAAAGTATTAAAAATGGGTTCCAGATCTTATTAATCTCTTCCATTTTGTTGTGTGTCCCATAAATTACTTTTTCACATGAGGCTGGAACTGTAGAATCAGTTAGGAATCAGTTGCCCATAAAGGAATTTCAGTCCTTCCAGTATCTTAATCTGATTCTTTTAGCAATCACATTAAATTGTAATGGATCCATTTTAATGTTGAACTGTAGCCCCCATTAGTTCCTGAAACGCTGATTATAATGCAGACATATGGTTTTAAATGTATTTGCTCCACAACTTTTTCAGTTATTAATACTGATTTGCTTCAGAACATTGTAACCTTTTTAGACTCTCAAACAAGTTTACGTAGTTGCTTCGAACCATATCCGTTCCCCATCACCGCCCTGGTAATCAGGCTTTATGCACATGGTGAGTGAGGGGGTGGAATCTTCTTTTCCAAGCCACTTTGGACTTAGGGTTGCCACGTTTCTAACTGCTGGTAACTGGACCCCCAAGGCCCTGCCCCTGCTCTGCCTCTTCCTCCAAGACTCCGCCCCCATCCCTCGCTTCTCTTCCCCTCTCTCCCCATCGCTCGCTGGATAGTCTGCGTTAATGAAGTATTTCTTCTAGTTTGGTAGGTGGGTGTGTCTCTCCCCCACCCCATCACTCCTCCCAATTTGAATCCCATTTTCATCCATACATTGAAAGAGTAGGTCTTATTATCAGATGTGTTTTAGACATATGGAAATACTGGTTATCTGGTTTAACAGAAAACAATAAATTTTAGAGGCTTGATGGTCCATGTATATAATTTTCCTGAACAGTTATTATAGTGGGTTTTTTTGTACAGACATTTCTCTAAAGTTTTAAACAATCCCTAGAGATCCAGTATTGGTGCAGTTTTTCCTTTTATTTTACTGAAACTCATAAAGGTTCTTTTATTAATGAGGTCCGTTGCCTCGCAGATTTAGTCTGTGACCCCATTTCCTAGTACAATGTGTTTATTTACTTTTTTTAAAATCAGTTTCCCAAATATAGATATCTTTATATGTTCTGGGATTGGATTTTGCTTCTCAATGAGCTCCATCTCGTGCTTTTCAAGAATGTAGTTCTAATGGATTCATGGTTTTTACATCTTTTATTTGAGTTTTCTATCCTTTAGCGAGATTTTTATTCATGGTTTTTATTGGGTTGTCTGGTGCCTGATTTAACAGCTGCAAAATCCCATGGATATTAACCACATATGCCCTAAAGTCAGTTGCAAATCCACTATTAACTTCTATGGGGAAAGGACTCAGCTCAGTGTCTGCCTTCTGTCTCAAAGGTAAAGAGCTTAAATCCTGGTAAGTTTGCACTTTTATTAAAATTCCTATTTTTCTTTCCATCTCTATGAATTTTTACTAGTTTTCTAAAGCAAAATAATTAAAAAATCCGATGACACCATTTCACACTTATAACACCCCTAAAGAACACGCACCACCCAAAACCCCCAGTTCTTTGAGCATTGCCTGCATGGATCACCATTGAATGTAATGCATGCAGTCTTGACATCTGACCTTGGAGGTCTTGAAAAAACAATGTCCACTCTATGTACTTGCCCGCCTCCCACCTAAGGACATACCAGTTGAAAGGGATACCATTCTGACCATGATTCAGTTTCTTCTGATCACTAAAGGCAGGGAGTAGGAACTTAGTGTCTAGCACTACTGTGGTTGATCTCTTTCATTAAAGCTCAATGCAAGCTGGCCCAACAATTACAGCTTTTCAAAAAGATCCCCGTTTGAACTCATCATTTTGGTTTGTTTTTTCCACATGCTCCCTGTCTCTCCCCTTTTTCTCCCGTCTCTTTTTCAGTGGCAAATGGAAAGAGGAAAAAAGGAGAAAGAGAGAACGATCAAAACAACAAAAATCCCCAAAGCCCCCTTCCAAAAATAAAAAAATATTTGGAACTGAAAAATGTTTGAGGAAAAAATAGTTTTGCTTGCCTTTCTAAATCACTGGACTTTGACATTTTTAATTTTTAAGAAAATCTCTTCAGTTTTTTTATCTTATTGTCTCGTTTAACTTGAGTTTTTTAAACAGATAGCGTGTCTCTAATAGAACTTTTAAAATTGCATCTTTACATTGTTGAATTTGTTTTATATTTGAAATGTTTGGGACCTTATCATATATGGTCCCCATTATTGTAAGTATCTGAGTACCTAACAGATGGGGGAAGCATTTATAATACCATTTTTACAGATGGGGAAGTGTGCACAGAGAGACTAAGTCTATGTCTATACTACCACTTATGTCAGCAAACTTATGTTGCTCAGGGATGTGAAAAAAACCAATCCCCCCAGGTGACATAAGTTTTGCTGTCATAAACGTTGGTGTGGACCAGGGCCGGCTCCAGGGGTTTTGCCACCCCAAGCAGCCAAAAAAACAAACAAAAAAAACCCCAACCCAACGATCGCGATCTGTGGCAATTCAGCGGGAGGTCCTTTGCTCCGAGCGGGAGCAAGGGACCCGCTGCTGAATTGCCGCCGAATACCTGGACGTGCTGCCCCTCTCCGGAGTGGCCGCCCCAAGCACCTGCTTGCTAAGCTGGTGCCTGGAGCCGCCCCTGGTGTGGACAATGCTATGTCGGTGGGAGAGCTTCTGTCACCACTTGTTTAGGTGGTTTTATGTCAGTGGGAGAGCTCGGCATAGAGCGGCTACATGAGCAATCTTACAGTGGTGTAGCTGCATTGGTACAGCTGTTCTGTTGTAAGTACACTAGTGTAGACATGGCTTAACTGACTTGCCCAAGGTCACACAGGAGTCAGGACTTGAACCCCGATTTCCTGAGTCATGGCTGGTTCCCCAACTTCTGCACTATCCTTCCTGAGTTAACAGTACAAGCTACATTGTACTCAGCTTCTTTTTTACACCAATAAAAAGCTCTTTTTCTTTTAAACTTGGCAACTAAACAGTTGGGAAAACACATTCCCTAACTTGTGATAACATGGACGAGTATAGCTACTGATTGTGCATTTCACAATGATGAGCACAGATTATACCATTTATTTTTAATGCTAAAGTTAGGTACAGTGCCTCACAAAATCCAGCAGGCTGGCTTATGTACAAACTGCATGTAGCAGAAAAAACCTACTACAGCCCTTATAAGATTGTCAGTGTCAATACATTTAACTAAATGTAACTATGGAAAGTTTAGATTGAAACATAGTTTCAATTGAATAATATCGCTATAGCAAATTTTCAAGATTTCACAGATGTCAGGATGTTGATGAGCTGGTGATAAGTAGACGAGTATGAGCTCACTGCTTTTGCGTTAAGCATAGTGGGCTAATGTTGGCAGCAATATTATGTTACTGGCTTAGTGTCAACTGCTGAAAAATATGGTGAATTTCTGGGGATTCATAGTGTGGGCTTCATAAAGCATTTTACTGCCTTAGAAATCTCTCAGAATTATACACACACATTCCTACAAATTCTGTCTGGATCTTGTAAATGCCAATACATTGTGGCATGGGAGTCTAGTTTTGTTTTGTTTTTTAGTAGAAGGAACTGAAGGTATAGAATGCTGGAAAAGGCTATATGGTGAAGCAGAGATACAAGGAGCCTAGATCAAGGCCAATTAGAAAAGCTGAACATGGTAAAACAGGAGAAATTTGAGTGAAAGCAAGTAATGAGATTAGTAGCAGAAGAAACTAAAACAACCCCAAGAACAACAAAAAGAGAAAATTGAGCATTATGTGCTCTGTTTGATGCTGAATGAGAGGTTTTATCTACACAAATTAACAAAGGAAGGAAGTGATCAGTTTTCTGTACAGTGATTGTCAGGAATTTGAGGAAGCTGAGTAGAAAATAGAAGGTATATTGAACAGTAATTTTGCAGAGTTGAAGATGGTTGCTTGCCAATTGAGGATCAGGTTTTTAGTGTGATGGTTGACTTCATTCTCATGAAGGAATGATTAGCCTCTAGAAGTCTTGAAAATACAGTACTGAGTTATAATTTTTAGTACTAAATTGTAGACTTAGATTTGCAAAGATATTTAGGCTGCTAGAGATACAGATGGACACCTGGTGGTATTTTCAAAACCACCTAAGTGAGTTAGATGCTTAACCTGCTTAGGTGCTTTTGTAAACTCTATTAGGCTCCTATTTGCAGCTTTAGGTTCCTAAATACTTTTACAAATATGTCCCTTAATCCATAACCCTCACTGAGCAGATCAGCTGCTGCTACCCTTTTTGATAGGATACACTCTGAATTCATACCAGCAACAGGCCAGTTTTGTATGCTGGTATTTTTTGGGAAGATGAGGGGAATAGCTTTGCTCTGAGCACTAGCTTGCTGTCCTTGCATATCTTAAGCGCAAAGACTTGTTATTAGCCCTTGTGTGGAGGATGCAATGATTAGGGAAGGATCTTTCCCCCCATGCTTCCTCGATCCCCTGCAGTGCAGAGGCACAGGGAAAGTAGCAATCTAACCCTAGGTTACTACACTCACTTTAGCAAGAGTCAAGCTGTCATTGTGGATGAAAACACCAGGCTTTCATTTCTGCAAACCTGTGTTCAAACCTGACAGCAGTCACAAGTGAAGTGTTTGTCGTAGTAATCTGGTCCCTATAAAACAGGGGTAGGCAACCTATGGCACACGTGCCGAAGGCGGCACGTGAGCTGATTTTCAGTGGCACTCACACTGCCCGGGTCCTGGCCACTGGTCTGGGGGGCTCTGTATTTTAATTTAATTTTAAATGAAGCTGCTTAAACATTTTAAAAACCTTATTTACTTTACATACAACAATAGTTTAGTTATATATTATAGACTTATAGAAAGAGACCTTCTAAAAAGGTTAAAATGTATTACTGGCACACGAAACCTTAAATTAGAGTGAATAAATGAAGACTCGGCACACCGCTTCTGAAAGGTTGCCGACCCCTGTGATAAAGTAATGAATTTAAAACTGATAAAAGGAAATAATTTACATAATTAACCTGTAGAACTCATTGCCACTGACAGAGTTTAGTAGAATTAAACAAATTTCACATTGTGGGCTAGATTGTGAGCACCTTGTTCATATTGTTAACAGTGACTCACATGAGTAGACCAACTGGAGTCAATGGGGGACCACTTGTTTGGCATACTAGTCACCAGTGTGAGCACTGGGTTCTCCATCTGGCCCTTCAGGAAGAGCTAGTTAAGATCATTATTTATTTATAAGGTAAACACGCACAATGCTTCAGGGTGTAAACCAACCAGGAGTTGGGGAAAAAACTTCCCACTGGAGGTATGTTATGATATAATGATCAATTATGGTGGTTTTAGTTCTTCCTCTGAACCTCCTGTTGTGGCCACTGTGGAAGATGTGGTTCAACAATTCATAGTATGTTCATATAGGGCCTAATGCAAAGCCCTTTGAAGTTAATGGAAAGATACCCACCGACTCCAAAATGCTCTGGATCAGGCACATAGTAAGTAGTTTGTATTTCAGGAGAGGTTTTCAGCAGCACCTAAGGGAGATAGGTGCCCAGTTCTCTGGCTTTCAGTGGGATTTGGGCATCTAGCACCTTCGGGAAATCTTGAAAATCCAACCATTGATGTGTTATTTATAAAATGCTCATGAACTATTTCCCTGATTCTGTCAGTTACAGCTGTGCAGTACACTGGGATCACGAAAAGTGGATGTACAAGATTCTACAAACCATCCTCATCTATAGTGTCTCTAAGGATGATTGTATCAGTTCCTGCTACTCAGAGGTCCTGTAGGCATTGGATTTCCTCTTTCAAACATATCAAACGGTGATAGATCTAGGTAGTGTGTAGTTTCAAACGTTTTGTTTATGTATGATACTTGTTTATGTATAACATTTTGTGGAGATGATTCATTCTCTAGTGGACTGTTTAAGAAAACATTAAAGCTTTTATTAGGTTGCATATTCTGCACTTAGTATAATCCCTAGAGATGCTTTTCGTATTTGTTATACTATTGTTTTTTGGGATAAAAGCTGCTCTTCTTGTTTGTACAATGTGTGATGAGTAAGAGCAATGCAAATTTCCCTTCTTCTACTTTGGTTACACCAATTTTATTACTAAAATTACTGAACACTTACTAAAGCAACACTTACTACTTGCATTCAGTTTATCACTGGAACTGTTGATCAGAAATTTCCACTGAAGTGGAGTAATGAGCTATGTCTTTATTTACTCAATTTGTTTGCCTGTTTGTCCCATTTCTGGGAAAAAAATCTAATTGTTCTTTTCCCTGGCTCTTTTGGTTCTTGAGCAGAAAATCCAAGGCTGTTTCTACCCAACAGCACTTTACCACTATAGAAACACTGATATACAATAGCAGCAAAGCTCTGCTCGTGTGGATACCGCTATATTGGTAAAGCTGCACTTTGTACCAACATAATAAAACCATCCCTTGGCAAAACAAGCTCTACAGGTAAAAGCACAGCTTTGCTGATATAGCTGCATCTACACTAGGGGATTCTGCCAGGACAGCTGTGTTGGTCAGGAGTCAGACCTCGTCACAGCCCTGACTGATACAGCTCTGCAGGTAGAAGTCTGTACCACAGACCACCTAAAATAGCTTTCTTTAGCCTTTATGCTCCTTGTAGCTGTGGCCAGCTGACTTTAAATTGTAGGCAATAAATGTCTGCACGTTAGTGCATGCATTTCAACTTGAGTTCTCCATATGCCTATAAATCTGTTTCTTGTAACCTCACCAACCAAGTCTTAAGCCTACTCTGTGTTGCCCCCTCAGAGTCAGAGAGACACATAGGAGAGCTGATTGCAGGATTGTTGACAGGGGGTTGGAAGTCCATTCCTTACTTTCTCGTGTGCTTAAATTTGTCCTACTCAGATTATTTGCTCTCTTCTGAGGATCAGACAATTCTGTAGTGTAACTAGGAAGTCATATGTCTGAGGTAATGCATTAAAGAGGTTTCTTTTAACAGAATTGAGGGGAAAAAGACAAAAAAATTCATTGATCAAGAGTAAAGACAAATCTGACTTGTGTGCTCCCTAAAAGCCAGATTGTGCCACCTCTGATCATATATTGACTAGTACCTTGCCCCATGAGTAATCCTATGGGAACCATATTAATTTGACTTTTAGTATTTGGGTTGCTGTTAAGAAGTCTTATAATACCACAAAAGCTATATCCCTAAAGCCCTGGACTAAATGTTATCTAGCTTGCTGTTGAGTTGTTTTCAAGAAGTCACTGGTATTAATATTATCCTTTCTTCAGACTCCTTATCAGGTTTAATCAACGTCACAAGAAATTTCCCTGGAAAGGCAAGTTAATAGCTTGCAAATAGCTGTCCCTATGTTTGCATATGCACTTTCAGGTGCATATACATGCCTGTGTGCATTCGATCAGAGATTTTTGGTAGCAGTGTCTGTGGGTCCAGGCTGAGCCCTACAAATCGTGCTCTGATCCGAGAGTGTATAGGGGAAGTTAGACCCACCAACATTCCAGTTCCTTTTCACTGCTTGCACCCTGAGACAGAGTTCTGTGGTGTCTGTTGGTTAGCTTAACTAATCCTTTATTTTTCTATACTTTGTTTCATTCTTTTTATTTCTTTTTTTTTAGTTCAACTTTGTTTTGTTTTTCTTGCACCTTCTGTGCAAATTTTTTTTGGGGGGGGGTCACCTCACATTTGGCTTTTTCCCAGCAGTCGGGGTCTCCCTGCCCATCTTGATTCCTTTAAGAACCCCTTTTTCTGCTTTGGATAAGTTCAAAACCCCACGGGTTTAAACCTTGTCTTTCCCTCAGCAACAGACAACTACTGCCTCAGGGAGGCTCATATTCTGTCAGTGTAAGGTCTGCTCCGGCTTCAAGACAAGATCTAGGAAGTTCAGGGAAAACAGGCTCAAGGTACTCCTCATGGAATGCTCCTTGAGTCCTACTTCTGATTCAGGCCATGGACGGACACACCTGCCCCCACACCCACTCCTGGCTTTGAGGATCTAAATGCCTCATTGACCTCCATGGCTCCGTTTCTAACAAACAAGTTTCAAGGGACAGTTTCAAAATCCCTGAAGCATCCTGAAAAAAGATGTCACAAGTCCCCTGGTAGGGAGTGGAAAGGGAAGGGACAATCATCCCAAAGGTTAGTTAATAAGGAGAATTTGCATCCTGGCATGGGTACTGCTGAGGCTCCTAACCTCCCCTCTAGCCTTCCAGTACCAAGACTCACATAATGTTTAAAAAGACTTGGTGCTTCCTGCAGCAAGAAACCCTGCTCAGCACTGGTGTTGGTACCCAGCTCATGGCCCTTTAGGTAACAGAACTCTTCAAAGAAATCTGCTCTGGCTCCCCGGGTACCAGCCCACCAGCAGGCCAGGAACATAAGGGATGTGTAGATTGTCCTGATATCCTGTCTCTGGTACCACTGGCTACATCACAGCCGGTTATACAGCAGCCTTTCTCACTGGTCCCAAGCAGATACCTGCTGTCAAGGGATCTCATGGTCCTTGAAGAATCTGACTGCCCTTTCTTAGTACCATGATGACCAGCCTCCCTCTGCCATTCAGAAACAGGGAAGAATATTTCCTCAGATTCTGAGGTTTCTGTCCAAGTTTCTGCCTCCTTCCCCTGAACCTGCTTTGAAGCGGAGCTCCCAGGACTCAGTCAGTGATGAACCAACCACCTTGGCAGCAGCACCTTTAGGATCCAGCACCGTACCCCTAAGCTCTACCACAGTGGGCCTTCTGAAATTTTTGGGCCCCATATGGAGACCAGTATTACAGAGCACCCTTCAGCAAGAAGTCCCACTTAGAGGAGCACCCTCCAACATACAGATTCTTAAGGGACAAGCTGCATTTGCTTTGCAGTTTGGGACCCCCTCCCCCATTCCAAGTCCTTTTCCTTAGAAGCTTCTCTTAGGTGTTCAGTTGTTGGGAAGTGAAAAACAACAGATGATGTCACTCCCTGCCAAATATAGCTGTAGCAGATGGCGGGAACCCTTTGTTTCAAACTTGTCTCCCAGACCAGTTTGTGGAAACATACAGATATCCCAAAATGGAGTCCAGAATCATGTGGCCTGGTCACATGCCCTTGCATACCTTGCTGAGTCATAGCAGCCATTACTTACAGGCTGTCTGGAGCATTCTCAGGAACGCTTACCAGGTGGAGGATAAGCTTCTCCTAATGCCTATTGTTTTTCCTAATGGCTCATTACCTTGAATAGGCCCTTCACAGCCCCCTATCTAGACTGGAAGCAATTTGCCTAGTGGGTGTCACGCAGGTGTGACTACATGTGAAATACAGATACATAGTCAATATTCATAATTTCAGATACAAAAATGATACATGCATACAGATAAGATAATTATAATCAGCAAATCATAACTTTTCTAATGACACTTTACATGACCCATCTTGTCCAAAATGCATCTTAATTAGGTCATAATTATATCATAATCATACAACTATGAAGAACATGAGGGGCAGTATTACAGGGCACCCTTCAGCAAGAGGTGCCCTCCAACACACCATGATCATGTCCCCTCTACGTGGTGATGACCCTCCAAAGGAACACCATCTGGGAGTTGAGGATAAGGTGGCAACATCTAACAAGTCCTCTTCCTCCTCCCTGGCCAAGTGACTTCAGTGGTTGATTCAGTAAATGAGAGAGACAGATAACATCATTCTAAGTCCACCCCACAACCAAGGAGCTCGAACATTTGGACCTTCTTGATTGGAAAAATTTACTTTTCAACTGTGCTTCAGTAGTAGCTAACTACCATGCCCAAGTGGCTAAATATGACTATATGAACTACAGTAAATTCATACCTCTAGGGATGATCGCTATCTCGATGATTGCCCCTCAAAGGCTGGTCCCTTCCTGTACTACAGTCTGTGACCAGCAATGCCCTGGCTCTCCTCTGCTCCCTGGGACTGAGTTTCAACACAAAAAAAGCTCACACATTGCATTCATAGAACCACCCTGGACTCCACAACTGCCTGAGCCTTCTTGCTCGTGTACAGATTTACCACTATGATCAGTCTTATCTCTGCCCTTCAAAGGAGCCCTCAAACCACAGCATGGACCTACCTGCAGCTGCTAGGTCACACAGCAGCCTGCTCATTTGTTACACTCCACCCAGACTGCAGTTGAGATATCTCCAAGCCAGATTCTGGAGAGTCTACGCATCCCACAATTGAAAGGTCTGTGTGGGGATCCCATTCTCACTTTTTCCTCACCCCACCCACCATGAGGCCTGTTACCAGAGATGCCTCATTGATAGGTTGGGGAGATCACTTCCAGGGCCTTATAGCCCAAGGCAGATGGACTTCCCAAGAATTCACACTTCATATCAAACTACTTGATGTCAGAGTGGTCCGATGCGCAAGCATTCATTTCCTTCCCTTCATAAAGGGCCAATTGGTCAGGCTTATGATGGAAACAAAGCATCCATACACTATGTAAACCTCCAAGGAGGAGCAAGATCCTATCCTTATGCATGCCCAGAGGCAATACAACTTTGTAACTAAGTTCCATCGAGATCCGCCGTGCAAGCTATGACAGTTTTCCACTCACCTGTGGATGGGCTTCTGTATTTGCACACCCCATAGCATCCAGATTAATCTAGGGCTTGATCAACCTTTTCACCTGTGTCAGAGAGCCTATACTACCTTGGGACCTCAATTGTGTTCTAAATACCTTAAGGAAACTATTGTTTTAACCCCCTAGCGATCTGCTCTCTCTGTTTTATCCTTCAAAACCTCCCCCTTAATAGCCATCTCCTCAGCCAGGAGAGTAGGGGAAAGGTTGTGCTTATGGTGGATCTACCCTACAATTTATTCTATTGAGACAAAATGACCCTTCGCCCACACTGTTTTTCCCTTAACCAGGACATTCTGTTGCTAATCTTCTACCCTAAGCCATGTAACTCCAGGGAGGAAGCTAGCCTGGTCTTTAGAAGGCCCCTAGCTTTCTACATGTCAAGAACCAGGCCTTTCAGAGCCTCCCCTTGACTCTTTTTTTTTGTCTTTTCTAATCGAATGAAGGGAGCCTCTGTCTCCACCCAAAGATGTCTAAATAGGGTCTCAAGCTACATTCTATCATGCTACAAAGCTTCTGGATCACATCCTCCTCGTAAGGTGACTGCCCATTCTAGCAGGGAACAGTGCTGTTCTTAAGCACACTCTCATTAGACATTTCTAAAGCCACCATCAGGTCATCTCATCATATCTTCTCCTGGCACTACTCTATCATACATGCTTCTGGAGCAGATGATGCTTTTAGAATGGCTATCTTGCAATCAGTACTAGATTCTACTCCTCAGCTCCCACCTCCATAGTCTAGGCAGTGCCTTTCAACCTTTCCAGACTACTATATCCCTTTCAGCAGTCTAATTTGTCTTGTGTACCCTCAAGTTTCACCTTTAAAAACTACTTATTTTCAAAATGAGACATAAAATACAAAAGTGTCACAGCACACTATTGCTGATAAATTGCTTACGTTCTCATTTTTACTATATAATTTAAAATAAATTGGAATATAAATATTATACTTACATTTCACTATATAGTATAGTTTTTCTCAACCTATTTACCATTGTGGGCTGCATATGCAGCTCTCTATGTGTTATATGGGCCACATGCACACAATATATATACTACCTGTATGGCCCTGAGGATGTCACATGGGCCACAGCTGTGTGCTGATTGGGCTGCAAGGGGGCGGTGGGTAGAGAACCACTTGTATAGCATATAGAGCAGTATAAACAAGTAATTGTCTGTATGAAATTTTAGTTTGTACTGACTTTGCTAGTGCTTTTTATGTAGCCTGTTGTAAAACTAGGCAAACATCTAGATGAGTTGATGTACCTTCTGGAAGACCTCTGCATACCCCAGGTGTATGCATACCCCTCGATGAGAACCACTGGTCTAGGCACTTCTTGGGAGTCTCTGAAGTGGAGCACCCACAGGGACGACTACACCAAGAAGGAAAGGTTACTTGTACAGTATGTGGAGTTCTTCAAGAAGTTTTGTCCCTATAGGTGCTGCACTACCCACCCTCTTTTCCCTCTGCTTCAGAGTCTTGTCTCTGGCTAGATTTTGTGGTGGCAAATGTATTGGAAGCAGGGGATCCTGTGACGGGGTGGACTAGGCCCAGAGGCCACCTGCTGGAGGCCTCGGGGTCCTGCCACACCCATCCCAGGAAATGAGCTGTGGAACCAAGTCCTGCAAGTGGCCTAGAGAGACTGCGCAGGAAGCAGCTAATCAGGGTAGGCTGCAAGGTGCTAGCCAATCAGAGGGTTTCAGGCTAGTATATAAAAGGAGCTGTAGTGCAGCCCAGAGTCAGTTCTTTGCGGAGCCAAAGGAGTGCAGATGGTGCTCCTGGCTGGCCAAAGGGAACTGCAGCACCACAGACAGCTCAGTCCTGGCAGGAACTGGGGGAACGAGGAAGAGCTCCTGGGTGGCTGCTGGGCCTGAACATAGAAGAGCCAAGAGGTAAGGTGAAGCTTTAATGAAGGCTGGGACTGGGGGAAGAGGCCCAGGGAACTGAAAGCAGTTTGGTTGAAAGGACATGGTGGTGCATGGCTGCTATTCTTAGGGTCCTTGGGCTGGGACCCAGAGTAGTGGGTGGTCATGGGGCCCCCCTCATAGACCACTGGGGAAGTAACCTCCAGTTGGACAGTGATAAACCCCCAGAAGGGGATCTGAACTACTTAATGACCCAACTGGGGCCACAAGGGCCCAGAGAGGGTGAAACCATTGTCTCCAGGGAGGAAGCCCTGGGGGCATGGCCCGATACCCTGGCTAGGACTGTCTAAAGACTGCAGACACATCTGACCAGAAGGGGGTGCTCACATGATGTTACAGACTCCCTTCCCTATAAACCCTGGGATTGGAGCACAAGCATGAGTAGGACACAGACCCATGGACACTGCTACTGAAAATCTCTGATTTGAAGTCACACACTGCTTGTGCTCCTGAAGTGTAGCACCCATAGAGACAAAACATCTTGAAGAACTGCAGTTACTGTACAAGTAAGCAACCTCTCCTTAGATAATCATCTTAAAGTTGATGGAATATAATTTAGTCAGGAACCTGTGTCGATACTGTAAGACAGGTTAAGTGTTAATACCATTTTCTTTCAAATGGAACTCTTACAATAAAACCTGCATCTTTCCTGTGACCAACTTGTGGGTCTTATAGAAAAAGAGAGGCTGATGGAGAGAATCAATGCCACTTGAGTGAGACACAGTTTATTATTAACTTTATCTCCATTCTCAACACAATCATGGATACCTCAGGCAAATGGAAATTATGGAACCTTTTTGAGATCAAAATTATTAAAAACAAAGTCAGACATTAATCTCTGGTGATTTAATTTGCTCTTCACAGTAGGGTCATAATAGGAGTACTGGAGATAATTGTGGAAAAAAATTCACATAGAAACCCATATTTAGTTGTTGTTGTTTTTTTTGCCATTGAGATTAAAACACTTTTTTTAAGTCCACAGGTTCCACAAAGCTAAGGACACTTTTTTTATTAATTGTAAGTTATGACTTCATTCCAGGCTGAAAACCCTGGAAAAAAAATCTATTGCCTTAGATCAGATATTGGCAATTGCTTAAAGATTTCAAAGCCTCACTATAGGGTTCACATTCTGGTGTGTAATAATCATAAATAAATCATAAATAAATTCCCATTGTGCATGATACGTAGTGTTAACTGTGCTGGTTTCCAGATAGTTACAGAGGGGTTCAGCTATCAAAACCAAACTTTGACTAACTCCATCCACTAGGCAAAACTGCCTACAATCCAAGAATGCAGTAGCTAACTATTTCTGCTAAAACAAGCAGCAGTGAAATACTTATGAATAGGGACCTACCAAATTCATGGTCCATTAAATTCTGCAGGAACTCATAAGGCAATCAACGAAATACCAGTATGAAGTTCCACTATGTAGCAGCTCATTCATGCTTCCATTTTACCCACTAGACTGAATTATTATTTTTTTTGTAAAATTAATACGCTAATATCAAGAGCATTTAAGATTTAAGAACATAAGAATGGCCATACTGGGTCAGACCAAAGGCCCATCCAGCCCAATATCCTGTCTGCTGACAGTGGCCAATACCAGGTGCCCCAGAGGAAGTGAACCTAACAGGCAATGATTAAGTGATCTCTCCTGCCATCCATCTCCACCCTCTGACAAACACAGGCTAGGGACACCATTCCTTACCCATCCTGTCTAATAGCCACTAATGGATTTATCCTCCATGAATTTATCTAGTTCTCTTTTAAACCCTGTTATAGTTCTAGCCTTCACAACCTCCTCAGGCAAGGAGTTCCACAGGTTGACTGTGCGCTGTGTGAAGAAGAACTTCCTTTTATTTGTTTTAAACCTGCTGCCCATTAATTTCATTTGGTGGCACCTAGTTCTTATATTATGGGAACAAGTAAATAACTTTTCCTTATTCACTTTCTCCACACCACTCATGATTTTATATACCTCTATCATATCCCCCCTTAATCTCCTCTTTTCCAAGCTGAAAAGTCCTAGCCTCTTTAATCTCTCCTCATATGGGACCTGTTCCAAATCCCTAATCATTTTAGTTGCCCTTCTCTGAACCTTTTCCAATGCCAGTATATCTTTTTTGAGATGAGGAGACCACATCTGTACACAGTATTCAATTTTATATAAGGGCTATAAGATATTCTCCATCTTATTCTCTATCCCTTTTTAAATGATTCCTAACATCTTGTTCGCTTTTTTGACTACCAGAGCATACTGCATGGACATCTTCAGAGAACTATCCACAATGACTCCAAGATCTCTTTCCTGATTAGTTGTAGCTAAATTAGCCCCATACAATACATCATATTGTATGTATAGTTGGGGTTATTTTTTCCAATGTGCATTACTTTACATTTATCCACATTAAATTTCATTTGTCATTTTGTTGCCCAATCACTTACTTTTGTGAGATCTTTTTGAAGTTCTCCACAGTCTGTTTTGGTCTTAACTATCTTGAGCAGTTTAGTATCATCTGAAAACTTTTCCACCTCACTGTTTATCCCTTTCTCCAGATCATTTATGAATAGGTTGAATAGGATTGGTCCTAGGACTGACCCTTGGGGAACACCACTAGTTACCCCTCTCCATTCTGAAAATGTACCATTTATTCCTCCCTTTGTTCCCTGTCTTTTAACCAGTTCTCAATCAATGAAAGGATCTTCCCTCTTATCCCAACTTAATTTACATAAGAGCCTTTGGTGAGGGACCTTGTCAAATGCTGTCTGGAAATCTAAGTGCGCTATGTCCACTGGATCCCCCTTGTCCACATGTTGTTTGACCCCTTCAAAGAACTCTAATAGATTAGTAAGACATGATTTCCCTTAAAGCTCTCTGTATTCTACTCTGGAAGATGGGTGATCATAAGAATAGCCATACTGGGTTAGACCAAAGGTCCATCTAGCCTTGTATCCTGTCTTCCGACAGTGGCCAAGTCCAGGTGCCCCAGAGGGAATGAACAGAACAGGTAATCATCAAGTGATCCATCCCCTGTTGCCCATTCCCAGCTTCTGGCAAACAGAGGATAGGGACACCATCCCTGCCCAGCCTGGCTAATAGTCATTGTTGGACCTATCCTTCATGAACTTATCTAGTTCTTTTTTGAACCCTGTTATAGTCTTGGCCTTCGCAACATCCTCTGTCAAGGAGTTCCACAGGTTGACTTTGCAATGTGTGAAAAATACTTCCTTTTTTTGTTTTGTTCCTTTTGTTTTGACCTTGTTGATACATTAGTATTTTTGCCACCGCTTAACTACTGCAATCATTTGTTGCATGTGTGGTTTTTTTATATGTCCTTGCTTGGAACGAAATATATTATCTTTATAGGTTTCTGTTTTGTGGTGAAATAATTGTATATCAATTAAATATAAAATAACCATGTCTTGCTTAAGAATTCATGTGCATGTTGTGGTGTACAACCAACAAAACTGACTTAGGTGACTTTGTTGAAATAAAATCTAGCCTACTAAAACAGTTCTTGAATGGCAAAGTAGTTTCCCTGTGCTATCCTCTATCAGCCTCCTGTAATGATCCCTATAGCAGATTGGATACATCAGATATTGTTTCTATCTCCCTCCCCCTGTAAGAAGGCATAGCAGACAACAAGGATTCACTTATTTCCTGACACCCTACAGGTAGAATCTCTGTCTCTCCTGCACCTTTGGACACATGCAGGGGTGGAGTACAGGATATGTTTTGAGGCAGTTTTTCAGAAGACAGGCACCTAAAGCAGTGGTCAGCTTTTCAGAAAAACACAGCTCAGTGGGTGCTGAGCCCTTTTGAGAATCTGCTCCTTATTTTGATAACTAATAGGATCTGAGTTGTTTTGAAAATCTGGATTTAACGGTGCTGAGCACCTGAGAATCTTGCCCGATGATATCAAAGGCAGTTCTAAGTTCATCACAGCAAGTAATTGAGAGATGTGTCCAGTTGTCTTCTTGCTGAAATGTGTGGGTGCCTCCAATTAATCCTGGATTAGGCAAGTGTGTATAGGATTCTCAAAGTCACATACAACAGAATGTCGATGCTGAGGTAACCATTCCATAGGTATTCCTGTGGTTGTTTCAGCCTCAGGACACAAGACTTTATTGGCCATCATGTCATTTCTGCACAGATTTGAGGTCCTGTCAGAAAATATAACACTGTCAGTACTGTTTTTTGGCCACTGCACTTTGCACTTTTAGCAAGGGTTAAGGGTTTATGTCAGAAGACCAGAGGTGAAAGTAAGCTGGTACAGTCCGGTAAGACATACTGGCAGGAGCTGGTACGCCGTTCCGGACTGGACCAGCTTCCTGGGGGGTGATTTAAAGGGCCCAGTGCTCCTGCCGCTGCGGGGCCCTTTAAATCACCGCTGGAGCTCCGGAAGCCAGGCTCAGGTGGGGATTTAAAGGGCCCGGAGCTCCAGCCGCTGTGGGAAGCCCCGGGCCCTTTAAAGCGCCACCGCTGGAGCTCTGGCAGCGGGGCTTGGGCAGCACTTTAAAGGTCCCGGGGCTCCCCACAGTGGCCAGAGCCTCTGGCCCTTTAAATCCCTACCAGAGCCCAGCAGCTGGGCTCGGGCGGGGATTTAAAAGGCCCGGGGCTCCTGCCGCTGCGGGGAGCCCTAGGCACTTTAAATCACCGCCGTAGCTCCAGCAGCAGGGCTTGGGCAGTGCTTTAAAGGGCCCGGAGATCCACGGTGGCCAGAGCCCCGGGCCCTTTATTTCGCCCCTGAGCCCCAGGGCTCCCAGCCACCTCTGCGGCTGGTAGCTTCGGGGTGATTTAAAGGCCCTGGATCTCACAGCCAGAGCCCCAGGGCCTTTAAACGCCTCTTCCAATTGAGGCCACGCCCCCACTCAGGACTCCGGCGTACCGGTAAGTCCTTTAAGTTACTTTCACCCCTGCAGGAGGCAAACTACTTCCTTCATTGTCTATGTGGCTTAGGGCTTGCCTATGCACATAAGTTGTACTGCTTTAAGTACATTGGTATAGTTATACCAGTATACATGTGCTTTATACCAGTATAACTATTCCCTTAGAGAATGGGGAGTAAACTATGCTGGTGTAATGCTGCATTACACCAGTATCACTGTGTCCATATTAGGGGCTGTGCAAGTATAACTATATTGTAAATAGTGTAATTGTAGCCATATCAGTCTTTGAATGGTCCCTTACAATATGTGACGACTTATGCTAAACCATTTGTTCCACCTTGCATTTTGCTGTGACGCTGAGAATACCTTTCCCTGACCTGAAGATGAGCTCTATGTGGCTCGAAAGCTTGACTCTCTCATCAGCAGAAGTTAGTCCAATAAAAGATATTACCTCACCCACCTTGTCTCTCCATATTGTAAATAATCAGACCCCTATCTGAAATAGTTATACTGCTAGAAAAACTGTGTAGACTTGTCCTTTTATGTTCAAGGAAGTTCTTGGGACAAGACTTATTTTGAATTGTTTCTGAAGGAGCATAGATGTGTAGCATATATGCAGAGAGACTGAGTCCTTCTCAAGTCCAGGAGCCAGGCACAGTACAACTGGGAAAATTCCACAACTGAATGTATAGCATGAAGGAAAACTGAAGATTGACAGATCCAAAATATAAAGTACAGTACCTTAAATATAACCATACTCCTAAGGCTGACAATCTCTCTTTTTGCTGCATGAGAAATGTGCTCAGTGTGTACTGCAGACGTCTTTCTTTGTGCAGCTCTTTACATCGGTTGTTAACGGGTGGGAAAAACATTGTGACAAAAGCAATGCCTCCCTGCTGCCCTCCACCTTATGCCATACTGAAAAGAAGGGAGGTATTGAAATATAATCCAGTTCTCAGCAGCGATGAGCAGGGTTCTTCTGTATATCAATATGCTGCCTGCCTATAACAAGGGAACATATGCACTTTGGGGAGGGCTGGCATAAAACAAGCCAAAACACAGCTGATGGGTCTAATTTTAGGCTTGCCAGCCTTGACCACGTCCTTTTTATTTCAGTAATTTTTTTTGCTCAGACTGTTAGAGCTATGGTAGGATGCCTAGATTTCAGGCCTTGTGTTTGGTTGCATGTATGATGAGTGCAGTTCTTTTCCTGGGATATTCAGTTTATTAGTAGTAGTAGTAGCAGCAGCAGTGGTAGTGGTTTATTTTAACTACACATCAACACATTAAGGATGGCAGATAAAAGGATGTTCCAAAGAGCTTGCCTGCAAAATTTTACAATCTAGCTTACTCTACAATCCCAGTTTCCTCCTCCATTAAACAAGTTTCCTGCTTTGGGTTTGAAGATTGCTTCTAGGAGTTTGAACCAGACTACCCATTAGTCTGAGACACAGCCGGGGTTCCCAAAGAGAAATTGAATTTTTCTCTTCACCTTCCTCGAAATTCCAGTGGTTCAGTCGGTAACGTAGGTTGTGAATGATGTTACCAGATCACATGGGAAGATACAGATCTTTTAGGCGGTAGTAAGAACAGTGCTGGTTCTGAAGTACAAAGCCCTTTATGAGGATTTTAGGTTCCTCCATAACAGTTTCCTCCTTAGTAGTGTGCCAAAGCAGCTAAGAAATAGTGATATGCGCTGATTATTGTTGTATGTGCCTGGGGGAAAATAACTTAAAGTCCTTTAAAATAAACCTTTTGTTCAATTTTCCCCTGTATCTTTGTAGTCTTCAATCTCATAATCTAGGATTGATCAAATATGGAGTGTATTTTTAAAAAGAGTACGAATTAGAAGAGGGATGCTCTTTCCCTCCCTTGCATAATATATGGTAAAATGGTTTTAGAACTGGCTTGCTTTAAGTTTTTATATTCCGATGATGATGAGATCTCCTAAAGAAGTAGGCCAAGAGAATAATCCGTTATCTTACTTTAGATTCTAAAGTTTAGAGCAACTGCTAGGTTGGAGCATAGCCTTGTTGTTGTTTTTATTTGCATTACAGTAGTGCCCAGAGTCCCCCAACAGAGATCAGCTGAATTGTGGTTGGCACTGCACAAACAGACTACGACTGCACAAACAGACTACGACTGGCTCTTCTGTAATTTACAGAAGGTTAATCATGGGATAATAGTTATCTTCTCTTTGTTACTGAAACAAGGTAGTGCCCAATGAAAATAAAAAGTAAACTTAAAATAGAAAATATTTATATGCAATGCATAACTAACCTGTGGGATGCATTGTCACAAGACATTGAGGCCAGGATCCTGGCTGAATAGTAAAAATATTAGACACGTCTATGAATAGTAAGAATATCTGTGGTTACACCACCCACAATAGAAAAGTATATGCTATATAAATCTTAGGGGGGAGGAGGACATTTTCCCTGGCGGTATGTTATTATGTAAGTGCCCATTATGGGGGTTTATACCTTCCTCTGAAGCATCTGCTATTTTGCTGGTTTCGGGACAAGATACCGGGCTAGATGGATAATTGGTCTCCTCCACTATACAAATTCCTATGGTCCGGTGTTCAAGCCAATTTTTTCCTGTGTAATTACACCTCTATCCCGATATAACACAAATTCGGATATAACACGGTAAAGCAGTGCTCTGGGGGGGCGGGACTGCGCACTCCGGTGGATCAAAGCAAGTTCGATATAACGCGGTTTCACCTATAACGCGGTAAGTTTTTTGGCTCCCGAGGACAGCCAAGTCCTCGAAGTAGAGGTGTAATATCGAAGTAGAGGTGTAATGCAGGACTGAACACTATGTCCAGACTTCTCTTCATTGGGTATTTAACATTTTGGGTCTCCTTCGTTAGGTACCCACCCTGTCTGCTTCACAGATTTGGTTTCTCATTCACTGTATGAGCCTCTAAGAAATACATTTAGCAGCCTCTAACTTAATTTTGTCATACTCTTATTGGGAAGTAATTTCATGTACTGCTATTGGTTGTTATGGAAACAGTATAATGAGCTCAATTGTATAGGGGTGGGAATATCACATGCTGCTTAGAGTCAGGGCGAAAATGACAAAGTGGCACTTCTATAAATGGTTCTCTAGAATAAACTGCGTCAGTGGAGCTCTCACAAAGTTTCCCCTGTAAATAATTCTTCAGCATTCTACACTTTTTCCGTTATAAAATGCGGACGTGATATGAATTTTTTAAAAATCACAGTAGAGATTTAGGAAAGCAAGCCTCCTGTAATACTGTATTTTAAACAGAGTTCTTGGACTTCACATATTGAATTACCATCTCTTTTAGAAAACTGGAAGCAAACAATCTGTTGCCTTAAAGGAAAAAAATTTGCTCTGTTACACCAAATGAAACCCTAAGTAACTCCATTAAAAATCTCCGGGTAAGGGGAAACTGTTCTATTTTGCTTCTTTAGGATATGTAAAGAAGACTTGATAGTTTTATTTTAAAATGTTGTTTCTGCTTTTTTGGGGTTAGAAATAGCATGTCTTGACTTCTGTGATTTTCCTGGAGGATTCCTTGAAGGACTGAAAACTAGTCAGAGTATCACAGAAAAAGATAAGAGACTGAAACCTGAGTAACTGAGATAGCAGGGTATTTTTACTCAGACTTTTTAAAACTACTTTTTATTTTTTGCTTTTTATCAATATTTATTTAATTCAGACTTCTGACAAACACTTGGGAGAAAAGCTGTCATTGTGAAAGTCAGCACCGCTTTTCCTTTCACCCGAGTGCTGACAAAGCTCATTCTTCAATTTTAAGAACTTCCAAGTAGTTGTCCTGCAAAAACAAGGAGCACAAAATTTAGCCTTACTTATATTGAAGTGTGGGGGGAGCATAGAAGAAAAGCCAGTTTAAAAAATCAAACTGTTTCTATATTTTATAAAGAAGGGGGAAAGGGCACAAATGCAATTTATTTTCCTTTGCAGATATCATTAACCAACTGTTTTTAACTGAGATAATTTGGCCCAGAGTATCTAGTTTTTCTTTTTCTTTCCTATGTAAATATTTTTGTAAACATGAGCAACTAACACATTTAGGGATGTCCAGAATAATCTTATGTAACTCACATTACCACCTTTTGGGTGTTTGTCCCACTCTGGTGACTGGTCTGCATACAAGTTGCCAGGTAACAGACTTAACAGATTCATCCAGCGTGCTTTGAAATCAAAGAAGGTAGAGGCTTATGCTTTTTGTTTTGGAGGTGTTGGGTTCAGTGCCTGCTGATGACCAATGATGGGAAATCATCACACTAATAAAAGCTGACTTGAAAACAATAAATGCTATTTTTAGAATGTAATTTTTGGTCAGTTTTGATATAAAAGCTAATGTCAATGTGTATAGAAAGCTAATTTCTCCAAAGCACTAAACAAATTAAAGTGCCTGTTTAGTGTAATGAACTGACCTGCGTTATCGTTTGTCTTCAATACATGTTCTGTGCAGTGTTTAAAGGGTTTTTTTTTGTATTGTATCAAGGCGCACACAGAGGTTCATGTGGGGCAAAATCATTGTAAATAATGTTTTCATAAAGCACGTGATTCCATTATGCTTCTATTTGAAGGACTTGTGCATGGAAGATGGCTAATAGCATTGGAAATCAGAGCTACTGATCTGATTGTCAGCGATGCAACATAATTAACAAAAAGATCAGGCAAAAATGTGTCCAGCCATCTGGGGAACTTTTTAAAACAGGCTTTTTAAATCTTTTACATCTGTGTTTTAGAGCAGGTGTATGGGGAAATAAAGGAGGCTAGGATTAAGCCTGGTTTTGGTATTGTGCGAGGGATGGCGTTAGCATAGGTTCACTGTTTCAGTTGCGCCCACAGAAATCATAAAGGATGCAAAAAACAGGCACGCCTACAGTTCCGGCCCAGTGTGGAGGGGGAGATCTCAGAGAAGTGGAGTGGGGGTTTGGAGAGCACACCCCACCCTGCACACACTCTTCAACGGTGGCCCTGGTCCTGTGAGGCTGGGCTCTGCTTTGGGCATTACGACCAGGCGCACAGAATCAGTGCCTGTGAGGTTTGGCTCGGCTGCCTAGAGGGGCAGCCAAGCCAAATCTGAGAGGCATGGTGACCCTGTGTGCCAGGTCGCAACACCTGGAGCAAGGAGCTAGGCCCAGCCCTGCAGGACAGAGGCTGTTGCTGCAGGATGTGTGCAGGGCAGGCTATCTCCCCCAGACCCCACTTACCCATTTTGGGGGGGCTCCCCTCAGCACTAGTCTGGGATTAGGGTTGCAGAGTAAAAGGAGCTGCTGTGTGTGTGTGTGGCGGGGGGGAGGGGGTGCCACCTGGGCAGTTCAGCATAGTGCACACATTGAACGGGGAGGCTAGACCCATCCTGTTTTGTGCTCACTTTTATATATTATACATAAAACTTACTGTAACATTCTTTAACTATAAGCCACTTATATTCTTATACGAACAAAGAATGTAGTTACCATATGCTCCTAAATTGCTTCTTCAAAGGAATACTGAAATTCAGTGAAATTAGATCCCTGCAATTAGGCCAAATCCAACAGTCCCTCCCCAGGCAGAGCACTCAATAGGGAGTAAGGATTACAAGATTTGGCTCAATTGCATTAAACTTCTCTTAGAAGGATATTATACTGTACTACTGCTGTATCAAATACTTTTCTACGGTGTCTGAGAACCTGATCCTGACTCAGTCACATGCACATTACCAGAAAGTGGAATAACCTGTATATTTCACTACAGCAGCCTACTGTACATGTGAGACAACTGGGAGTAGTGAGTAAGAAGTTTAACAAATGTTGCAGCTAAGGGACATAGACAGAGGATGTTTGTATATGGGAGGAAAAACTGTCCACGGTCTCCACTTTGATTGGGAAATTATTATTCAACCAGTGCCCTGATGAAATGAGGATCACCATTTGATATGCCCCTGGCTGGTGTAAGGGGTGAAGGAAGAACCAATGTCACAATGATGAGAGAAATCCTGCACAAATAGTTTCTAGTAGTATGCTTGTGACATTACGCTCCATATTCTTTATGGAAATATGCTTATAATATGGATACGACATAACTGAGAAATAATTTATGCAAGATGGGTCTTGTAAGTTATCATTGGAAAGGTTATGATTTACTGAATGTGATTATCCAATTTGTATGCCTGTATCATTTATGTATCTAAAGTTAGAAATATGGACCGTGTAACAATTACAACTGGGTGTGTTGGGAAGACACCCACCAGATGACAGGCCATCAGATTTGATGAGCCATCAGGAAGGAACAACAAAACCATTAAGATACTAATCTCCCTCCCTCCTGGGACATCTGGGACGTCTCTCCCTCCTGGGACCTAACTGTGACACTACTAGGTCACTTGGTCTTGTCACCTGATACTAAACATTACCTGGGACTTCTTGTAACTTTCCACTGAGAGGGGAGGAGGGTCAAGTTTGGGAATCAAAGGATTCCCACCCTTATGTAAATCCTATTTAAGGGTGGTGAGGAAGGCAAACAGGACTCCTCCTCTCTATGGAGTGTCTGCCCAAGAAGAAAGACTGCTGAAGCCACCTGAAGGGAAGGCGGGGGAGTCTAGACTGAGACAGGGGTCCTGTCTGAAAAGAAATATAACTGGAACTCTGAACCACAGAAAATTTGCAACCTGCCTAAAGTAACATTTAGGGTAAGAAATTACATTTTGTAACCTGTTTCTTAGGTCTATTGAGCTTAGCTTGCGTGTTTGGTTTTATTTGCTTAGTAATCTGCTTTGTTCTGTCTGTTATCTCTTATAGTCACTTAAAATCCACCTTTGGTATTTGTTAATTAATAAACTTATTTCTTATTTATAATAAAACCCAGTTTATGCAATTTCTAACTGGGAGGGTGGGCAAGAAGTGTGCCCATCTCTCTTCACATTGAGGAAGAGGGCAGATTTTTATGAGCTGGCGCTGTGCAGATTTTTCTGTATGGCATAAGACAGTATTATTTTGGGTTTATCTCCCAAAATGGGGTGTGCATGTGAGTGCTGGGGGA
This sequence comes from Mauremys reevesii, assembly GCF_016161935.1. Classification (NCBI taxonomy): domain Eukaryota; kingdom Metazoa; phylum Chordata; order Testudines; family Geoemydidae; genus Mauremys; species Mauremys reevesii. The sequence goes on from NC_052625.1 coordinate 40,722,848, forward strand.
ATCCTCTCACACAGAGCTGACTTCAGTCTGTGTCTGCAGCTGTGTGTGTGTGTGTGTGTGTGCGCGCGCGCGCGCTGCAAGAGGCCGGAGAGCCTAATTCAGCAAAGCAGGGAGAGGGAACCCAGGCTGATTGAGCAGGGAAGGCTCAGTGAAATCCCAGTACATCAGGTGGCATCCCAGAAGGCGGGCCATCCTGTCAGTGCTCTAGTAGCATTGTTTTCCACTTTCTCTAGAATTTTCAATGCTGAGAAAGCCAATTTAATTGCTTTAAATAAAAAAATTCTCTCATTTCATTGACCACAGGATGAAAGTAATCGCTGAATAGAAATAGGCCCAATGTAGGTGCCCAATATACATAAATCCACATTTAGGCACCTTTATAAAAGTAGCTTGTCCTTCAGAGGGACTGAGGAAGCACAGCTCCTACTGGAGTCAGTGGGATCTGCAGTTATTTATCACCCTGAAAACAAACAATTTATTTTGGTGCGGGAAGGTACATTTAGATGCCTAGCTTTCATCACCCAGTTTTTGATGTTTTTAAACATAACAAACTGCATCCTTCCCCACACACCCACAATTCTCTTAAAAAAATTTTTTTTAGTACAAGATGAGCTACTCAGTATTACTAAGCTCTTCAGTCTAAGCCATATCTGTAGGACAACTTGAAAAGTCTCGACTCTTAGGCTGGTGTTGAAGGCATACTTGCTGGTAAATGTTTACAGATGTGCTACCTTTCTAGGGGCACTCTGACTGAAAGTGGTCCCATGCTTCAAATGTCTCTGATACTTTTGTCAGCAGTCTATTTCCTCTCTTTTATTAATATGAACTTTTTGTGGAAAATCCTGAACATTCTGCCAAAAAAAGAAAAAAGAAAAAAAAAGAATTTATATGCTGTGGAAAATCCAAATATAGGTGTTTCTATGCTGGTCATCTGGTATAAATTCACAGACCTTCTGTATTTTTTCTTATGATCTTGGCTCCTCACTAAAATAGCTGTGCCAATGTGATCATAAAACACAGTGCGCCGTATAAGACAAGCAATATATATTTTTTAAAAATTGCACAGAACTTACACCAGCAATTTACAGAATGAATTTGAATTCTTCATGGCAGAAGGGTGCACTTTACTCTGATTATCTGCTGTCTGAAGAATAGTGACGACATGGGACAGCAGAATTTTTTACTTTCATATACTACTTGGTCTAATCCATTACACAAAGAATATACAGTTTGAAAGTTTGAGGGGGTTTTTCTTTGGTTCATTGGGGTTTTTTCTTTTCACGTACAGGACCTTATTTGCTACATTCTCTTTTGAAAGTGCCAGATCTCTGTTATTTGAAGTGTGAAGAATTAAGTGGAGGGGAGCCAGACAAACTTATGTACAGAAAGGAAAATGGGCCAAAGTAAAGAAATACGAGGATAGTGATTTGGTGCAGGGAAGCAAGGTCTCTGAAACCTTTCTTCACTTCTCTTTTTGGAGTTTCTTGTACAATGGTTAGAATGGTAAATATGAGGTTATAGCCATGACTCTAGTTAAGGGCCAGATTGTGGCCTGGCTTGTGGAGCTGCACAGAGGAATACTGCACTCCCTGCATCTGGCAAATTCCCTGTACCCTGGGTATTTATGTAGAGGGGAGAGCAGCCTCTGTGGGACCGATATATTTCTTGCTTCCTCTTATGCATGTGGGTGGGAAAAAGGTTAGGAGTGAGCAGGCCTTTGGCTCTTCCCCCACGGTGTTGGCATGCTCAGGAAACTTACCTGCCAGAGCTAGGCTTTTCACAGTGTACTTCCCCCACCCAGGAGCACAGGGGAACCAGGAGGCAGAATGCGGCTCTGAGTCAGAATCCACTTGCCAGTGTGCTCCCAGGGCAGCACAGCCATACCCTACTGTACCTTGCTTGGAGTAAAGCCACAGATTAGCTTGAATTTTGCACCAATCTTATGCTAGTTTTGTCACCTGTAGCTTAGTTTTTAATTAAGTTTTGTCCTGAAAATTCTCATGTTTAGTCCCAGATCAAACAAGATTTTTCGTTTGTTTTTTGAAAGATTAAAGGAAATTGTCTAAGCTGCTTTTGAGTTATAAGGTAGTGAAAAATCTCTCATGTGTTTCTGCTTTTTGTTAAAAGTGCATAAACTTTTTTGCCCACGTGTGTAACTTAATCTGTTGAATACCAGGCCAAAATAACCGTGCTGTGCTTGTCAGGGTGTATACCCAAGAGAATACTTTCCTCAATCTTTGGGAACATGAAGAGTACCAGCATCTCTCACAGTATGTACTGAAAGAAAGAGAGCACACTCTTCTATTGGTGTTTTTTCTTTTTTTACCCGGGCCTGTTCTAATAAGAATCATCCACCTAATCTTGTGTCTTCTGTAAATACTGCACCACTCTTTCAGGGAGAGAGGGCAAGATCGGCAACTGCTTACGTCTAGGGGGAGATTTTAAAACCTTAAAAGGGAGCAATGCTAAGCAAAAGGACAGGCCTTGTTTATAGTAGCTTAGTTCATTATGGATCATAGAAGGCTATGGAAGTCTCAGAGTGTTGCTGAGCCAAGCTTTATGGGAGGCCAACTTTATTGGCCTCCTATAAAGTAGTTTTTACCTACTGTACAAGCTTGTTACAAAAACAAAGCCCTGCAGGAAAAGTGATGGAGTAAACGTGCAAACATGCTCCTTCCATGGCTTACAATCCCCACTTCTACACTGACCACAAGGTGGATTTCAAAAGTCTGAGCATTACCCCAGCCAGGGGCGGCTCTAGGAATTAGGCTGCCCCCAGCAGCGGTGCTGCGCGCGCCACCTTCCTTCCTCCGGCGCGGGTCCCCTTCCCCTCTCTCGGGCTCTCCCTCTGCAGGTCCCACGGCCGGGAGGGGGGGGACGGCGGACGCCCGCAGCGGGCGCGAGCGAGGAGCTCCACCGGAAAAACAGCGAACCTCCGCGCGGCTGCGGGCGGCGGGGTTCGGGTCCGTGCTGGCTCCTGCCTGCCGCCGCGCGTCCTGCGAGAGGTCCGAGCAGCGCCGAGCGACGACCGCCCCTCCGCAGTCGCGCCTCATGCCCGGCGCGGCAGGCGCCCCGTCCGGCGACCGGCCGGTGCATGCGCGCGCCCGCGCCCAGCCCCGCCCCCCCCCCCCCCCCAGCCCAGCCCCCAGCTTGGTTGCTTTTGCTTTGCTGGTGCCTAGCCACCCCAGCTGTAGTCTGATAACCGAGTTCAGCAGTCCAATGAAATGCTAGCCTCAGTGAGAGGTGTGGACATGCAGCACCTGTGTGAGGGTGGTGCTTAGTGTTTCATAGGTACTGGCCCTATATTGCCAAGGTAAAAATGGTGGGTAAATTTCAAAAGTCGCAAGGCAGAGCTCTAAAGTGCTGCTGAGACAGTTCCTGGTCCCTGCTTTCTGGCTTTGTTCCTCATTCTGGCTCCTGTTTTCTCCCCCTATCCCCAGTTCCTGGTTATTGTCTCTGGTTTGACCTATTCCAGATTGCCTGTCTATGACTCTAACCAGTTGATGTGACTGCACATGTTCTGGTTCTTGACATTAAGGTTTAATTGCAGTGTAGGAAGGCTTATGGGCACTACCTTTAATCTAACTAGTGCAGGTAACAATAGTAGTGAAGATAGGGCAGAACAGGCTTCAGTGTGGGCTAGCGACCCCTAGTACAGACTCAGCCGGGACCCTTTTCATGTACTGTGATGGCTACCCTACACTGATGCCTGTGCTGCCATGTCTTCACTACTGTTATGACCTGTGCTAGTTAGGTGAAAGCTAGTGGGGATATGCAAACCTGAGCTACAGTTACAAATACAGTAGCTCCTCACTTAATGTCGTCCTGTTTAACGATGCTTCGTTGTTACGTTGCTGATCAATTAGGGAACATGCTCATTTAAAGTTGTGCAATGCTCCCTTATAACATTGTTTGGCAGCTGCCTGCTGTGACCACTGCTTGCAGGAAGAGCAGCCCGTTGGAGCTAGCTGGTGGCGGCTTGGAACCAGGGTGGACCGACAGCTCCCCTAGCAGCTCCCCTAAGTTCCCTGTGTGGCAGCCAAACAGCAGGCTATCAATTGCCGGCAGTTTAGCTGTCCCTCCCCCACTGCTGTGTGCTGCTCCTTCCCTCTGCCTTGGAGCTGCTCCCGGGAGCCTCCTGCTTGCTGTGTGTGGGGAGGGGTGAAAGGGGTGCTAATGTCAGGGTGTTCTCCTCCCCCTGCTCCTGCCCCCCGCTTACCCCATTTCCATAGAGCGTGGGGGACACGGGAAGGAGTTTTCTGGCAGCAGCGGCTGTCTCAACTTGCTGATCTACTTAAAATGGCAATGTACTTAGAGTGGGGTCAGACTACTTAAAGGGGCAATGCACATCCCTCTCACACACAGGGTGTGTCTTTGTCTCTGTCTGCCATGCTGTCTCCCCTCCCTGCATTTGTGCTGCCTTGTAGAATGTGAGGCTACATAAACAACAATGCGTTAACCCTTGAGGGCTCAGCCGAATGCTAGTTCATCATTTAGCAGCAAGGCATTCCCTGGGAAATATCCCACCCTCTGACTTCACCACCTCAACCAAGCTTCACAATCATCATTGCTGTGTACAGTATTAAACTGTTAAAAACTTATACTGTGTATATATACACAGGGAAATATATATATATACTTTTTTGTCTGGTGAAAAAAATTTCCCTGGAACCTAACCCCACCTATTTACATTAATTCTTATGGGGAAATTGGATTCACTTAACATTGTTTTGCTTAAAGTCACATTTTTCAGGAACAGAACTACAATGTTAAATGAGGAGTTACTGTAAATTTGTGGTGTAGATGTACTTTAAGTCCATTTTGAAAATGGGACTTAGGCTCCTAAGTTACTTAGGGACAGATTTTTTTTATTTTATTTAGGTATCTAAAGATTAGGGTTGCCAACCCCCCTGGATTGGCCTGGAGTCTCCAGGAATTAAAGATTAAATCTTTAGTTAAAGATTATGTCATGTGATGAAATCTCCAGGAATACATCCAACCAAAATTGGCAACCTTATAAAGATACAGGCACATGGTGGCATTCTCAGAAGCCTTTATGCACCTAACTCCCATTGAAATCAGTGGCGTTAGGTGCCTGGACACTTTTGAAAAATCTGACTGGGTTCCTGTCTGCCCCTTAAGGCACCTAAATACCTGAAAAAAATCTGGCACTTAGGTGCTTTTGAAAAATGTACACAATATCTGATAGCATCAGTGCTTCTTAAAACTAAAGAGATGTTTTGCTATTTTTACAGCAAATGTATGAGATAGAAAAAGTGTGGGGGAAAGATCAAAGATCCCTAGAGTGGACTGAAGAAATTGTTTTGTTCCTTGTTAAGTAGCCAGGGCCAGGCTAGTTTTAGATTAGAAACTGAGGCCTGACCCAACTCCCAGTGAAGTTAATAGAAGAGTGTTTCCTTGACATCAGTTAGTTGAATCAGGCCCCTGGTCAGTACAGACTGGGAACACTGTAAACTGAAATTAAAGGAAGGCCTTGCATCACTCCTGCATGATTCTTTCCTGCTGACCCAGAAATGGAACAGTGAGATCCCACCCGAGGCCCTCAAGACTCTAAGTTGTGGCCGATGAGCGTGACTGCATTAGGAAAGAAAAGTGTATTTGATTCTGAGTTTGAAGTGTGTTCCAGAGCTGCACACTGTCTTTTAACTGAAGTGTCTGAATCAGCCTAGTTGTTATGGGCAGGAGTTGGAGGCACTGTTTGCCACCTGCTTCCCTGGTAGTCCCACAAGCATCTGTGATGTGAGCCGCAGCACTCTGAGCAGCTGTTGCTGCTTCCATACTGCAGCTGTTCAGCATCTTCCCTGCTGGCTACATGCTGTATTGCAGAGGAAGAAGGAGAGACTAGCTCTGCCAGTTTCCTTACCAAACTGTGGTAGCCCTAAGGAGAACAGCATCCTCCATGGAGGGTAGCCCAGGAGAGGGTGAAGAAAAGAAGTTGAAAACCCCAAACCAGTTGCAGCTCTGATTCTCTGCTCCAGCAACAGGTTAGAGCAGAGTGGGGCTGTTCTAATGAGCACCATCTGGCTATAATCCTCAAAAACCATGTTTCAGTGGGGAGGAGCTGGACTGCAGTAATCTCTAGCCACATGCCCCCTGCACCAGGGACTGCAGGGACTGGCTTTGCTGGTTCTGTGCCTTGGGTGGGGCTCCCCCATGCCAGAGCAATCCCTGGCCGGGGACGTGCTGGTGGTGTTTGCTCTCATATGATCAGTGCAAGGGGAGAAGAACAGGGCACAGAATCCATCCCTAAGTGTTGATTATGGCCACTGGAACTTTTTGGTGTAATACGGTCAGCCATGAAAAGGCTGAGCTGCTCTGGAAGAAACCACATGCGGCGGCGGCGGTTAGAAGGGTGAGCTGGCCAGCTGCGAAGTGTGAGGGGAAATTAAGGGAGAAGCAAAGACTCTAAAGGGAAACTCCCAGTAATGCATTGATATGATCATCAAGTATTCTGTAAAAAACTACAGTTAACTTTATATTACAATTGTGCAAGTGTACAGTTACAAACTGTGACGTAAATTAGACGAAGATGATTAAAAATCATGTTTTACATGACAGCCTGACATAAAGCATTTCAGATCTTTTTGTGTGGACTGTACCATGGAAATAGAAATGAATGTAATAAATAGGTAGTATTTTATCTGAATTTTTTTCTGATAATTTAGTGAATTTGCTGCTGCTGAGACTATAATGGAGTCGACATTACATAAAGCTTATTTATCAAACCTAGAGCAAATGTAATAATAAACTATTAATCGGCAGGGTTTTGAAATGGAATAATAAATAATGACCACAGTATATGTATTGACTAGGATGGCTCTTTCAGTAGGTAATGCGATGATGTTGAATATATTAGTTGGCTCACAAGAATGTAGCCAGGTTTGGTGAAGGCAACAAACTTACTTGCATAGAAATCAGTGTGTTGTTTTGCAAGAAATGTGTTCAGCTTCCGTAGGAAGATTTTCAGTGAGAGCCGCCTACACATGGAGCACTTGGCTTTTGAATGAGTATTACATATTAAGGTTTGGTTCAATCACCGTACATTCATTTCTGTACAAAACAGCAGAAACATCGCACAAACGTGTGCATTATCAAAGTCTGCCGACACTTTAAAAGCCCTGTTCATTAAAAGAATCCCTGGACCGAAGTCCTTAGTGGCCTCAACTGAAACAACAGGGATTTAGTGGGGTGGTAGAACTGGATTCAAAAGCTGAAATGAAACTTGATGGCTAATTAAACATTTATGCTAATTAGTTTAAAATAAGCTTGCTTTGATCAAAGATGTAAGTGTTCAAGCAGTTACAAGGACTTGAGGGATAGATTGTTGCCCACCCTGAGAGACACACATAGGAGATCTTCCATACAGATTTTGGGGACCAATTCCACCTTGCTGAACCCACTCCTCAATTCTGAAACTCTGCAAGAGTTTTCCTTCCTGCAGGCCCCTTGCCACTGGGATTTTGCGGGAGGGGATAACACCGAGGTTTATGTCGGCATATTAATCTAAGCTTTTATAGCTAAGCTTATTTTTCATTAGTATCCACTATACCAATTAAATGTAGTGCTGCATATTTTTAGCTGCCCTGAAACCAAATATGTTGAATATATCAGTCTGTAAAACAAAATATCTTTAAAATAGGGCAATGATAGTCATTATAGATAAAGTCCAAGAATATACATTATACGGTAGGTACTGTAGGGAATCAGATATCCCCATTATATAGGTGGAGAAACTGAGGCACAGCATGCTTTGGTAAATTGAGCAGCAGGCACTCAGCCTAGCAGATGAGGTATGTGCCTGGGGAGTCTAATCCTGATTCCAGCACTAATTGGCTCTGTGATCTTGGGCACGTCGACTTAATTTAGTCTGAGTTCCTCCTTCAGTAAAACGGGAATCTTAGTATTTACCTTCTTCATAGAATGCTGTGAGACTTTAGTAAATAATGTTCAAATGCTATGTAAGTGCAAAGTATTAGATCCCTTGCTTCACTGGGATTTCATGAGTCCCTAACAGGTCAATATGGATAGGGTTATACTGTTAGGAGATCCTTACTGTTTATTACCTTACTCTCTTATATAGCTTGTTGTTGTGATAGTGTTGCTCGTAAGGATGTTTTGGAATATGACTGGCTCATTCTGCTTCCAGGGGCAGTCCATTATGTTTGCTTCTTATTGCCTGAAGGTCAAGAGAGTTCTGATGTTGGCCTGGAGGAGGCAGAGGTTAACCCTGGATGGGGGGGGGTGTTTTTTGTGTTCCCTATATCTGTGTTTAGTCTAAAAAAATCACATCCAGGGTGTGTTGAGCTGTGTATATAGGTGTAGAGATTACCTGTGAGAAACTGAGAGTTGGTCTGTTGCATCAAAGGCACTATGAACATAGATGTTGAAGTCTCCCAGGACAATATGCTCTGGAAACTTTCATGACCATGTCATGGATCACACTCAGTTCCTCTAAGAAATATTTGGCTTTTGAAGATTAGCAGGATGCACATGTTGGTCTTGACTTTGGCTTCACACAGTAGTTGACTGTCCTCAAAGAATTTTGTCTTCAGGGGTTTTTTTCCCTTGCATTTGAGTCTGGGCTAGAAAAAAATGGCTAATGTTGCATTAAGGTAGATTTAGCATTTGCTATAATAGAGCTTGACAGGTAAAGTGTATTCTAGCTGTGGGGCCAAATCCTGCTAACCTGACCCACTCATTTTTGTGGTCCCATCTCACACACACAGTGAGAAGGATTTTGTCTTTGACTGTTTTAAAACCTGCATACTATCACGGTATGACATTATTTCACTTGTTTAAAAAGTATGTGTCGGGTTGAACCTGGGGTGCCACCCGATGTGCTGGGGTCTCACTGAGCCCGCCCTTTCCATCAGCCTGGGTTTTCTCACCCTGTTCTTGCTGTGCTAGGCTCTCAAGCCTTTTCTAGCACACACACAGGTAAGGCAACACCCAGCTGCAGACACAGGCTGAATCTGCTCTGTGTGGGAGGACGTAGCTAGCGGAATGGCCAGCACTCACATGCACACCTCCTTTGGGGTATAAACCCAAAATAATATTGTCTTGCGCTGTATAGAAAGATCTGCACAGCGCAAGCTTATAAAAATTCGCCGCCTCCCTCAGTGTGGAGAGAGATATGCACAGCTTTCGCCCCCCCCACTATGAATTGCACAATCTGGGTTTTGAAATAAACAAGAAATAAGGTTATTAACTACAAAAGGTAAATTTTAAGTGATTATAAGGGATAGCAAATAGAACAAAGCAGATTACTGAGCAAATAAAACAAAACACCCAAACTAAACTTAATACAATTAAGAAACAGGTTACAAAATGGAATTTCTGACCCTGAATGTTGTTTTAGGCATGTTGCAGTGTTTCTGTAGCTTAGCGTTCCTGTTATTTCTCTTTACAGACTGGACCCATCTCAGCTTGGACTTAGCCCCTGCCTTTCCCGTCAGATGTTTTTAGCAATGTTCCTCCTTGGGTGAGGCAATGGAGAAGAGTCCTGATTGCCTCACTTCCCAGCCTTAAATAGAATTTACATAAGGCGGGAATCTTTTATTTCCAAGTCTGATCCCTCACCCCCTCTTAATGGAAAAAACACTGAAAGCCCAAGATGGGCTCTAGTACCAAATAACACAATCACCAGATCCTGTAGTGTCAAAGCAGCAACCCTGGGAGCGTCTCAGGAAGGCGGGAGATCAGTATCTTCCAAGTCTTATTGTTCTTCCTAATGGCCATTGAGGCTGATTGCCTATTGTCTGGTGGGCATTCCCCCAAGTACACACACAGGTGTAATTGTTACATAGTCAGTATTTCTAACTTCAGATACAGAAATGATACGTGCATAAAAACTGGATAAACACACTCAGAAGATCATAACTTTTGCAATGATACCTCACATGACCCATCTTGCGTAACAGAAAACATATTTTAGTTATGCCATATTCATATCATAACAATATGTCTATGAAGATTATGGGGTACATCACAGTATGACAACCTTGTTTGTTAAGTTTCAAATGCTGCATATTCTAGTAAACTAGTGTGAGGAGAGGGGTAGCGTGTGCAGCTTCTGCAGAAGGAATCCTTCCAGTGCAGGGCGAGCTCCCACAGATGGGCCCAGGGAAATGATCTGCCAAAGTTCGGCCTACAGCATTTTAAAATTGGCATATTCTTGTGAGTAAAACACATCAGATTCCTAATATCTATTATTGTATCAGGTCTAATGGTGCACTGCTGAACAATTACAACTCAAAATGTAAGCTTGCCTGCATGTGTATGGGGTGAGTGGGATCAGCCTTCTTTGTTCACCATGCTAAGGTCCCCAAGTTGGGGGCAAAACCAGACCAGTCAGGCAAAATACTCTGTAATGGACTTGTGAACCATGTGACTGAAAGAAAGGAAATTTTCGGGTAAGCACAGGTAAATGTTCCTATTGTTTTGTCTCCAGGTTGGTCTGAGCAGAGAATGCTCTCCAGGCAGTGTGCTCAGGGTCAAGAATGTAGAGAGTGTGATAGAATGTAAGTGTCTTGTGTTGCTCTTTAGTGACTCATTCTTGTCAACTTACCCAAGGTTTTGCTGAGCTTCAGATAAAGTCCCATCCAGTCTTCCTTCGGAGAGAAGAATACATAGCTTGGTGCAAGGCCATTTGAAAAAGGGATATTGAGATCATCCAGAAGATCCCCTCTCCACCACAAAATACCCACAGAAACAATAGCTGCTCTATTAACAAGACTTACATAAACACAGTAATTTGTGCTCCCATTGATGGCCCTGCAGCATCAGTTTAGCTAATAAATGCTATTCTGAGAACAGTGCTGATGTTATCAGTGATGCTGGTGCAACAGCCAAGATATTTTGGCATGATAAGGGGTTATATGAATTGAAGTTGTTGGTGTTAAGCTAAAACAGCTATGTTAATTTCAGTTTAATTGAAAACACAGGGAAATATCAAATGGAAAAGGGTAAAACTGAGAGTGGGAGCAGGAGCAGAATTATCACTTTCAAATGTTGACACTGTAATGGAGGTTGGTTAAAAGAAAAAACTTACCAAAACAGTTGTTGAACAGTACTCCACCAAGGATTTAATTCAGAAAATGATGTGCCTTGCTGAATTAGGTGGGGGGTTTTACATGTTGATTGCATAGTACCAATGGCTGGGTTATCTCTCCTACTCACTCAGTCTGCTTCAAAAGTGTATTGTGACAGTACTTGTAGTATGAGCACATTGTGAGTGGGGAAAAATGGCTGAGTTCAAAGGACACAAGGAGAGAAAATGCATGTGCTCAACCAGGGCCGGCTCCAGGCACCAGCATAACAAGCTGGTGCTTCAGGCAGCATTCTGCAAGGGGCGGCAGTCCCTGTTGTTTTGCCCCCAAGCAGCGCACCGAATTGCCGCCGCTGGTGGGGGGGGGGGGAAGTCTGTGTGCCCTTAGGGCGTTTCCGCGGCGGCAGCAATTCGGCGGCAGCTTCTATGTTTAGCTGTCCGGGGCGGCTTCAGCTGAACATAGAAGCTGCTGCCGAATTGCTGCCGCCATGGAAACACGCCTGCTGCCCTAAGGGCACAGGGACTTCTTTCCGCGCCCCCCCCCCCCGCCCGCTGCGGCAATTCGGCGCGCTGCTTGGGGCGGTGAAAACTGTAGAGCCGGCCCTGTGCTCAACATTCTTTTGGATTACATTTGCCATTGCTTATGCCAGACTTTTGGCTCTTCTAGGAGCTACTTTAGACCCACTATATGAGACCATGCTGCCAACCTGGACTCATTTCTTCTGGGAATGAGATTCCACCAGCCAAACTCTTTATATCCATATATTCCCTTCTAATTCAAAACAAAATTCACAAGAGTCTGTTACGTGCAGAAGAAGAAATTATAAGGTGGAGACGGTGATTTTGTAGTTCCTTGGAACTCTGGAAAGTTCCCAGCACAAAGGATCTCTAATTAGGGAGGCCACTGTATTTAGTGAATAAGTAGGAATCCCGTTCTGACAATAATTCTGACCAGTACAACTTCCACTGTCGTGCTTGCTAGTCACATAGTGGCCTAAGTGTGCATGGTATGGAAAATGGTAAACTTTTATTAAACACAGTTTCCTCCTCTTCCCCCCCCCCCGCAAATAAAATTTCAACACTGCAATAGAGGTCCACTAAGGTATATGCTGTATGTAAAGCAGTGTAGTAATGGTATCTAAGCTGAGGTGTTCTGGATCATTGCTGCAAGATACCACCACCCCCTTCAGCCTCCACCCCCAGTAATGGCATTAGCAGGTACAATACAGAACAAAAGAGAGTGGTCTGTGGTTTTACAGCAGGAATATTTCCTGGAATAAATGGGACTTCCAAAATGTATTGAATGAGGAGAAGGAAGACATTTGGTGACTCTTCTTGTGACACAAGAAGTGTTGGGGGTAAGTGTTATAAATTGGAGTGAGTGAAGGATCAAAGGGATCAGTAAGGTATGGATCTTGGACAGACCATAGAAGTGGGAGGAATTCAGGTAGGGTGACCAGATGTCCCGATTTTATAGGGACAGTCTCGATATTCAGGTCTTTTTTCTTATATAGGCACCTATTAACCCTCACCCCGTCCCAATTTTTCCCACTTGCTATTTGGTCACCCTAGATTCAGGCACAGATGTAGGGAGGGGCATAGAACTTTTGTACAGAGCAAAATGGTAGAACACAGCACTCCCATCTAAACACGTCAGTTTGGAATTCTTTCTGTATTTTTGGCTAATGCCTTGGTATAGACACATGGAATGTGGTGCAGTAGAGGGCAGGGAAGTCCAAAAGGAGGCAGAGAACACAGAAAACAGGAAAAAACTGTCCTAAGTGAACAAGCTGTACTAGTTCACTAATTCAAACCATAGAGGATGTTTTTATCATTTGGGTGAGCCAGTTTAAGCAGCCCCTTGGTACCTATTAACACTCTGCAGTCTGCAGTTAGATGGCAGATAACCCAAAATCTCACTTGATCTTGGCAAAATGGGAAGGATGCATGGCTTGTTAATATATTAGGCAGAGATAGGCTTTATGTGACCTGCAACTTGTCTTTATGCCTCTCTTCCCCATGGGCAAACACATTATTTGGCACAGTGCAAGGAAAATCCAACTCCCCTTTGGGTTGGAGATGTTTGAGTAACCCCCTGGCTTTATAAGGTATTTCTGGGCACTGCTACTCTACAGGAGTTTTTTCAAGTCCATTTGGATCCATCCTCAAGACAGAGAGCCATAAAGAAATAAATTTAGGTTACAGTACATTATTTTCTGCAGCAGTTATTTCTTTCCCCATTGCAATTAATTGCCCTTAACTTTACAGATACAGAGTGTGTCAAAGTTTATTACAACGAATTTGCAGCAGAGAGTGCGCAGTCATGGCTTGTAGGATCTCTGAAATGGCAGTAGTTCTCCCACCTGCTGTTATTTAAACCCTCCAGTTCCTGTGCATTATGCACTGATGTCAGGAGGAGGCTGCTCTTCTGATGCTGAGTATCATGTAAAGTCCCCAGGGGGCTTTGAGATTATGCTTTTACCTATTTGTTTCTAAAAGGGGAATTTGAAATCTGTGCTCTGACACATGCTTGATCAAACCCCACCAGATGTCAGTCTGTGGTCATGTACTGCAATGAACCCCTCTTTGATTGCGACAGATGTAGTGCACTGAACCCCAGTGGATTCTCAGGAGTGTAACCTGGTGTTTTGATGAGCTCAAAGCCAAGAGATGAAGAACTGGAAAGTCCTAGCACCTAGAAAGAAACTTCCAGCTGTCAGTGAGTTAAAATATACAAACTGTAGTTCCTAGACAAGTCCAGTAGAAGGGTTCAAGGCCAGCCTTGTCCCTTGAGGTACTGTGGGTAACTAGTAGATGTGCGTTTTCAAGTCTATCCATATCTTGAAGCCAAAACTTCACTCAACCCAGCCCTAAGGACAGTCCAGTAGAAGAGCATAAGCATAAACTGGTTTTGTCATGACTTATTCACACTGTCCTCTTGCATGTAGGCTGCAGCACTACTGTGACTACTGTTGGCCTCCTGCCAGCAACTGGGTACATCTCTGTCCCATTCTCAGGACATCCAGTTCCAGCTCCACCTTCCAGGCTGAAGGCTGTCTGGCCTTCCCTCTTCAGCCAACTCCCAGGCTGTCTCTGGCTGGCTGATCCTGCTCTCACATAGTCTCTGGCTCCCTCCTGTGCCTGGTCTCCTCTTAACTCCAGCAGTACTTCCCTTTCCTGTGCTGGAGAGATTATGGAGCTTTTTATGGGCTGGCTGGTGAACTGTGTGGTACCAGTGCCCAGCAATGAGCTGGATGGTTAATTACAGTATGTTAAAGCACTTTGTGATCTCTCAGCTGGAAAGAGGCCATGTAAATGTAAAGTCATTTAATTATGTAAAAAGCTGTATGTACTTATGTGTGTCCCATGTACATTAATAGCTATTGCCCATAATATTGTGTCTGTCTGAAATGCCTTGTAAACAGTATGACCCTTTTCTTTTCTATCAGTTCTCTTTTATAAGAGCATTAAGCCACTCCAGGTACTCTTTTGGAATCTGTGACACTTCTCTGGTATTTTGAAATTACTTGACCTTCAGTCTCCTGTCAGAAAATAGAAATGACAGTGTAGTAGAATCTCTTGATTTTGTGTCTAAGTGATCTGGAGAATTAAAATGTGGTTTCTTCTCATATTTTGAAGAGGAAATAGCTCTCTAATAACAATACCAGTGGTAATCCTGCTTGGACTTCTGTTGCTTAGCAGCCAGTTTTGTTGCCATGCGATTTCATGGTGTTTAGGCCTACGGTAAAATGTTTTTGTTTTATTCAATTATGGGGTGTACATGAATACACAAATGCTGTTGCACTATACTCTTCTCAAATTTGATTTTAATTTATACAATTATGTCTGTACACATGCTTGTACTTCGTGTTCTTAATTATTTGAGATGAAATACAATATTAATTTGGCCTACAGCACCTTCCACCTGAGCTCTCAAAGGGCTGTACAAACATGAGCAAATTAAATCTCACAACCACCAAGTGGCACAGGTAAATATTGCTATCCCAGTATTACAGCTGGGGAAACTGAGGCTCGGATATTGTGATTTACTCAGATTTACATGGTGAGTCCATAGCAGAGGAAGGGAGAGAACGGACTGTGCTTTAACCATCAGACTGTGCTTCTGGGAGGAATGTGAGCTAAAGCTTCTGCAAGTATCACTGACTCAAAATGCCTTTATCAGTCTGCTCATTATGATCTGCCCCAGTGTCTCCTGACTGCTCCTTCTGTCGTCTTTATTCCTTCCCAACTTCGTGCCTTCCTTCATGTCAACCTTTATCCTTAGAGCTGCCTCCTGATTAATGGACATCAAGCCCAAGTTCTGGCGGCACCACGGGACTGAGCTGGGCCAGCAAATCCTGGCAAAAATCTAGAGGGCATGTGACCCCTGTGCATCCCCCACACTCGCAGCCCCTCTGGTGTCTGCCCAGCAGGAAGGGGCATCTCAGGGCTTCAGCCCAGGCAGGTGCACCCCAGCTCCTGAACTTCTGAAGACCATTGTATGTGGCTTGGAGGATCAGTAAATTTGGCCATCCTGCTATATAATATTCAAGAATAAGAAGCCTTAAGCCTGCAATCTGCTACTATAAATCTTTACTGAGAGGAGAAAATTCAGCATTCCAATTAGCAAACGGAATCATAGAATATCAGGGTTAGAAGGGACCTCAGGAAGTCATCTAGTCCAACCCCCTGCTTAAAGCAGGACCAATCCCCAGACAGATTTTTACCCCCAGTTTCCTAAATGGCCCTGCTCAAGTATTGAGCTCATAACATTGGGTTTAGCAGGCCAATGCACAAACCACTGAGCTATCCCTCCCCCTTAGTAAGGCTCTGATACATTCAGGCAAATAGATACAATTTCTCTTTTCTTCATGGGATCTTTCATGTGAATCAAAATGTAAACCACATGAGGAAAACAGACATTTTTGAAAATACAAATTTCTTTACAGATCTAACCAGTAGTTAGAGACACGATGGAACTTATTAAATATAGAGTTCGAGGGGTAGAGAACTATTCTGTGGGTGAGTGGGTGCCTATGATAGTGTGTAGGTTTATAATGAGGCTACAAGTTTGAATGTACACATCCATTATGAGGCCACCAAAAAGTAATTCTTATCTGTATATAGTACCTTTGCTAAGGTTCTGTGAAATATTATAGTAACAAAGCAAAATTGCAGTTGTCAAAATATGACCAAAGCACTTCTTGTGGTGTGTTTTTACTGGTTATTTACTTACTAACTTGCAAAATTCAGTAATCCTCCATGAGAATAGCTCTTGCCAGTTCATACTGGTGAAGGGAAGGCCCGTTTATAATAGCACCTTTCACAGCAGCTTTTATCCAACAAGGATTTCAAAGCACTCTATCTCAAACAAACAAAAAAGCTAATATCCTAAAAATAACTAAAAGTACCCTAGCAGATGTATACATTAATTCTGAGAAGCATAAGGAGAATTAGAGTCAGAATACCAACAAGGCTATCTGGATTTCAGGATCCAGGAAGGTAACAGGAGACCCAATCTCATATTGCCATCAAGAGGAATTTTGTGTGTATGACATACAGCATCAGGTCCCATGTGAGTAAACAGCAAATGGTGGATTATCTATCTTGGATTTTGTATGTATGTGTGTGTGTTCAATTGTTTCTCAGTTAACTATTTGCAGGACAAGGGCCATTGACAGTCCTAATAATAATGGTACCACAAGCATCCATCCTCTGGTAATCATCCAGTCACTAGAAGAGTGGAACCCTTGTACTTCCTCTCAATCCTGTAGGTAAACCAATTGGAAAAGGTGCAAAAAATCTTTCACAAAATGTTGCCATTTTTTATTAAAAATTTGACCAACTCCAGTGTTCATTACTATGGTAACAAACTGTCATGTCCATTAATTGTAATAATTCTAGGAGGCACATACGCATTTGTTCTTTCCTTCCCTATACTTTTGCTGTTAGCTTTTTCAATTTTGTGAGCAAGAGTTTAGGTGACAAGATAGAGCTATTTCTTCCAAATAAGAATGTTGAGCAGTATTATCATGATCTAAAGTGGCAAATGCCATAGAAAGTGTAGAAATGGGATATAGAAAGGTCTCAAGTTCTCTTCCCTCCTTTTTTTTTCAGTGTCAGAATAGTTCATTATAACTGATTAGTATGCTTACATGTATGCTTATATGACTAACGGATTTCTAGTTTTGAATCAGGGTTGCTATCCTGTGTAAACCTGCAACACTGAGTCACCCACTTAGTCCTAGTTTGTAATACAAAAGGTTTGGTGGTATAGCTATACTAGTAAACCCTCCTAGTGTAGATGCAGCTTATACCGGCAAAAGAGTGCGTTTGTTAGTATAATTTATTCCAGTTTCCTGAACAAAACAAGTGATACTGTCAAAAGCATTTTTTTGCTGGTATAACTACTATGACATTCCCCTCTGGTGTTATCCGGACCGGTGATCTGCTAGATCACTCCAATCCTTGACTCTGGGAGCCAGCCTTTCTCTGCTCTGCTGGGTAACCCCCACTCCTGGGCTGTTCACACATAGCCTCTGGCATGTAAGCTGCTCCTTGGATTGTGCAACTGAATGTCACTAACCAATATCTCCGGTCCCAGACACAACCCTAGGAACCTCCATCTTGCAGTGTCCAGTTATGCCAACTGGAAGCTGCAAGCTTATATGAGTTCATCAATTTAACAAAGAAATTGATAGGCTTGTTATCCCAAGGGGAGCCTCTGACATACTTCAAACCAAACACGCTGCTTCAGGTAGAATAAACAAATAGATTTATTAATGATAAAGATAAATTTTAAGTGATTATATGTCAAAGCATAACAAGTCAGATTTGGTCAAATGAAAATAAAAGCAAAACACATTCTAAGCTGATTTTAACACTTTCAGTGCTCTTATAAACTCAGATGCTTCTCACCACAGGCCGGCTGGTTGCTCTTCAGCCAGGCTCTCCCCATTGATCAGAGCTTCAGTCGCTTGGTGTGGTGTCTGTAGATGTAGGTGGAAGAGAGAGAGAGAGAGAGAGAGAGAGAGAGAGAGAGCATGGCGAATGTCTCCCTTTTATCATGTCCTTTTTTCCCTCTTGGCTTTGTCCTCACCCCTTTCAGAGTCAGGTGAGCCTTACCTCATCCCAGTTCCAAACTGACCAAAGGAAGGGAGTTGACTCCCTCAAGAGTCTAATAGATTCTTTTGTTGCTGCCTAAGCCAGTGTCTTTTGTTCCTGTGAGGCTGGGCTGGGTTTGTCCCATACCTGCCCTGATGAGGTGTGAACTGCCTCTCTGCTCTTGGAGAGTTTTTGTCTAGGCTTGCTTTAAGCCATGAGGACACATTTTCAGCCTCATAACTATATACATGAAATTATAACCCATAACATTACTATAATATCACTATAACAATAATGCTCAGTACATCATGAGCCTGCCGAAGATACCTGACATGACAAACTTTGCATTGAATACCACACAATCATTTTACAAGGATGAGGGTTTCTGGGTGTTCCCCCAAAGTACAGAGCATCACTAATTACATCTATGGTAGGGCTTTTGTTAGTATTAAAGTGTCATTAAAAAAATCTGATCCCTAACCAACATTACCATGCTGACAGAAGTGTTTAAGCATGGACCTCACCTTAGTCCCATTGGCTTCAGTTGAACTTCTAGTGAGGGTTGTAAGATCATTCAAAAATATCTATTTCAGGTCAACAGATTGATTTAGTTTTTAACTGTTGATGGCAGGATCATGCATGAACCTTAGAAAGGGCATAATATAGCATGTTTACTTCCTTACTTTATCTTTCTGCTGCTTGCACTGTGTCTGTGCAGGTGGACAAACATCTGCTAGTGACGTTTTATTGACCTGCGCTTGAGTAGCCACGCAGGAGTGACGATGTAGAAAGTATCTTGTTCCCTGGCTCAGTAACTACCATCCTCTAGCCAATGATTCTGAAATGCATGAACCATTCCTCTTTCATTCCTGTCATATTATTTGATTTCTGTATTTGTTTGGCTATCCTTTTGGAATGACTTTTCTGATAGGGCATTTGGAGAAGAGGGAGAAAGAGTTGGTGAGCAATAGGGGATTCTGGGATATTCTATTCCATTTTATGTAACTGGTAATTGATTATTTGCAGAGGTATAAGACTCACAGGTACCAGAGTAATGGGCTCTAATGCACATTTCTAAGTACATTTTAGTCTCACTGTATCTTTAAAACAGGTTTATTTTAGATTATTGAACTGTGAGGTGATTAAAAGAAACATTAAAATGAATGATTTCCCCAGAAACTTGATTTATATATGAATTTGGCCTTGGCTACCATGATCTGTTTGCCATCTTCAGTGTACAGTAATTAATGTTTTCAGTTTACAAAAAATGAAAACTACTCAATTTGCAGTAGTTAGCTCCGGAGGGCAGGGGTATGTAATGAAGGTGAATTATAGTGAGTCAACGCATTTTTCATCTATGTTGTTACTGGCAAATAATTTACTGTACAGTACAAATCCTGCTTTCTTTAGAGCAAAATGGTCTTTGAGGAAGGTGTTGATTCTTCTGCCACCAAGTGGTTATCTTGTTTAGAAGCAGCTGCTTTTTTTATAAGATTACCCAATGCTTTGTAAAACTCTTTTTTTATGAACTGTGGTATGATCAGAATTTTTGTTTTTGATTGCTAAACTGTATCAGACTAAAATAATTCTATTTTTAAAGATCAAACTGCAGCCTATAGAATAGGAAGAAGATTTTGCATTTTGAGTAAGGTGTGTTGTCTTTGCTTTCTAGAGTTTAGTGAATTGCATATTCTTGGTTTAGGCCAGGGGTAGGCAACCTATGGCACGCGTGCCGAAGGCGGCATGTGAGCTGATTTTCAGTGGCACTCATACTGCCCGGGTCCTGGCCACTGGTCTTGGGGGCTCTGCGTTTTAATTTAATTTTAAATTAAGTTTCTTAAACATTTTTAAAACCGTATTTACATACAACAATAGTTTAGTTATATATTATAGACTTATAGAAAGAGACCTTCTAAACATGTTAAAATGTATTACCGGCACGTGAAACCTTAGAGTGAATAAATGAAGACTTGGCACACCACTTCTGAAAGGTTGCCGACTCCTGGTTTAGGCCCTGATCTTATTTCCATCAAAGTAACAAAACTCCCACTGAGTATGCTGGGAACAGGATTGGTCCCTTAGTTTTCCAGGCTAAAGATTTGGTTGTTTAAAATTGTAGATCACAACTTTGTGATGAAAAGAAAAAATAAGTTACTTAAACAGCTAGGGTTTTTCATCACAAGATATTAGTAAGCTAACACACATTTGTAAAAGCTCCTCCTTCCCATGGCAAATTCCACTTATATAATGCCTCTTCAGATCTGCAAATGTCTCATTCTCCTTCCTGCCTCAAATCCCTGTGCACAATCTGGCTCCGTAATATGTACACACAGCTCTTGTTGATTTCAGTAAAATTTGCATATTACCAGTAAAAATAAGGCATTGTGTAGCCCTGTCTGACATCAGACCTTTGACTGCTCTCTCTTCCATTCTTTCCGTATGCTTTTCCTCCCACCCCTGCCTTAGAATTCATGTCAAAATAGCCAAGTGCCAGAAACTTTATCAATATTACCAGGGTTGTGTTGGTACTGAAATACTGAATCTTACAGAAACACTCATTTATATGGCAAAGTTCATAGAGCTTAGATTCTTAGTTCAGTCTCAGAAAAATAATTCTTGCTTTGAATTAACTTATTTTTTTTTCATTTTGTAATTTAGTTCATAAAATTAAAATTTAAGTGCAAGGGATTGTGTGTGGGGGGCAGACTTAAACTTTTTCTTTTCTGGCGCTATGCAAAGCTAGCTCTACATTTCGGTAATCTATACTATACTGTAAATGTAGCAAGAATATATACTATAATAAAAATACATGGCACTATTATAGAATATTTTGTCTGGTGATAATCAAGGCACTTTGCTAACATTATTAATTAAAGAAGCTTTGTGCCACCTCTGTGATATAGCTAAATGTTTGGTAGATGGGTAAAGTGATTGACATACTCAAGGTTGCACTGCCAATCAAAAAATGGAAATAGTATCTGAGTCCTGACTTACATTTTTCTGGGCTCGAAACATGAGATTTCATGCCTATGTAGCCAACAAACTTCTGTTGTGTGGCATTTTACAGATCATCTCATGAGAACTGTTTCCTAAGTACATTTCTCTTGTAATTATAAATATAGTCTGGAAGTATTTTACAAAAATATATTGCTTATAAGCCATGTTATGAAACAGTGAAATAAATTTCACTGAATAAATTACATTTCTTCAGTGTGCTAGCACTTTTCGTGTGTTCTGGGAGCAAATTCCACATTGTTGAGTATTACTTGGGAAGATAAGAAAAGGCATAACAGCCAACAAGACTCAGCAAAGTTTTGTAATTGCCAAAAAACCTTGATTTGGCGAGCTAAGAGAGTAATCATGTTACATTTTAAAACTAGGTCCTTGTTCAGAAGGCAGTTGAGAGAAGATCTTACAATCCATTATAATAAGCAAAATGTCGGTGCAGGTCACCTGGAACAAAAAGAACATGCTCATGTGTGGTTCCTCAGTGGTACCTTGTTCAGTAGAGTACCATAGTTTTTCATGTTAGAGTTATCACTGTATAAGAAAAAACCCTCTGCAAGTGACTCCGCAGTGGAAACACTTAGAGAAAGTCGTATGCCAGAGCCATAGAGAACATTTTAAGTTTAAACATGATTATTGTTCAGTAGCTTCTTAAGTTTGAAAAAATATAATTTAATTTTTCATGCATTGCAATTAAGTCTCTAGCTTTCCTCTGTCAGTTACAATATTCTTTGTATTGTATACAACTTTAAAACCATATTTTTTCTGATGAAGTAAGAAAACAAAGACAAAATCTCAGTGTTGTGCCTCCAAACTGTTAAGAATAAATAGCAGTGGTTGCATTTAGACAAGAGCGGTATGAAATTTGACAGGAATGATTTTCTTGGTCATTGGCCTGTAAACCCAGTGTTACATATCAAGATTGGGATTGAGTATTTCGGAAACGCTGTCAGTTAAACTTCAGTACAAAATATCGTTTGGGTAAATGAGTAACATCTTAGAATACAATTCCTGCCAGAATAAGAAACAGTTTAGCATACAAAATAGTGTCATATGAATGCCAGGAATTGGACATAAGCACAAAAAGTTACCATCCAAGTATGTGTTTGGTGGGAGCAGTTTCTTCTTTGAGTGCTTGCTCATGTCCATTCCATTGTAGGGGTATGTGCTCGCCACATGCTTTGCTGCTGGAAGTTTTCCCCTCAGTGGTATCCGTAGGGGATCGGCTCTGGCACCCTCTGGAGTGGCACATGTATGCGCCTGTATAAGGGGCGCCGCCAGCTCCCTCCTCCCCCGGCTCCTTCTTACCACCAATGACGGTGCTGGAACGTCTCCTTACTTCGGCAAGCCTTCCTGTCTCTACTATGTCTAGTAGTGAATTTGTTGTGTATAGTTGTTTAAAGTTGTATAGTTAATAATTGCTTTAATGTTAAGTTAGAAATAGTTAGTTAGTCCCATATGGGACTCAGCCTAGGGACAGAGCATGACCCAGTCCCCAGGCTTCAAACCTTTTGACTGTTGCAAAAAACCCATGTCGGTCAGTGATCCCCGTATCTCGACGTCTGGTTCATCAAGGGCCGCTCCAGGGTCCAGGTCTAGCGCAGCGTCAAGACGTTGCGAGCCACTTGTCAAGCTTTGGGCCTGTTGATAAATGAACAAAAATCAACATTGATCCTGGTCCAATGGTCTTTACTCTACCCAAGCCAGAGCATTCCTGCTAGAGGCCAGGTTCAGGGCAATGTCAGAACCATGGCCCGGGTTTGTCTCAGACTATTTAGGGCACATGGCAGCATGAACATACTGTCAAGGCTGATTCCCCACTCTGGTACTTAGAGTGCAGAAGGTAGGGGCCCGCAAGGATTTTAAAAATTAATACTGGCCACTCCAGGCTTGTATTAAACTCCCAAGGTTACAGCTTTTCTCTGACCTTGGCTTGGTAAACACTGCTACCACCCAAGTGAAAAACTCGGGAAGTTTTCCCTGAGGCCCCTCAGTTTTTCCACCCTTCCCTTGGGGAAGCTGAGAAAGAAAACAACAAAAAGGAAACCCAGCTGTTGTCACCAGCTCATTGAAAAACATATGCACAGACCTTTTGAGACACAAAACCAATCAGGTTCTTAAAAAAGGTAAATTTTGTTAAAAACAAAAAGAAAGAAAATACATCTAGAACTTAGGCTTTTGTTAGATTTTAAAAGAGCAATTCCAAAAAATAAGCACTCAAACTAGCTTTCCTGGGGGTTCAGCTTAAGGGTTACAAGCAAACAAAAGCATCTGGGGTTAGCACAGAGGAGTCCACAAGCCTTACAGAAAATAAATGATAACACTAATTGCATCTATCTAAACACTCCCTGTCCCAGTGAATTCTTCTAGGTATGGACGATGAATTTTCATACCTGGTTCAAACTTTACACAGCATTCCAGTTGCCCCATCTCTTCAGCCCAGGGAGAACAACAGAGAGACAAAGGGAAAGCTTTTTTCCCCATTTTAAAAAGTTCTAGCCTTCCCATTGGCTCTTTTGGTCAGGTGCCCACTCCCTTTTCTTTACCTGGGGACTTTTTAACCCTTTACAGGCAAAGCAAGCAGCCACCAAGAGGGACTTTATAGCTAGCTGGCTGGCTGGGTGTCCATAAAAGGGAGCTCCCCCACTTCATTTATCACACATGTGTTGTCTGACATGCAAGACTTAGGCTGCGACCCCTCCAGATGTGGCTGGCATTGGTCTACTCCCCGACCAGACATCACCTAGACAACGTCATCACGATCCCTCTGCAGGTACTTACCTCTCGGCAGTGGTGGTCTGACCCAATTCTGATGTTGGAAGGTGTGCCATTTGTGAGCCTGCAACCCACTGTCTTCCTGATTTCGTATGTGTTCGACCTCAGTTGGGGAGCGCATCTTGGTACACTGCGGACTCAAGGGTTATGGTCTTGAAAGGAGCTTGCATTGCATATAAACATCAGGGAGCACAGAACCATCCACCTGGCTTGCAGTGTCTTCCTTCCCCAACTGTCCGGTTGGGTGGTGCAGGTGTTGATGGACAACGTGGCCTCTATGTTAACAGGCAGTGGGGAGCTCAATCATCAGCTCTGTGCCAGAAGGAATTACAGAGAGCGCTGGGCTTTACCATGACTCTTTCCTTGTTCAGCACACCACCAGGCAGGTCCCAGTACTTTCCGCACCAATTCCAGCAGCCTGGCAGGTATGGCCCATAAATAAAACACCTCAGCTCACAAGAAAGCACAGATTCCAGTGATAGCACCATTGGTTGAGGGAGAAAGTCTTATCAGTAGAACTGTGTAGAAAACAATTTCCCGTTCTGGGAAACGTTTGAGATTTTGAAAAAATGTCCTATCCCAAATTGGGATGAAAAGTCAAGCTCAAGTTTTTTTGTGAACCATTAGTCTGAAAATTGTTTTTTATTTGGGATAATCAAAACATTATGTTTCAATTTTGCCATTTTATTTTTAAAAACCTACCATTTACTTACATTTAAAAAAATGTTTTGAACCAAAAAACATGATTTTTTCATATTGAAAGTATAAAACGTCCCATTTCAACAATTTAGATTTTTTTTCCCTAACATTTTTGTTTTAAGTGGGAAATTTTTGGAAACCAACCTTTTTTGTGACAAGTTTTGGTTTTGATGGTTTTGGTCAAAACACATTCAGTCAAAAAAGTTCCGGACCAGCTGTACTTTTCAGCCTCAGCACAATCTGGCATGATCAGAATAATGTAACCATGTCAGTCCCAAGATATTAGAGAGACAAGGTGGGTGAGATAATATCTTTTATTGGACCAACTTCTGTTGGTGAGAGAGACCGACTTTCGAGCTACACAGAGCTTTTCCTCATGTCTGGAAAAACAACTGAGTGTCACAGCTAAATACAAGATGGAACAGATAGCATATGCGCTAACTACTTATGCTAAACCAGTGGTTCTCAAATTTTTGTACTGTTGACCCCTTTTACACAGCAAGCCTCTGAGTGCGACCCTCCCTTATAAATTAAAAACACTTTTAAAATATATTTAACACCATTATAAATGCTGGAGGAAAAGTGGGGTTTGGGGTGGAGGCTGACAGCTCGCGACTCCCCATGTAATAACCTCATGACCCCCTGAGGTGTCCTGACCCCCAGTCTGGGAACCCCTGTGCTAAACTAAGGGCCACTTCACCTTGAATGGTCCCTTAGAATATGTGCTAATTACTATGCTAAACCATCTCTTCAATCTTGTCTTTAGCTGTGACACTCTCAGGCTTGATCTATGCTACCTCGCTTTCAGTGACACGACTGTGCGGCCACAGCCATACTGCTAATAGGCGGGCAGTGTAGCTGCTGTTTGTTGGCAGGAGAAAGGTCTCCTGCCGACAAAAAACTTCCACCCAAAACAAGTGGCAGTGGCTTTGTCTGCAGAAGAGTGCTCCTGCCAACAAAGCGCTGTTCACACCGGCACTTTTCGTGGGTAAAACTTTTGTCGTTTGGGGGTGTTTTTTTAACACCCTTGAACGACAAACGTTTTGCCAACGAAGTTCCAGTGTAGACAGACCCTGAGTTGTTTTTCCAGGCCTGAGGAAGAGCTCTGTGTAGCTCGAAAGTTGGTCTCTCTCACCAAGAGAACTTGGTCCAATAAAGGATATTACCTCACTCAGCTTGTCTCTTGAATAATCAGAATTAATTTTTCCTGAGCATTTCTCACTTTGAATGCTGGCAACACTCCTCCCACATTCAACAACTAGTGTAAGTCAGAGAATCAGCTGGCATGGAACATTGTCACTTATTTAACATGTGGGCTGTAGGGATAGAGGTGGGAAAGGGCTTAGAGTGGTGCAGGGGAGGAGATGGAAGTGTGAGGAAGATTTCCATAGTCAAAAATAGGAAATGAGAGGGAAGGGCTCAAAACAGAGAGAAGGAAGGCAAAGAGGGTTGATATGTAAGGGTGAAAACAAGTTAATTTGTAAAGGGATAAAAGTGTCTCCTTATCAGCTGCTGAAAGAGAGAGAGAAACCCCAAAATGGTTAAAACCTACACAAAGATTTGGTATTCAGAGTTTGTCCTGGTTTTTGACACTTTGTGTATGGGGAGGAGGGTGTTTGTTGGTCTATCACTTAACATACTGTTTCCCTTGCCACATTGTCATTGCAGCATTGTGCGTAGACACAAAGATATAGTGTTGTATAGGGCCATGAGAAGCCACAAGTGGCTCAAGAGGTATAGTAGGTAAACATAGGTTACAGTAGTGTGATTGTTATAAATTTAGGGTTGATTTTACCCCAAGTTTTGCTAGTACTTTTAAAAATGTATTTAATCCCGTCAGTCAGTAGCCTCAAGAAGAAAGGTTTTGGATTTAGTGTTGCGAAGATGCTTGGCCAAGCCTTAAAGCTTCATTGATTTTGTCAGTTTTGAAACAGAGCCTTTGATACTTGACTCCTTTAACTGTACTTAAAAATAAATTAAGTTTCTGTAGAGCCATGATTCATTCTGACATCGATCATTTTGTACATTTAAATTCCTTCATATTAAATTAATCATCTATGTTCAGTAGCCTTTTTAGTAATGTTGATGTCCTGTGTAACTGGGAATTCTTAGGATTTGACAGCTTGTGGTAAAGGTAGTGAAGGAAATGAAGAAATGAGAGCAGAAGCTCTTGCAGATTTTTTTTTTAATCAACGCTAATAGCGCTAAGTATCAGAGGGGTAGCCGTGTTAGTCTGGATCTGTAAAAAGCAACAAAGAGTCCTGTGGCACCTCATAGACTAACAGACATATTGGAGCATAAGCTTTCGTGGGTCAGACGTCTGACGAAGTGGGTATTCACCCGCGAAAGCTTATGCTTAGTCTATAAGGTGCCACAGGACTCTTTGTTGCTTTCTAATAGCACTGTTTGTGGACTGGGGATCTCTGGCTCTGAGGAAGACAGAGAAATGATCACAGAAAAACCCTGAAATGAGTTTATTCATCTCTTGGGAAGGGGAAGGAAAGATTGGGGACCTTAGGTAAGGAAGAGAAGTGTGAAAGGGAGAGGGGGAAGAGATTGAATTTGGGATGGGAACTTGAGGAAAGGGGTAGCTGCATGCTGGCTTTTTAGAGAAAGAGCAGGGTGCTGTCCCTTGTGGATACAGCAGGAGGATAACAAGCTTCAGTCTGCCACCTGAACATATGGAATAAAATACAATAGTGCATAATTTCTGTAGGTTGTGAGCATAAACCTAGGCAAACGTGTTCCTGAATAAAACAAAACAGTCTAGAAATGTGAAGTGGTGGTATTTTTGTTGTTACTTCTTTGGGAATAACAGACAATGCAGATGGTGGTGGTTGTAATATGAAAACCTTCTAGACATCTTCCAAACACAGAAGAAGAACCAGTCTCTTACCAAAAAAGCTTTCAGTCTAAAACTATGAAGACAACGGGTGGGAAAAGGGGATACAATATACAAGCCAAGTGATTAGAGAGGTTTTAGGCATTGGTCTTTTTTTACAAAAGCATTTTATAATAGGGCAACTCCAAAGTACATGAAACAGATCCACAGAATCGCACTTGTATCTTTACCATAGAGTCTTTAATAATCTCTTTGGTGTCCAGTATTGTGGCATATCTACTGCACTCAGGGTATTATTCTGAAGGAAAGAAAGGAAGGAATTGTATGACCCATGTAAGCCCTTCTTTTCTTCTCTTGAGCAACTCTTTCATTATATCATTTTCCCTTTGAAATCTCAGCTAAAGCATATAGTTTTGATAAAAGCCATTAATAATAGTTATCAGCTAACTTTTTTGGTAGATATTACTTTTAGATATAAATGTTTCCAGTGGCATTGGAACAATTTTTATAGTGGGGGTGCTGAGAGCCATTGAACAAAATTGAAACCCTGTATATGATGGAAACCTCTTCAAGCCAGGAGGTGCTGCTGCACCCCAAGCACCTTGATTTCCAGCACCCCTGACTGTTTCTAAGATTAACACTTGTGAGTAAATGATTGTGGACTGCTGGCCCCCTGCCTGAATGGCAGGTGATGTACGATGTGAAATAGCTATCATTGTATTGTACAAAGCAAAAATACAGCTCAGAAAAAGAGAGGAGGAATTTGTCAAATTACTGATCATGGACTGATATCATTTGTATTTATGATGCAAGAAAAAAATACTAAAGGCTGATGCACAGGAAAGTAAAATATGATTCTAATTCAGTGATAAACATTTGGTTGTCTCTTACTGTTTTATCTGATGTTGGTTGTAATCTTCACATCATGTTCATTTTTATGTTTTTAGTAACTAATCACTTGCTTGGGGTGAATTATTTGTGGTCTAGTGGATTGAGTACTGGTTTGGGATTTAGGAGACCTGGATTCTATTCCTGCCTCTGTCACTGGCTTTCTGAGTGACTTTGGGCAAGAACATAAGGAGAGCTGTACTGAGTCAGGTCAGTGGTCCATCTAGCTCAGTACCCTGTCTTCTGAGAGTGGTCGATGCCAGATGCCTCAAAGGGACTGAACAGAACTTGGCAATTTCAAGTGATCCATCCCCTGTTGTCGACTCCCAGCTTCTGGCAGTTGGAGATTTAGGGACAGATGGAGTATGAGGTTGTGCATCCCTGATGATCTTGGCTAATAGTCCATGATGGACCCATCCTCCGTGAATGTATCCAGTTCTCTTTTGAATCCACTTATACTTTTGACCTTCACAACATTCTCTGGCAATGAGTTCCACAGGTTGACTGTGTGTTGTGTGAAGTAGTATTTCCTTTTGTTTGTTTTAAACCTGCACCTGTTAATTTCATTGGGAGACCTCTAGTTCTTGTGTTGTGTTAAGAGGTAAATAACACTTCCTTATTTACTTTGTCCCCACCATTCATTATGTGATAGACCTTTTTCATATGCCCCCTTAGTTGTCTCTTTTCTAATTTGAACAGTCCTGGTCTTTTTAATCTCTCCTTGTATGGAAGTTGTTCCATACTCCAAATCATTTTTGTTGCCCTTCCTTTTACCTTTTCCAATTGTAATATTTTTTTTCAAGGGGGTGACCAGAATAGCGTGCACTATTCAAGCTGTGGGTGTACCATGTATTTATATATTGGCATGATATTTCCCAGTCCCACCTGGCTTAGTTTTCCCCTCTGTACAATGGGGATAATTATAATTACTTCCTTTTGTAAATCGCTACAGAAAAACCAAATCTTCTTCACACACAGTTCTCTCATTTAGGTTATGTCAGTTGGACTATTGAAGTCAGTCAGACTGTTTGGGTAAGCAAAGGCAAGCAGGATTTGGTCCTAAGACTGTAAGCTCTAGCTATGGCTTTTTAATTTGTATCTGTTAATGGCATAACCAATGGTAATGCAAAGTCCACTGCCCACAATAACTGTCTGAAAGAGGTGTTTATCAAAGATGTAGGCCCCAAAATTGACCTACTTGGCCTTAAAACTGCTATATTTTGAAAGATAAAGTGTTACCAATTGTAACGCTCAATACATTGTTCTAAACTTAAACATAATATTGCAGAAGATGCTAAAATGTTTCATGCTATCTGTGGCAGATTCATTTAATTAACAAATGTATTCCCAAACGCTCAGCTGTTATCGTTGCTGTTGCTGGTGCATGGGAAAAGATGAATAAGAAGGCTCTATAAAGCAGTAAGTTGTTATTGTAGACAAAAACAGATGCGTCAATTTCATTTACAGTCCTTTTAAAATCCAAGGGGAAAAAAATCAATGTTTGACCGACAGTAAAAATACAAAATTGATCCTGAAAGAAATACTATTTTCTAGACTTCAAGAGGGAATTAGAAATAATGAAAAGTAAAAACACAAAGTTACCAAAAAATTTGACAAGTGAGTATTTATTAGGACAGTCTGACACAACCTTTTACTTTGCAATTCTTGGGGATGAAAAAGCAATTTTAATATCCTAACAATGTCTCAGAATTGCTGAGAATGTTTGTTTTGCTGCTGTACTTTTCTGGTAAATGTGTAAAGAATAAATATCTTTGTTCCAAAGGCCTGTTATTTTTGGAGTATCTTTAGATCCTTTTATACACCCAAGAAAAGTATCTGTAGATTATATTTTGTGTTATCTTGGGATAGTGAAATTTGGATTCCTGGGACTGGTCAGATTTATCAGAGTAGATGCCTGGTAGTGACTACAATAGTTAAAACTGAAAACAGTTTTATTTTGTTTTAATTTTATTATAGTGAGAGGAGAACGGAGTTGTAGAGGTAGCACCCCACTGGCAGGGCATAGATCTGTGCATGTTGTGGGAACACACATGATATAATTTTAATAAAGAACAACTTTACAGCAACATTTTAGTTAGTACCACTATGGGTTGCTCCTTATATTGCACATAGACTAAGGCCATGTCTACACTACACAGTTTTGTTTCTTCCCCTGGCTTTCATAGATAAAACAGTGGAGGTGTACATACTGCAATGCTCCTCCCACTGATTTAACTCTCCCGTTATCCCGAAATAATAAACCACCTCAATGAGAGGCATAGAAATTTTGCGATGAAGTTAGAGTGACACAATGTCAGTGTAGACTCTGTGTTGCTTGTGTTGCCTTAAGTGACATCCAGAAGGTGTCCCACAACACCCATTGTGACTGCTCTGGTCACCAGTTTGAACTCTGCTGCCCTGCACCAGGAACACAGGTATATGACCTTCTCCCTTTAAAGTCCCAGGAATGTTTTAAATTCTACTTCCTGTTTGCTCAGCGTGGACAGCCCACATCAGATCTCCCCAGATGACCATGCCAGTTCCCTGCAGCAAATGCACTCCTGCCTGGAGTACATTGGTGTTGAGTCTGTGGGGAAAGGAGGCTCTGCAGTTGCAGCTCCACTCCAGCCATAGGGCAGATCGCTTGGGGCATGGAGAAGGGGCCTGAAAGGGACACACAGCAGTACCATGATAAGATCAAGATGCTGAAGCCGGTGTACCAGGAGGCAAGGGTGGCCAATCATTGGTCTGGTGCATCACCAAAGACATGCCAATTCTACGGGAGATGTGCGCCATGCTCAGCGGCAACTCCACCGCCACCACCAAGAGCCCCATGAATACTGCGGGGGGCAGGAGGAGAGGGCAGTTATAGGCAGCAGCCAGCAAAGTGAGCCCTAAGGATGAAGTGGTGGATGAGGAAGTGGAGTTGGAGGAGGATGGGGGATAAGGCGACAGGGTCATCCGGTGGTGTGGTGAGCCAGGACCTCTTTTTAACTCCAGAAGGGTCTAGCCAGTCCCGGCACTCAGGCTTTGGCATGCTTGATGCAGTAGCGGGGAGCTCCAGTAAGTACTCATTTTGCTTTGATACTGCAGGGAGACTTGAGGTTAAGCATTTTTTTTTTCAACAGGATAGAAGAGCGATAAGGGATAGAAATAACTAGCATTAGCTCTGTTTGCACCTACGTCTCATTCTCTTGTGCAGCTAGGCAGAGGGAGCCCTGTGGAAAAGTTTAACGCACACTGGGATGTCCCAGGAATCCTCCATAGAGATCTCTAGGAAACTTTCCTGGAGGCACTCTGCAATTCTCAGCCGCAGGTTCCTTGGGAGTGCTGCCTTGTTTCTTCCCCTGCAGTAGGAAACTTTGCTGTGCCAATCGGCAATAACTTCTGCAGGCACTGATGCTTCACACAAGCGAGCAGCATACGATCTGAAGCCACACGCATGCGGAGCTGCACCCTTGCAGCCACGGTTATCCTCAGGAGTGAGAAATCAGCTTCTATCACCCCTGCTTCTCGAAAATGGTGCCAGTATTCAGAATAGTGTACCTAGGGGCTTGTAGTGATCCTCCTCTGAAACCATCCCAACATTTGTCCCATCTTGCCCCTTCCCTCCCGGGCCAAACTCCCCATGCTTAGGGCTCTTACCAGGCTGTGTACCCGCTGAGGGAAAGAGAGAAAGCGATGTATCTAACTTGGGTGAATCAAGGCTGTGAGTGCCCTCACAATACTGCCTCTGTCTATTGTGTCTTTAGCTTCTGCAGATGTGCCGCACACCTGTGGAAGTTTTCCTCCCTTAGCTTAATAACTGTTATGCAGAGCACAGCAGGCTGCTATGATCATGGGAATATTTTCCTCACTGAGGTCTAACTTGCCAAAAAGGCAGCATCAGTGACCACTTAATCTGCCAAATACACATTCAACAGTCATTCTGCACCTGCTGAGCTTGTTGTTGAAGTGCTCCTTACTGCAGTCAAGGTTTCCTGTGTACGGCTTCATTAGCCACAGGAACAAAGGGTAGGCTTGGTCTCCCAGGATCACAGTTGGCATTTCCACATCCCCAATTGGAATCTTCTCATCTGGAAAGATAGTCCATGCTTGCAGCCTTATACACTGGCTAGTGTTCCTGAAGATGCACGCATCATGGACCTTCCCTGACCACCCCACTCTAATGCTGGTGAAATGACCCTGGTGATCCACCAGTGCTTACAATACCTTAGAGAAGTAGCCCTTTCTGTTGATGTACTGCGTCACAAGATGGTCTGGGGCCAAAATGGGGATATGCATGCCATCTATCGCCCTTCTGCAGTTAAGAAATCCCATTGCCGCAAAGCCATGCACTATTTCCTGCACATTGCCCAGAGTCACAGTCCTTTGTAGAAGGATGCAATTAATGGCACTGCACATTTGCATCACTGCAACCCCTGCGGTGGACTTCCCAACTCCAAATTGATTCGCAACTGATTGGTAGAAGCCTGGAGTTGCCAGCTTTCACACAGTGATTGCCACTCACTTCTCCACTCTGAAGGCAGCTCTCCTTTTCCTTTTGGTGTCCTTGAGCCACAGGGCAGGAGTGAGCGCTGCACACAATTCTAGGAAGGCGGCTTTGTGCATCCGAAACTTCTGTGGCCAATGCTCATCATTCCAGACCTGCATCACAATGCCATCCCACAACTCAGTGCTTGTTTCGGCAGCTGCTCCATGGATGCCAACAGCAATCTTGAATTGTTTCTTTCCATGGCATGCAGCAGGGCGGACATAACGATGTCATTATAAGATTCACAGCTCATGAAATACTGCAGGATCAGCCACATTGTGTTCATAACACTCATCACAAGACTGGAGAGCAGTGCAGGATCCATGCTTTCAGACAGAGATGGTGGGTGTGCAGTTTGCAGGATTTGTTGAAAAGCAGCGCAAAACGAAGTCACAAGGAGCATTGTGTGGACTTGCAAAAGTGGTTTATTTACAGCGATGGATAATCGTTGATGTAACTTAAGTCGAGTTAATTTTGTAGTGTAGACAAAGAATTAATTATATTATGTTCAGGAACCAGTAACAATTAAGCTGCGTGTTTGGGGCAACAAAGGGGGAAATTAACCTGGTGTAGCTTGTGGGTGCTCACTACATCTGACAGCCCCAAACACATTAAAAATGATAAAACACCCAGGTTCAGCCAATCATATCACTTGATTGTCACATTTCCTGGTTCAAGAAAGTCAGTTGTGTGATGCAGTGGAAAATAAAATGGCAGTCCCATTTCTGACAGCAGTGGAAGTTGTCTCTCTCTTTTTCTCATTGGTTGGGTTTTGTAGTATAGCAGATACATTTCAAACCGATTTACTATGTTTATTTTTATTCCAAGCCTTTACTCCTCCATGGACCACCTGTGATCCAACCTGGTCTCTCACATACTTATAATATTTAAAGTAATTTCTGTTAAATTTGCTCACTGATGCTATAAATACTCTCTCCATTCTGTTTTCCTGACTGCTTAGTTCAGGCTAAAACATGATCATTTGAGAGACGATATCTTAATGATTTTATACTTCCCTTTATTTAAAAAGATAAGTGCAATTTGTGTTAGTATTGTTGGGTATTTTCTGCTTTCATCAGAGCAAATGGGGTGAAGACTGACTTTTCAGTAAAAGAGATTAGTGAAGCACTATAATTCAGAAATGGCCCAGGGTGGGGTTGGGGGGGGGGTTCCTCCCATTTGATTAAAAGAATCTTCAGATTTTTCTTTTTGATTTTGAATCCTTTGAACGCTATTTCTTGGATTGTTGAAAAGAACAAAATACAGGATATTAACAATGTTTTATTTTAGGCTCACATTTCTTGAGGAAAGGCCTTTTTATTACCACTTTTATCCCCAATTCTCAAAGCAAATGACATATATCTTGGCATTTGGCCTCTGGTATTTTGTTAAAAGGTAATGTTTATTAAAAAAAACCCAACCAGTTAAGCTTATTCTTTTCTGTCTTTGGAGGAAAAAGTCAGAGTCTTATGTATTCCATTTTTAACAGCTTCTTAAAAGTTGCTTGCATGACATTAACTCTTATCTGGACAGCTTCTGCTGATAATCTCTTCCAGCTCTGGGTAGTAATCAGGCCCTTTTTCTGGCTTCCAAAGCAACCTCTTCATAGAAATGTTAGTGCAAAATTAATCAGAGCATGAGTACGGTGATTTCTCATTCAGTTAGTCATATTGGAAGGCTCCTACTACAATGTTACGGTATTCATTTTCAAACTATAAATGTGAGAACTTCTCCGTTGAACTCTTTTTTTCTAAAGGCAGTGTTAGCAACTTTTTCTGAGAACTGTTAACAACTTCGCAGGTAATTCACACATATGGGAGCTGAGTGTGAAAGCTCATCACACCCCTCAGAAAGTAACTCTTGGAAATGTTGCCATATGCCCTAGTTTTCCTGAGATTTTTCAAGGGTATTTTTTTAAAGCCTTCAGTTACTAACCGCCACCAGCCTTGCCAGTTCTCCACTTTGCTCAGACTTTCCAAACTTAAGACTTCTCATCAGTGACAGACAAATGCTGCTGCTTCCTGTAGTGGTATTTCAGCTTAGCAGGGAAACAGGCAGACTAGCAACAGCAGCAATAGCAGGACCTCTTTAAGTTTATGGTAGAAACTATCAAATGTGTCTTCTAGAAGCTCACTAGCTCACTGCCTTTGTTGATGGTGGGCAGGCTTCCTACATGCTTATCAGCAACTGCACAGAGGCATGTTGGGATGAATACATTATGGTGTTAAAAGAATTAATATGCCTGAAGGTGCTTGGAAAACAAAAAGATCAGATGGTGGTAGTGGCTTGATTTCATACTTGAATATTGCCTAACCCTCTCTAACCACTTTTTTACTGTTTTAATAATTCAATTTTGAATTAGTTTGTGTTAAGATTTTATAATTGCTAAAATATTTTGAATCATTAAGGTTTGAACAGAAAAGAAACAATTGGCTATCCCTAATTTAAATGGTCTGGGCCAAATTCTGCTTGCTCTTACACATGTGTAACCACAGTCTTGAATATGTTGTGTAGATATAACCAAGGATATATTTTGGACCAATATAAATATTCCATCTGATTATCTCTTATTAATTAAAGCAACCAAAGCCAGTCCAGTTCACCTGTTTTATTTTTCAGCGAGGGCAAGCTCTTGGATAATGGTTATGATGATGGCACTCAATGTAAAATATGCATTGAGCTTTTTGTATTCTTGGAGCACAGAACTGTTCTCTCACTCTCACACAGTTAAATTCAGGGTCATACTCTCCTGTTAATTCACTTGTGGTATGTCCAGTGATGTCATTGCAGGTTTTGTATGGGAAAAGTTGAGCCAAATACTCCTAATTTGTTACTGAGGCCTTGTCTACACTACGGGGGGAGGGTGGGGTGTGTCGAACTAAGGTACGCGACTTCAGCGAATAGCGTAGCTGAAGTCGAACTACCTTAGTTCGACTGACTTACCTGTCCAGACACGGCGGGGTCAAACTCTGTGGCTCCAAGGTCGACTCCGCCACCGCCGTTCGCGGTGGTGGAGTTCCGGAGTCGACGGAGCGCGTGGGGAGTTCGAACTATTGCATCTTGATTAGACGTGATAGTTCAAACTCTGAGAAGTCGAACTCACCGCGTCGACCCGCGCGGTAAGTATGGACCTACCCTGAGAAATACAGTTACTTTAAAGGCTTGAAACAGTGGATGCATCATTTAGAAAAACAAACAAAAAGCAACAAGCTGAAACTTTCAAAGTTGCTTAGGGGGGTTGAAAGCTGAACTCCCATTGATTCCAATGGGAAATGTGCATCTAAATCTCTTATGTGGCTTTAAAAATCTCATCCATGGTGTTTTATAAGAACACCAAACCCTTCAGTATCACCAGTGTAAGTGAAAGTGCTTTGGACCATTACCAGAGAATGCTGACTCACTGTTTAGTAAGTGATGGCTAAACAAAATTATAGAATAAAAACACATGAAAAAGTTACCTTTTACTATTGTAACCAGATTAGTTTATGAAAACAAATGAAATAAATCCCCCCAAATACTGCTTCTTTGAGGGATGCCAAGAATTGTGTTGTCTGTCTATTCATTCTGTTCCTTCCCACCCCTGTATTTTTGATACACCTCCAAAATAATGTGGGTGGGGAGTTATTTAGACCTTGCAATACTTTTTGATTTAGATTCTTTGTACTGGGGGATGAAAAAGGGGGTAGGAAAAGGTGCCCCTCCCCCCGTACTCTGTTTTCTATTTCAACTACAACCACAGTGTAAGTTCCGCAGCCCAGCATTTAACAAATATTTTCCTTGGAAAGTTTACTGTTTGAAGAAATGTTAGAAGTAGATTTTCTCCCACACACATTGATTGATTCTTTCACAGAGTTTTCACATATTTGGTGAAAGTTAACCTTCAGCGCATACTGTGGTCTTTGGCTCTTAGGACTGAACAATTTCAGGTCTTAAAGTCACAGATTGAGATAGGATTTTGCTATTGTGATTAGTAGGTATGTTTTCTGTCTCATGCTAGAGTGCCATCCAGTGGTGACAGACAAAATTTATGTTGGTGAAAGTGTGTGTGGGGGCGGAGGGATGAGAACTTGGTTTGCTTGAAATAGCACTGTAGAATTGCCTCCAGTGTTAATTTCTGGATCCTCAGCTGGGGTACATTGGAATAGCTCCTTTGAAGTCAGGTGTACTAAATCCATTTATACCAGCTGAAGATCTGCCCTAAGTGTCTGAGAAAATATTAATGGACCAAACACTAGCAGTCTACTTAAAGTCTTAGCATATCTGCTTCCTCCATGAGTCAATTATTCTCTTACAGAAATACAAGCCAGGGCTCAAATTGACTCTTACCAGATTCCTATGGAAAAGTTTGTCCCTCTGGTGCTTTTCTGTTGGCATTCCCAACAATTGAGATGACAGAAAACCTCCTGGGTAGGGAGCACTCACTTTCCCTCAGATCAGATAAATGTACAGTACATTCAATTTAAACCAGACGCTGAGTGTCTATATAATCCCAAACCTAAACTGAATTCCCAGACTAAAATCCATTTTCTACATGCACTGTGCTATTGGGCAGGTCATGTGGAAAATAAAATTCTTCTGGATGTTTTCCAGTACCTGGTCCTTTCACTTGCCTTTGTTCCTTCTTTCCTGAAATCCTATTCCTTCTCTGATCTCATTGTTTTCTCTCTCTCTTCTATAAGGATGAGAAAGTATTAATGGAGCAATCTACTTAAAGTCTTAGCATATGTGCTTCATCCATGAGTTAATTATTCTCTTACAGAAATACATTTTTCCCCCGAAATACTCTCTCCTCCTTTTATTCTTAATTCCTTCAGTAAGGTTCTTCATCCTCCAACATCCACTCCTCACACTTGCCAGCTGCTTCCATCAATGAGTTTTTCATGCATTCTTCAATATTGTATCAACTTTAGCAGAACTACGAAATTCAGAATGTGGCTCAATCAACACATCTGCTGCCTCCTCAAAGGTCATTTTCCAGCTCTCTCCCTCAGTGAGTTTACATTCATTAGAGACATAAACTGCCATCAATCACACAAAATGGCCTAGATCCAACTAGCCTGCTTCAGGAAGTTCATACGTATAAACAATCTACCCTGAAATTCTGTCTGTCAGTTGACAGATACTGTTAGGCGCTCAGGTAAACTTCAGAAAGTATTATTTCTATAGCATGTATAGCACATAAATGACTTTTTTTTTAAAGCCCTTCCAAAGGCAGGAGTACAGAGAGAATCCCCAGCGTGAACTCTGGGAGAAGGAAGTCTGGAAAATCAAGAAAAGAGTAGAATTTTGGAATAGTCCAAGATTCTGCAACCTGTTTGCAAAGGAATTTAAAGAGTTCTATCCTGTCAATCTATCTTCTAGTCGTTGTAAGGCCTGGTCTACACTGGGGGGGATCAATCCAAGTTATGCAACTTCAGCTACTTGAATAACGTAGCTGAAATCGGTGTACTTAGACCTACTCACTGCAGTGTCTTCACTGCGGTGAGTCAACTGCTGCCGCTCCCCCGTCGACTCTGCCTGCGCCTCTCGCAGCGGTGGAGTACAGGAGTCATTGGGAGAGTGCTGGTGGGTCGATTTATCACATCTAGACTGAACGCGATAAATCAACCTCCGCTGGATCGATCGCTGCCCACTGATCTGGCGGGTAATGTAGACATACCCTGAGATGTACTATAGTGCCAACCCCAACCTTTCAAAAGTCATGTTGGTCCACCAAAATAATGATGTTATTAATAAAAACAATAATGTGGGGTTTCTTATTTATTTGCCTTTTAGTTTCTTATGCTTCAGGGTGTACTCACACTTTTCTCTGCAACCATGAGGGCTAGAAACTTGCTTATTTATGTGAGAACCGCAGCTTTCGTTTGATAGAGTTAGGGCACTAAGCAAAGCGTCAGATGTTTTCAAGACTTGCGATAAAATTGTGAGAGTTAGCAACATTGCATGCACCTTTTTGCCTGTTTTTCAAAGATCTAGGCCAATGACCCTAAAGAAACAAAACAGAAAAAAATTTAATGGCACACTCAAAAAGTAGCAACTAGATTAGAAACTAGAATGGAACAGAGAACTGACATCACATTCATGATAGGACTCGATATCACATCTACAGAAGGATGGGGAACGGACTGTGCAGACTGATCTTACTGTGTGTGTGTGGGGGGGGTTGTTTTGTTTTTTTAATCCTTGCACTATGCCTAGATGCTAGGGTGATAAGTGCTATATATAAAAATGCTTTGAGATTGAACAGAGAGAGAGAACATTCCTTATTTGGACTCTGCATTGGTATTTCTTAATTTTGACCTATTTTGAGGGGCAAGGAGACTTTGTTTAAAGCCTGCTTCTTAACCTATTCCAACTGTAATGGCAGTCTGCCAACACATCATCATTCTGTATTGTCCTGTACTGTACCACATTGTGCCCATAGAATGTAAGTCCTTCAGGGAATGGAACATATTGTTTGTTTAGCACAGTTTTCTGCTGTACAATGCAAGTGTATCTTGGCCTGATTCAGTAAGCTGTGCTTACCTTTAAGTATTTGAGCAGGCCATTTATTCATTAGGACGACTCACATTCTTAATCACATGCTTAAGTGCTCTGCTAAACTGAGGCCTTAGAGCACTAAGCTGATAATAAATAATAATTTGTACTTTTACTGCTACCTGATTTACATGTACATTTACCTCTATCATTGTTCTCTAAGTGCTTTTATTAATAAATTGTAGATTTAAATGCTGAGGCAGATAAATAAGCAATGGATTGTACTTTACTAGGACCCCTTGCATTAGTCAGGAGACTAGAATTTGTCGAAGGCATTTACCTGAATAGGTTAAATTTCCTTTGTGGTTTGGAAAAAGGTGGAGGGAATGAATTTTTTTGCTGTTTGTTTCAAAGTCTGATGTTGTTTTAAATGGTTCTACACCCAATGCACTGGACAGATAATTAACCATTAGTAGAGGATGAGTGGTTAGAATGATGGGGTTGTTCAAGGAGTAAAATATCATTCATTGAGTAAGGATGGCAGAATCAGACCCTTAGTAAATAGATTTATATGTTAAAAAAAAATAAAGGAAATTAAAGACATTTAATAATTGATTAAAATAATTAATATTGTGTTATGCGGTAATGTATTGAAAACAAATAGCTACAATAAGCATTTGTTTGTTAGATGTAGCAATCTCTGTGGAGATATCACAAAATAATCCCAGGAGGATTATGAATAATAATACTGGCATATTTTTTAAATTATGTTTTATTATTTTTTTAAGAACAATAAACTTGAACAAAAGGAAAAAGGCATTTGCTTTCTAAACATTTACTAAATATGTACAGTGACTTCTCCCCAGTCCTTCAAAAAAAATTTAAAAAAAGAAAATATACATTGGACTAAAGAATCTGTAATAGCAATGTCAGATTGGGATTAAGAGTATAAATGTGTATATACAATCGTACTATATTGCTTGTCAATCCAGAGTGCTTCCAAAAATGATTGAGAAGGTATAAGATCCGTACTTGAGCATAAATTTTATATAATTTCATTTGTAAATATGTTTATTATATATGCCATATTTTTATAAGGTTTTTATTTTACTTATTTGGGTTTGGATATTGTTTTAAATGTAGTATATATTTAAAGTATTTTATGTGATACCTAAAATATAGTGCTTCTATCAGACATCTCTCTTCTTGGGTATCTTACTTGCATCTGTCATTTTAAACCAAGAGTATAATGAATCTTTTATTTACAAAATAATTTGACAGTTTGGTCAGGGTCTCCTTCTCTGGAGAACTCTAGGTTT
This sequence comes from Mauremys reevesii, assembly GCF_016161935.1. Classification (NCBI taxonomy): domain Eukaryota; kingdom Metazoa; phylum Chordata; order Testudines; family Geoemydidae; genus Mauremys; species Mauremys reevesii. Next base: position 40,763,560 of record NC_052625.1, read on the forward strand.
TAGACTGGCATCAGAGGACAATGCACTTCTTTTTACTTTGAAATAAAATTTGCTGCCATGATTATTAATAATTAGTCTATTTCAGGTGCAGTAAATATTCTGTATTGCTTTGGGATCTGTTTTCCAGCACTTGGTAGTTTTGGATTGTTGATGGGGTTATAAATTACCTGTTTCCTAAAGTCATCATGCAGCAAGATAGCACTAGATACTGTACATTCGGGGTCAGATAGAATACGTTTGAGTAATATTGAAACTAGTGAGCAAATTAGAAGCTGTTGTGGAGATAAGCTTCTTATTTATTATTTTTAATAATAAACCCCATCACTCAGGGACAAATGCTGTTCTGCTTACTTGCATGAGCCGTCCCAATGACATCAGTAGGGTTATTCATGTGAGTATGAAGGTGAGTGGGATTTGACTCTTATTTCTCCAAAGCCCAAATTCCAAACTTTGGACCTAGAAAATATTTTGATTTTGGTTAAAATTTCAATATAAGAATAGCTGAAATTGTAAGAAAACATCTGTCTGATATATGAAAGGTGCCATTATGACTTTAGTGTATTACCCTTGGGCCTGTCGAGAAATTTGGGGCCCTGATACATCACATTTGCTGGAGCCACCCATTTCATCTCCACTTCATCCCAGTTGCAGACATTTTGGGGTGCCCCTGGGCTCAGGGACCTGGTACAATGTTCCTCTTTTTCCCCACTCTTTCATCAGTAAATATTACCCTCTAAATCCTCTCTGCTGACTTCACTGTGAGTTCTTGGTGCAGAGAATGCAGGATCGAACGCTTTTAATTTACTAAGACTACTACTTGCATCAAAAGATCAATAAGAATATTAGTAAATCTAATTATAGTGATAAAATGGAGTATGTTATGCAATGTGGTTTTAGGTTCTGAGTTATGGGCTGCAGTCTGATAGCACTGACTAGTCCTATAAGGGAATAGGAATCTAGCCCAGTATTTTTCACTTGAAGCAACAAACCTCAGGTCCCTGCAGAAGGACAAATAGGCTATTTCTGATTTGTCTATTAATCATCCTGTTTTAAAATGTTGTATCTTGATTCAAATTAATACATTTGTCTCTTTACTGTTTATAACTGGAATCTCTCTGAAAGCCCATTGGGCATCTACAGTGAATATTGAAGTATTTTCATTACACCTGGTTTCATTATTAAAATAGATGCTATGATAACCCATGGAATTGGAAAATCAGAGCTCTTAGGAAGCAGAGATGAAAATAATGAATACTTCGTGTGGCAGAGGGCAGGTTCTAGGACTCTGCACTGAGGTGCAAAGCTCTTCTTCTGAGTCAGCCTGGCTACAAGGCCAGGTAGGGCCATATTAGCTCCATCCTAGGGGTATAAAAGGGCTTGAAAGTCCATCTGATGATGAGGGTATTAAGGACAGGGACAGAGGTTCTTCAGGAAAGAACTGTAGGAATGGAGGGTGAGATTGTGTGCCATGCCTCAGAGGGTAGGTCTACTCTGCAACTGGGAGCAAGCTTCCCAGACTGGGTAGACGGGTGTGAGTTAGCATGCTTATAACAACAGTGTGGATGTTGCAGCTCAGGTTGCGACTTGGGCTCAAGTCTAAGTGGTTGGGCGGGCTTGAGCACAAACTGAAGCTTCCATCTTATTTTTATCCTGCTAGCTCAAGCCCACATGCAATTTCTAGGAAACTGTATGCTGTACATAAGAGGAAATATAAGTTTGTAAAACTAAACCCATATCTGAGTACAAGGATTCCAACCACGCAAGGCTTCCATCAGCAATGCCATGTTGCAGCCCTGACATCAAACAGCAAACTGTACCTGAGCTTTCCCTTATCCATCAACAGCTTGCACTTAAAATAATGCTGTCAGATACCTGCTTTAATTGTTATTCAGAGGGAACCATGCCTCCTTCTGAATCACTGACACTACTTCCCACAACTCCTGTTGGGAAAGGGGTTTGTTTCCTTTCCAAGTACTTACAGCCATGCTCTGCTTAGGCCCTGATCCTGTAATATGATGCTCAGAGAAAGACACACATGCATATACTTTCAGCACCATTGAAGTCAACGGGCTGTGCACTGGCTCAAGGGCCCACCTGCATGCATCTCTTTGTAGGGTTGAGGCTTTAGTTGAGACCAGATGAGGGCTCAGTCAGTGTAGTATGGTTACAGATATGAAGAACGGCATCTTTCCACTATGTCGCCAAAAGCTTTGCGTTACTTTTCCTCCCTTGGAAATGTATTGGAGTAAGTGTGACACACTTACACACTGAGTAGCATGCTACTCCTTAAGTAGACCCATTCAGTTCAGTAGAGTAAGGCACCACTCATCATGAGTAAGAGTTCTAGAATCTTGCTCATTGCGTGGTCTGTATGAAGAACTCACAAATTCCACACAGACTTTTCTCTCACTTCAAGTGCACATTTGTGATAGTGACATTTTGTCTGCAGTGATTTATTTGATGTCACTGAACCTTTGAAATGATTACAGTGTATTATTGATTTTTCTTCTCCCTGCTTCTGTGAAATTGACTCTTTTCATACTGAAAATACTTATTCTAAACTTCTGTCTTGACAAAAAGGTCTTGGAAGCTGAAATATCTAAACCCTGAGATATAAAATGGATTTTTCAGAGAGTCTGTTGTTTAACTGTAAATTTCCTATGGCATTTCTAGCAACAGAACTCTTTTGCAACAATGGAATCTTTGTGATAGTTCTGTGACAAAGTCTTTATTAAAGGGACATCTTTAACTTCAAAATCACACTTGTGCCTGGAAATGTTTTAGCTACTATTGCTATAAGTAATGCCTACAATTATTATAACTGGAAGAGATTAGAGAAAAAAAGTGCCTCTATTTTTTTTATTTTGGTTTCTCTGTGGATTTGACAGCTTTTTGCATATATTCATTTTTAATGTGTCTGCTCTAGAGTCAAGTAGTTAGCCAGTTTTCCCTGTTGCTTGTGTGAACTTTCACAAAAATTGGCCGGGGGCTCCGTGACAAGGGTAGTACCTGAAACTACTTTTAACTTTACTTTTTTGTTTGAATTTACTAGATTTCTAGTCGTCTGTTCCTTTAAATTGTTACGCTGTGCTTTAAATATTAGCCTTCATTCAAAAATTGTCTTCTGCTCACCTCCCGAGGCATAAATGTAACTCCCTGGTATTGTTAATGGAGGTTGTGGACATGGATTGATGGAAGATATAAGGGCCCATCATGGAGTCCTATATGAGGAAATTCTCCCATTTATATCACAGGGAAGTTTGCCTAAGTAATGATGGAATATTGTCCCCAGGGATAAAAGAACTACCCCACAGCCACTACCAAAGTGCTACATCCCACTTCTGTGGGTGTGGAGTTTTGACTATTGGCTTCAAGTTATTGCTTTGCACAAGAGTGAGCTTGGGAAATTTTGTCTAAGAACACCAGGTCAGTCGCCTATTCTTACAAAAATTGTCAAGGCACAGCCACTTCAATATCCATGTGCAGCACACAGGATTTCCCTTTTTATGGGCTCATCTGTAAACTATAGATAATGCCATGTTTCTTAGTTTGGAAGGATAGGGCTGCATTATTATCAGTTACCTGTTCAGCACCTTAAAGGTGCTAATAAAGACATTGTCAAGAAATAATGTAATTCGGGTATGGAAATAAGGTTTGGATCAGACATTAATAACAGCCCAGTAGGAGGCAGTGGGGATATTTTATATATAATAAAACAAAACTTGGAACAAAAAAGGCCACATGCCAGTCACTGCCCTGGTCACTTTGGGTTAGATCATGGCCTGGCTTGCATAGCCATGCAGGAGAGCAAAGGAAAGTAATACAAGGCACCTGTTATTCCCTTGCACTAGCCACCTGGATCACAGATATGAGCGGAGAGGAGAGAAGCCCATTTCTCCTCCCGCACAGGTGTGTGTGAATGAATGGAATGTTTTTTGTAAACACTTCAGAGCATGGACTGTGATTTACTCTGGTCCCAATAAAGGAAAGCATTTAAGCACGTATTTAGATGCATCTCATTTAAGGCAGAACTCGAGCAAGTACTTAAAGCACCTAGCCCATTTTGGGCCCTACACAATCTGAAGTTAAAGTTATTTTTGGAGATTCAGAAAGCATCTACTTACCGTATATACTCGAATATTTTTGGCAAAGTGACACATCAAAGAGTGGGGGTCGGCTTATAATGGGTCTACACCAAAATTTGATGATTGTAAACTCTATGGAATGATTGAATATCTAATACATTGTCATTTTGTTTACCTGGACCATCTCTCTGGAAATGGCGAACCACGGCCACAGGGAGCTGAGGGGCTCCATGCCTGCAGACGCTCCAAGTAAACAAAACATCCTGACCCGCCACATTTCCCTGGGCCACTTCCCCACAGCTCTTCTGCTTCTCCCTTCTTCACCCTTACCTTAGGGCTCCCTTACCGATGGTTTGAGGGTGTCTTCATTAACCAGCCCTTCAGCCACACTTCCTCTCCCCTGGCTCTCCTCTGCCTGACTGGAGTGAGCCCTTTTATGGTATCAGCGGGGCCTTAATTAGAGTCAGGTGGTCACATTAGCTTAATGGCCTCATCTGACTCTTTGCAGATCAGAGTCAGGTGTTCTCATTAGCCTGGAGCAGCCCCTGCTATTCTGCTGTACACAACTGGCCTGGGTCTATCACACTTCTCTTGAAAATAATACCGTGAAGGATTATGCCCCCTCCAAAACAAAACAAAAAGGGGGGGGGCTTTAGAATTTCTTAGGAAAGCTTAAGAGAACTGAATTTATTTTACCTAAAAGAAACTGCTTTTAATGAGGGAATGATTATTGTGTATGAATATCTAAGTAAAATAACATAAGGGAGGGGAAAGAACTATTTACTTTGGACACTGTAACCATTTGCTTAATAAAATAGTTCTGGCAAACTCATCTAATCTTAACTTGAACTCCTCTACTAAGTATGGAAATAAATGAATTGGGCTGGACTAGATGCTGTATCTCAGAGGTTTCTTCTGGACTGATCATCTACCGTTCTAGGATTTTGTTTCTATAAATCTTATTGAAAAAATGGTTCTCAAACTGTCTATCAGAGGAAAGTATCTCCAGAAAATTATTTTAGGGATCTAGGAATTTCCCAAGACTTTTTTAAAATTCATTGAATTCAAATAGGCAAATATTATATATACTAAACTGTATGACTAGCACAACTGCTACTTCCAAATTACTGCTCATGGGGTGGTGTGTCTATAAAAACACTTCCATATTTATATTCTTGTGGCATGTATGAAATCATTGTGGAAATAGCCACATCGTTATCTGCCCTTATAGTAAACTACAGCTGCATTATGTTTTCATTTCACATGTAAAGCTAATACTTTCCAAAGGAAATATTGAGAGCATTGTCTGGTTGTGCAGTACATACATGGCTCTTTCTGATACTCTCTGAGCATTTTCTGGTCATCTCTGAACAAGCAGATAAAAGTAGGTGGTGGGGGGCTTTATGGTTTTTGTTTTTTCTAAGTAAACATCTGGGATAGCCAAATGGACAGCTTTAGTGAAGAGGTTCACTGGTGTATAGCTAGAGCATGTGTCTTGTTTTATTTAAACCGATGAGGGGAATTTATTGTTCATGGGAATGAGGGGCACACAAAGCTGGGCATGAGCCAACAGGTGCCACAGGTGCCTTCCAAACGCAGCTCTGTCCACAAACCTGCTTGTCCAGTCCTGAGCCACTTAATAAAGCTACTACATTAACCTGTGGCAGTGGTCCAAAACATTGTGTTACAAAAGTGACACAGCAGTGTTGTGGGTGAGTACTGTAGAATACTATAGTTTTGGTGGTACTATTATTTTTAATAGAGTTCTTTTGAGAAGTAGCTGTTTGTCCTGTGATGTGACATGGTGAGTGTAAGGGTGGACAACTGTTCACTTGTGACTAGGATGTGACCGACTGACTCCTGCATTCAGTTTTCACTTGTGACTTGATCAGAACTGTAATCTTGATCTGTGGTGACAAAAGGCTAGTACCTCACCCATTGCATGACAGAAGTGAATATTACCAGAAAAACCCAAACAAATCCCCATAATCTAATGTTAGCATTGCTAAAGTATGTGCTTTCTTTTACAAGAGAAACAGTTTTATTATTTTCATTATTCTTTACTATTTCTGACCATCCTGTGGCTATCATAAGTGAAACATGTGATTCTAATAAAGAAGACTCTTTATGTAAGAGGCCTGAAAGCATAACTTAGACTACCGTTTTAAACAATTTTTGACTTAAAAATATTTTCCTGGTATTTCTGTTATTGACTAAAATGTAAAAACTCTAGGTGACATTATACCTTGTAAAGTGATTGTAGCCTTAACCACAAGATCTTAAATTGAGGACACCAAGGGACAGAGGAGTCAAGACTGTACTATAGCTCAAATGCTGCATCATGAATGATGAACTATATACAATCAGAACATCTAGTTTCTTACTTGCAAGTAGATTTTTTTTGTGAAACATTGAAAGATTAATACTATTGCAAAATTACCTTTCTCCTGTTCAGGCTTTGTGCCTTCTGCAAGTCCTCAGAGCAGGGTAGTGTGCAGGTGTGACTAAGGGACCAATGGCAGCATGACTCCTGAAGAATATGACTGCATTATGTAGTGCAACATTTCATATCCAAAACTTTGGTTTCCTGCCATTTTTCCAAGGTGTTGAGTAACACAGAGGGACTGCTGCAAAAACTACCTGTAATCCTGGGATTTTGGAATGATTATAGAATCATAGAAGAGTAGGGTTGGAAGGGATCTCAGAGGGTCATCTAGACTAACCCCCTGTTCAAAGCTGGACTAATCCCCAGACAGATTTTTACCCCAGTTTCCTAAATAGCCCCCTCAAGGATTGAACTCATAACCTTGGCTTTAGTAGGCCAATGCTCAAACCACCGAGCTATCCCTCCCCCTGACCCCTTTTTTGCTGAATGAAGGATGTTAATTAGCCCAGATTGAAGGGCTTGTTTGGGGGAACTGAGATGCTTGTCTTTTGGGAACAGAAAGAGACCACTAAAATAATGTCATATAGGCCAGCCAACAGATGCTTGTGTCTTGTTAAAATGAACTCTCATTTCTGAACATGAAATGTTTGCAGGATGTTAGTATGTAATGAAGAGTAGTCTTCTTTGGTGTTAAAAACACAACTAAAATTGCTGTGCTATGGACTTATCTATTAGCAAATCCTGTAATGTGCTGATCCAGATGTATGAATGGATAGTCTGTGTCCTTTAAAAAGTACCTTTATAGGAACTAATTAATGCCCCCTCACACACACACACATACTCACTCTCTTACTTATTTTCAAGTTTCTAAATCTCTTTTGTTTTCAAAACAAACTGATTGATAAAGGGCTAGTAATATGTGAAAACAGTTTCAAACTGTTTCTCTGGATAGAAGTCAGTGTTTAGTACTGCAGGCATAGCATGCTGAAGAATCAGAGGGCGGGGCAGAATGGAGAAGAAAACTGTCAGCATGTGACCTCCGGAAGAAGAAAGGGGAGAACCCATGTACCACCTCATGCAGATAGAGGTAAGCAGGGCCGGCTTTATGAACGGCGGGGCCCGATTTGAATACCTGGTGGCGGTTCAGGGCTTCGGCAGCGCTTTGGCGGTGGAGGGTCCGCTCCGGGTCTTCCGTGGCACTGAAGGACCCCCCTGCCACCGAAATGCTGCTGAAGACCCAGAGCGGACACCCCCCGCCACTGGGTGAGTAAAAAAATAAAAATAAAAATTGAAAAGACACCTAAGATACAGGGCCCTCTTAGGTGCGGGGCCCAATTCCAGGGAAACAGCTTAAAGCCGGCCCAGGAGGTAAGACACCATTTTCAGGTTCTCTGCACAAGTACTATGGCGGAGAATGGTTTGGAAGAGTCATCTGAGGGAAGGGATCAGAAGGCAACCCCATCTGCCAAAAGGCATGGGGGATGCACTGTCCTAGGGACGGGGGTTCCACGACCACCACTCCCAAGAGGAGGAGATGGGTGGTGGTGTTCGTGGATTGCCTCCTAAGGAAGATGGAATCATCCATCTGCCGCCCAGACCGGGAAACTCGAGAAGTGTGCTGCTTGCCTAGAGCTAGAATTCAGGATGTGACTGAGTGTCTGCTGAGACTGATCAAGCTCTCGAACTGCTACTCCTTCCTACTTCTCAATGTGAGCACCAGTGATACTGCCAAGAATGACCTTGAGCAGCTCACTGCAGACTACATCTGGAAAGAAGGGTAAAGGAGTTTGAGGCACAAGTCGTGTCTCGTCCATCCTCCCCATTGAAGGAAAAGGTCCAGGTAGGGACCATCAAATTGTGGAGGTAAATGCTTGGTTGTGCAGGTGGTGTTGGAAAGAGGTCTTTGGATTCTTCAACCAGGGGATGTTGTTCCAGGAAGAAGGATTGCTAGGAAGAGATGGGATCCACCTAACGGAGAGAGGGAAGAGCATCTTCGCAGGCAGGCTTGCTAACCTAGTGAGGAGGGCTTTAAAATAGGTTTGCCAGGGGATGGAGACCTAAGCACTGAAGTAAGTGGGGAAGTGGGATGCTGGGAGGAAACACAAGGAGGAAGGTGCAGGCGGGTGGGGGGGAAGGGGAGGAGCTCCTGATTCATACTGTGAAGGTAGGGTAATCAGCTAGTTATCTTAGGTGCCTGTACACAAATGCAAGAAGCCTGGGAAACAACCAGGAAGAATTGGAAGTCCTGACACAGTCAAGGAACTGTGATGTGATTGGAATAACAGAGACTTGGTGGGGTAACTCATATGACTGGAGCACTGTCATGTATGGGTATAAACTGTTCAGGAAGGACAGGTGGGGGGTGAAAGGTGGAGGAGTTGCACTGTATGTTAGAGAGCAGTATGATTGTTCAGAGCTCCAGTATGAATCTAGAGAAAAGCCTGTTGAGAGTCTTTGGGTTAAGTTTAGGGGTGAGAGCAACAAGGGTGATGTTGTGATGGGCATCTGCTATAGACCATCAGACCAGGAGGATGAAGTAAATGAGGCTTTCTTCAGACAACTAACAGAAGTTTCCAGATCACAGGCCTTGGTTTTCATGGGGGACTTGAATCACCCTGACATCTGCTGGCAGAGCAATACAACAGTGCACAGACAATGTAGGAAGTTTTTGGAGAGTGTTGGGGACAACTTCCTGGTGCAAGTGCTGGACGAACCAACTAGGGGCTGTGCTCCTCTTGACCTGCTGTTCACAAACGGGGAAGAATTGTTAGGGGGAGTAGAAGTGGGTGGCAACCTGGGCAGCAATGACCATGAGATGGTCGAGTTCAGGATCCTGAGAAAAGGAAGAAAGGAGATCAACAGAATACGGACCCTGGACTTCAGAAAGGGAACTGATGGGCAGGACCTGGGGATTACAGTGGACAAGAAGCTGGATATGAGTCAACAGTGTGCCCTTGTTGCCAAGAAGGCTAACGGCATTTTGGGCTGCATTAATAGGACCATCGCCAGCAGATTGAGGGAAGTGATTGTTCCCCTCTATTCAGCACTGGTGAGGCCACATCTGGAGTACTGCATCCAGTTTTGGGCCCCCCACTACAGAAAGTATGTCGACAAATTGGAGAGAGTCCAATGGAGGACAACAAAAATGATTAGGGGGCTGGGGCACATGACTTACAAGGAGAGGCAGGGGGAACTGGGCTTATTTAGTCTGCAGAAGAGAAGAGTGAGGTGGGATTTGATAGCAGCCTTCAACTACCTGAAGGGGAGGTTCCAACGAGGATGGAGCTGGGCTGTTCTCAGTGGTGGCAGATGACAGAACAAGGAGCAATGGTCTCAAGTTGCAGTGTGAGAGGTCTAGGTTGGATATTAGGAAAAACTATTTCACTAGGAGAGTGGTGAAGCACTGGAATGGGTTACCTAGGGAGGTGGTGGAATCTCCATCCTTAGAGGTTTTTAAGGCCCAGCTTGTCAAACCCCTGGCTGGGATCATTTAGTTGGGGTTGGTCCTGCTTTGAGCAGGAGTTGGACTAGATGACCTCCTTAGGTCTCTCCCAACCCTAATCTTCTAAGTAAATAGTTTTCACATTTACAGCTTCTAGTAGTAATGATGACTTCTGAGCAATTGGTTAAAAAATGAAGTTTAAATGGACTGCATTTGTTCTCTGATTTTTTTTTCATTTTTTTTGTACAATTGTTTTCATAACATAGTCTGGAGCAGAACCCATATTTTAAAAAAAAGTGGACAGACATATATGATGGACCAAAGTATGTGTCCTTCTTCAGCATAATATTAAAAGACATAGTCCTGAAACTGAAGGAAAGTCAAGTATCAAGTACTTTTCACTTGAAATATTGTTTGACACTAGACTATGACTCTGTAGTCTGATTCATACACATTCCTGTAATGCTGACAGCTCATGGCAACTAACAATCAAGTCTGGGTCATCAGTGCTCAGTTTGGGCTAGATCCACAAAAGGACTTAAGTGTTGTAGTGCTCAGTGTTGTAACAACTTTTAGGTGCCCTGTTTTCTGGTGGAATCCTAAGCCCCAATTTAGGTGCTCAGGCAGACGCGATGTGTAGGTGGGGCAGGTGGGTCATGTGCCCCCCTAGATTTCTGCCTTCTATTTAGCAACAGCTTCTATTCAGAAGTTTTCAAACTGTGAGACGCGGAGGAACATTTGGCGGGGAGGTGAGTGACAACTCTAGGTGGCTCCGGCCTCAACGTCAAGCCTTGCTCGTCTGCTTATCCCGAGTCTGGCAACCTCCGAGCTCCAAGAGCTGGGCTCTCTCCTTGATCTTAGTGGCAAATGCTGTCACTTGCTATGCGGAGCCCCCCACCAGCTGTTCCAGCCTCTGCCTGCCTTGCCTTGCAGGGAGAGGGGAAGCACCTGCTGGCAGGGGCCGTCAGCGCATGCATGGAAAGGTCACCCAGAGGCACATGGTGGGCTTTTGCAATGTCAGCACTCTCCTAAATTCAGTCACAATTTCTCTGTTTGATGCAACATGTGGTTGGCACTGGGGCGGGGTTTGGGATATGGCATGTGAGCCGCTGTGTGGCCAGCGGGGAGTGGAGACATCAGGGGGAGAAGAGGTGGGGGAGAGAGCGTGGGGCCTCGCTGGGCGCTAGAGGCTAGGGCAAATGGGGAGGCTAGGGCAAATGGGTGGGAATGTGCCTGCCCCACCCGTAGAGTCAACACATGGGGCGATCACGTGCTCCCCCCATCACCAGTTCCTTGTCACCTCTGTACTCAGGCTCCTTATGCAATGGATGAGGAGAGTTAGGACCTAAGAATGGGATTCACAGAAGCCAGAAAACTAAGGGGGGAGCTGCCTAAGCTTGTGAGGAGTGAAATGCAGAAGAGGGGGATTGGGGTCTGCTTAAAACTATTTAGGTGCTTAACTCTGGGCTGGGAAGGGAAGCACCTCTATTTACTTGGGACTAACAGCTGTGAACCCTCTCCTGGAGTTAGGGGCCTAAGTCAGGTCATCCCTTTATCATTAAAAAAATAGACCCACACTCCTTATTATAGCCCAGGGGTTGGCAACCTTTCTGAAGCGGTGTGCTCAGTCTCCATTTATTCACTCTAATTTAAGGTTTTGCGTGCCAGTAATACATTTTAATGTTTTTAGAAGGTCTCTTTCTATAAGTCTATAATATATAACTAAACTATTGTTGTGTGTAATGTGAATACGGTTTTTAAAATGTTTAAGAAGCTTCGTTTAAAATTAAATTAAAATGCAGATCTCTCTGGATTGGTGGCCAGGACCTGGACAGTGTGAGTGCCACTGAAAATCAGCTCACATGCCACCTTCTGCACACATGCCAGAGGTTGCCTACCTCTGTTATAGCCAATGACTCAGGGTATTCACTTGAGATATGGCAGACCTGTTTTCAAATCCTTGCTCTGCCTGATTGGGAGCAGAGACTTGAAGTTGGGCCTTCCATATCCCAGGTGAATACCTTGACCATCAGGTGACTGAGAGACCCCCACCCCATAATACTCAATTTCTCCTGTTGACACTGTTTCACTTTGTGTAATTACATATTCATTGGACCAGGGATTTGAACCTGACTCTTACATGTTCTGAGGGAGTGCCCTAACCAGTGGTCTGTAGAGACTATCTCGCTCTGACCCAATGAGTATTTACTGTATTTATGTGAAGTTTCAGCGAGAGATTGAGAGATCCCTTCCCCAGTATACACAATAGCCTACAGATTAGGGCACTTTCCCTGGAGGTAGGAGTCCTCCTGGGTTCACGACCGGGTTCCAAACCAGGCAGTGTGGGGATTCAAACCTGGCTCTTGGACATCCCAGGTGAATGCCTTAATCTTTGGGCTACTGGGTAATCAGGATGCACCTGCCAGCCACAAAAATTCCGGGCCTGCTCGCCCTTGGCTGTCTTTTGTGCGGGTTAGGAGTGCTCAGAGCATATCTACTGGATCGGGCCCCACGGGCAAGATAGGCAGGGGAATGCCTAGTTTGAGAATCCAGCAGGGGCTTAGGCATGAGCTAGGATGTCAAGTGCCTGGGTGGTGTCAGGACTTTGGTTGGTTTTGTGCATGCCCATTGGTGGAAGATTAGGTGCCTAGGGAATTTAGGCACCATCAGGATTAGACAGCAGCTGAGCAGGGGTTGAGGATCTTAGACCCCTAACATGGCAGTAAGGCACCTAAATCCCTTTTTGGATATACCCTCTTGTGTCTGTCTGGACATCTGAAAGAACTGAGTGGTAACCAGTTTTGTAGAATGCGGAAGTGCTATTGGTTAAATTTAGCTAAAGGCTTTTTTTTAGATCTAAGTTTAGTAGAGAAGGCCCTCTTGAGAATTCATCACCATTGAAAGAAGAAGTAAAAGTGGTTTATGTTGTGTGTGGAAACAAAGGTATTGTCCTGCAGATACCAAGGTGAGGAGTGCTTTAAAAGTACCTTAATTAGAGCCAGTGAGTATAGACAGAAAGAGATTGCTAAATCCTTGGGCTCTCTGTTGAGTGTGTCAATAGGGGTGCTAATTAGCATGGATTGAAGGAGTGGTTTGGGGGGACATGGATATTTATCTACTGGGAACATAAATAGTTTTTCTGCTGTTACTTGAAGTTTCCCTTTGCTGATCTGCCAGTCTTCTACCTTCTACACTACAGGAATGATGGGGGGTGGATCAAGTAATGGTCAGAAACCCTGAGAATTCCACAGCAAAACTCTGCCTAAAGTGTGGCTCAGTAGGCCCACTTCTGAATGCTGGGCTTGATTGTTGTGAGGAAAGATATAAATGCGCACATGTCCATTAAAATTAATGTGATATGATTTATTTAAGTCACCTGCTGTATCCTAATCTTTACAATAAATAATGGGACATCACAACACAGGTATTCTTTGCTGCTAATTCATCCAGAACAGTTGCCTGACAGATACGGAAACTTCTGGAGGAGACACAGAGCTATGTTTTCAAAACAGTGTATAGAAGGATTATTTATTTGTTCATGGGAATTGTGCATAAACCTCCAATCCAACTCTGAAAAACAGCCCCTGGTGTCCTGAAGGGTCTTTCTAAGCATTATGAGTCTGAAGCCATAATTTAAACTTTCATCTCTCCCATCCGCGAAAGCTCCCACTTTCTTGCAATTGTACAAACACCAGTTAATGAGACTACCTCCCTTTCCTCAAGTATATATACAACTAATAAGAATAACATTATTGTTAGAGGAGAGCTAGAACCACAAAGTTCAGGTCCTAATCAGAACTTCCCCAAAGTTCCAGGTGTTTGCATATGGAGTTTTTGTCCTGCCTGTTTCAGAGAAAAAGACCAGGTGGGACAATTTTGTTCTGCATTTAAGCTCTCCCAAAGTTTGGGGTATTCAGCAGCGCTCTCTGTTCTTACTGAAGGCAGTGGGAGTTGAGATCTCTGAGGACTTTGGAGAATTGCAATGGTTATTGTTTAAGTAGTTGCAGTGTGCTTGGTGCTATACAAAATTCAGAAGAAGACTTCATCCCCACTCAATGGCGTTTACAGCGAAAGGGTTAGATTATAAGAGTTGCTTAGAACCTCAGCTCCCACTGACGTCAGTAAGAGGTGTATCCCATTAACGTTAGGCCCTAAATGAAAAAAATAAACATAACTCTGCTTTGCCTGTGGTAGAGCCTGTACCAAGTTTTGTGGAAGCGAGTTTCCTTACACTGCTAGATACACGGGGCTTGTTTAAGACTTCAATTTTGATTTTTCCCTTGCATGTCTGGTTCTCAGAATGTGTGTCTGGGATGATTTTATGCTTATTATTCCCCCCCCCCCTGTGCTTTTTCTTTTCAGCACCCAAAGACAATGAAGAACGTGTGTTCAGAGAGCGGATGCGTCCCAGAAAGCGGCAGGGTGCTGTGCGACGCAGAGTTCATCAAGTCAATGGACACAAGTTTATGGCCACCTACCTTAGACAACCAACATATTGTTCGCACTGCCGAGACTTTATATGGTATAACCAACATTTGGCTTTGTTGTTGTTGTTGTTGCAAATGTCATGCTGTTTTGGATTGAACTGTTGAGGTTCCATTGTGTCTTGCAGCAGTCTGAAAGGAGTAGAGCGTGTCACAGGTCAGGGGAACTCCACCTGTATGACCCCTCCATGGTCCAGAAAGGGCACCCACTCTAAGCTCCCAGGTCCTTAGCCGTCACCTCTCTCTCGAATGGAGACCCTTGTCTGTCTTCCTACTGCCCAGGGTTTTTCCAGGCGGCACAGTTCCCTGCCTACATTGTGTTATTCTGAGCAAGACAGACTGCTTAACTAGGCCAGCATTTGCACTTCACATACTCTGTGAAAGATATAAACGGTGTAATTGCCCACAGTTCTGAGTTACCACACAGCTCTGTCTAAGCAAACACATCTATTCTTAAGGTGAAAGCATTGCAGAGAAAATGTATTAAAACAATAAAAATCTACACACAGGCTAAAAAACTTACCAGAGGTCCCCCGCAACTCCAGCCTCAGGCTTGGCAGGGGTCAGTCCCTCCAGCCCTTCCCATGGACTGAAGGTTCTCTCCGTTTGCTGGATCAGAAAGAAGGCCCTGAGTCAGTTTAAACTGAGGCTGTTTATCCCGAAGTCCTTTCTTTGTCTGTTGGTCTCTGGAGAATCCAGTTTGTACTAATATGTGTGAGCCTGTCCAGGTGGTGGTACCTCCCTGGAAGTGTTGCAGGCTGAGTGAATTTGCCTAATAGCTCCCTCCTCTTCCCCCACCTCCCGCCGCACTGTTCTTAGTTCCTGGAGGGCTGTGGTCACCCTCCCCCATGGGCCTGCAATGACACATAAACTTAATGCAGTGAGATCGCCCAGAGATATTACAGGAAATTGCCATATCTGTCACAGAGCGGTACAGCAGTTTAATTCTTTTCCTCTTTAATTTCATTCATCATCAGTTTTTGCAAACAATAACTGAAACCTGTCAAAAACTTCCATTATGATTGATAAAATTTGGGATTTTCTCTAGATTACAGAGCTCAGTCCTGTCTGGCCTAATAGCTAAAATGGATCTGATTCCTGTAACTCACTACTGTACTGGCTAGCCTAAATCTCATATTTCACAACTGTAAGTGTCACTGCAGAGCTAGACTTCACAAGAGCAAAGAGCGCATAGAGCTGTGGTATGACTTGTTTAAAAATTTAAACAAATACATTTTTCAGTTTAATAATCACCATTTAAAGCAGTGTGAGCTAGATTCTGATCTTAGTTACTTGGGCAGAAATCCAGAGTAACTTCAGTAAAGTCAGTGGAATCACTGTGAAACTGAATTTGGCTGTGTGCCTTCCTAACCCCTCCCTCTTTTGGAGGCCATCCTGAATGCCTTCTGTATGAGGAGGAAGTACTCATGGCCAATTTTTTTCCTGAAGCTTTCAAAAGCTTCAGTTTTGATGAAGAAACCCCCTAGAAAATACAGATATTTTGGATGTGAGTCCAGGGTGTTTCAGAATCTAAAATATCAGCTGGCATGCAGAAAGCACCCAGAATGAGGATTCTAGAAAAGGGGATTGTCACCTCCTACAAGAGGAAAATCCTACCTCCATTTAAGTCATTGGGAACATTGCCATTGATATCAGTGGAACCAGAATTTCACCCAAGATATCCTATCAGACCATCAAATATCTTTACTCTGCTTCTTCATTTCTGAGCTACTTCCTTCCAGCAGTGAATATAACAAACAGCCTTTGAGAGAAAAATGTAGTCACTTTCACAAACTTTATCTGAGCATATTGTTAGGATCCTTTAGTAGATCAGCAAGGATTTTTCCTACTCCATTGGACTGAAGAAGGCCAAAATTTTCAAACCTGAGTCCAATTTTGTTTTAAAATGAGTGCCCAAAGTTAGGCTCCTAAATACCAATTTAGACACCTAGATCAAAGAGGTTTGATTTTCAAAGATGCAGAGCAATGCAGCTCTCAATGACTTCAATGAAAATCAGGCCACTGCTATGTAGGTGCCTGAAAGTAGACTTATGAGCCTAATATTAAGAATATAAATTTTGGCTAGGATGCCTGAAGTTAAGCTCCTAAATTCATATTTAGGCAAAAGTGGCCTTATTTTTAGAAGCACTGAGCACCCACATATCCCAGTGAAGTTGATGCCGGTGCACAGCACATTTGACAATCAGGCCACTTTTATTTAGGTTACTTTAGGTTCCCACATTTGTAAATGTCCTTTTCAGCCTAAAATGCATGTCTGAATTAATAAAGATCATAACATAACACTAAGTCAAGAGCTCCACTTCAAAAATGATTTATCGTATGAATTACAGGTATGCACAGATGTGTGTTACTTTACAAAGAAAAGGCATGGGGACAGATTTGGCTTTCAGCTACTCCAGTGTAAATCCAGAGTGACTCCACTGACTTCAGTAGAGCTATGCCAGATTTACTCTAGGGTAGCAAGAAGCAGCATCTGGTTCAAAATTCCTATTCTAAAGAGTTTATAAGTAGAGGCCAGATCCTGAAGTCTTTCACATGTGCATAATCACAGTGAAGTCACGTACTTTCAAGTTGTTTGGACTCATGTAAGAAAGGACAGCAGGATCGGGCACTAGGCTAGAGAAGATTTGACATGATTTGGGGAGAAATTACAACAGGCAAAAGGTGCACAAAGGGCCTTCCACATTCTGACATCCTGAGGTTTTCTTGTTTTCACACTGTGCACATCATGAGTTTAGGTTTAAATAAGTCTAGTTATGCCAAAAATAGTTGCAGAATAAATCCAGCGTTATAAAAGACGGACGTGGCATGGAAAGAGAAATTCTAATTAAGCAACAGTTCAGAAACAAAAGAGAAATATTAGCAAAAGCAAGTTTCAGTTTATTAGGACTACATCTGTTTAGTAGACGGAGAACTGTCCATGAGTAAATAGGAATGCACCAAGTACAGGATCCAGATGGTGCATTCACACCCCCTCCCAGGTTATGTGATATACCTTTCTCCCATATTAAGAGGATGATGTGAAAACTAGTCAGTGATGAAGTGTGCAGGCTGTGGGTTACAGGAAAATGTTCTAGTGAATCATGAACCTGGCCAATAGAAGAAGAAAACAGCATAGTGTGACTTTTTTATCTATGTATTTTACATTTTCTAAAATACTTTATGTATGTTCTTATCTACAGGGGTGTAATAGGAAAACAGGGATACCAATGTCAAGGTAAGAGAAAATCTACAGAGAGAAACTAGAATAGATACTAAAATATTATTGCTGGTATGTATAAATAAGCAAGGTTATGCACTTCTCGTCAGACATAGTGTGTATATATATAAGAGTGGGGTTGGAGCACAGGACTATGAATCAGAATATGTAGGTTTTATAACAGAATCAGTTACTGACTTGTGACTGAGAGCAAGTCTCTTAGACATATTTTCAAAAGTGTCCATTAACTAGGGGTGGTTCAGTTGAAGTGACTAGGAGCAGTGTATACTTAGCATCTCTGAAAATCAGACCTGTCTCGCTGGCCATCCAAAATCAGTGGATGTTGCAGCCCTGGTAAAGCTCCCCCTGTTGGACACTGAGCAGGCTGCAGTGTTTGGATCCTTCCCACTGGGCTTATGTGCTTTTAAGCTGTCCTGAGTCTGGGTAGGCTTCAACCACCATCTCTTTCTTTGGCATCCTTGGCACACATCCTTGGTGTTGACTAAGTTGAACCTCAAGGACCAGCTGTCCTAGGCTCCCAGGCCCAGTGCTGACCAGTGTTTAAGCACACTCTTTCCCAGAGCTCCAACCTTGTGAACACTCTGGTTTGCTGTTTACGTCTCCAAGAACATGTGATAGTTGAAGTACATAAAACACAGACTTTGTAAGGTTTCTAATATAATTACTCTTGATTTTAGATAACACAAGAAATATACGGAGTTAGACCAAACAATAAAATACCTGTATCTTGTTTCCTCACCACTCTTGAGCATTCTTTGGGCTTAGGTCAGAATCTTTTAAGGCGTCCAGGATCCTTCCTCTTCCCCTGCCTTCCTGCATGTGGCTTCTCCTCTGGAATATGGAGTTTCTCTCTCTCTCTCTCTGTCTCTAAAGTGGTTGGTGAGAGACCCTTTCTTTTACAACCTCCAGTCCATTTTGTCATGTCTTCCCCTTATCAGCCTTATCAAGTGACCCATTCCTTAATTACTTCCTCATTGCATGGAGTTCAGACTTGAAAAATTGGTTTGCCCTAGGCAGCAGCCCTCTCTTTCTCCAAAGGTGCAGCATTTGAAATGGATGATCTTTAAGGTGTAACAACCTTCCATTGTTAGCTCTGTGCCAGGTGCATAAATTTCTCCTGTCACCTCCTGTGGGTTTTAGCTCAGTGTGGAGGCAAAATACATCAGAAAAGACAAACAATCCCCATGTTCAAAATGGAGATTGCAGTCTGACACAGATACACATAGAGAGTCCCCAATAGCAAGCTGAATTCAAAAGCTGTACATGGACAGATTTCCCATACTGTCACAGCGGACACTTCTGGAAATGTTGGCCTCTCTGTTTCTCACTTATTTGCTCTTGAAAAGGTGGAAGCTTTATCCCATGTTAAGCATTTGTGAACCTTGGATGAGAGGTGCTAATGGCAAAATACTGTAATTAATTAGATTAGATAATTATAGATGTCACCGGTAGCAAATGTTATAGTTAAGACTGAGTAAGAGTTTCCATTTTTACCTCTAATTTCCTATGCTCATAACTTTTCAAAACAGTCATGTTGGGGGGTGAAATTTTTCCTGCTTTGGTCTCTGCCAAAGATTATATTTTTGGAAAGTTTGAGCAAGATGCATTGTTATTTTTCAGTTATGAGAGAGCTGAAAAGATTAGTTTTTCTCATCGTAACAAAAACGTTAAGACACATTTTTACATAAGAAAATAAGAATTGCTATAATGGAATACACCAGTAGTCCATCTAGTTCAGCGTCTTGTTATCAAAAGTAGCCAGTCTTTCTTTCATGGAGGACAATTTTTCATCATCTTGAGAACAATGGATTGATAACCTTATAATTGTTATCCCATCTGCTGTATCTGCAGATATTTGTCTACTGTCTATTTTTTTTCAAATGTAATTGACACTGGATATTGACAAAGCACTTTTGCCTGCTGAAACAATGGGAAATGTTCATTTATTATTATTAGTAACAATAATTAAATAAATAAATAACGTCACTTCTTCCTTTTTCTGATATTACAGTGAATCCCATGTGCCTTTGTGTTTCTTTAAGCCTGAAAGCTCTTTAGGCAGGGGCTGTTTTTAATCTTCATGTCTTATATAGTGCTGATCCCATTGACTATACTAAACAAATAATGAGTGTTTTATATAAGCTGCTATCCAGTGACAGAACTAAGGTGTGGATGAGAGTTTTAAAGATGGTTTGTAATTTTGGGTGCCTTGGATTTTGGTTGCCCATCCTGAGAGTCCCCTAAAGGGGCCTGATCATCAGAAAGTGCAAAGAGTACACCTTCTGAAAGTCAGGACCCTTTAAGGTGTTTTAAATTTTACACCCAAAATTACAAGTCACTTTGGCCCAGAGCCTCAAAGGTATTTAGGGTCCCTAAGTGACACTGATGGAAGCCTAAATACCTTTGTGGATCCGGAAGTGACAAGACCGGTGATGTAATATCTTTTATTGGATCTAGTGCTGTTGGTGAAAGAGACAAGCTTTCAACCTACACCGAGATCTTCTTCAAGTCAACCCAGATCTGCAAAAGAACTCTATATAGTTCGAAAGTTTGTCTCTTTCACCAGTAGACATAGGCGCGGGAACTATGGGTGCGGGGAGTGCTGCACCACCCACTGGCTCCCCACTTGCATCCCCGCACGCCCGGGGACCTGCCTGTCTCCCTAGGCTGCTGGCCCTGCGCACCCGGGGTCCCGGCTGCCACCCCGCACCCTGGGCTTTCTTCCTGGCTTCAGCTGTGCGTGGAGGGGGAGGTGGACAGGGGTAAGAGGGCTGGCTTTCAGTGCGTCCACTACTAAAAATGTTCCAGCAGCAGTGCCAACAGAATTGGGTCCAGTAAAAGATATTATCTCACTCACCTTGTGTCTCTCAAATACTGGGATCAACATGACTATGACAATGCTTCCAACAACAATTTGAGGATCTGGGCCTTTTTAGCCTATGTCTTTCATATCCCAGGGGAAGTGATCCAGTGTCTCAGCCTTTTGCCTTCAAGCTTTTACTTCTAAAATTGTCTTCATGAAAACTCATTCTTTCATCCCCTTTTTGTTTACAGTTTGCACTTGTGTAGTCCACAAGAGATGCCATGAGCTTATAATAACTAAGTGTGCTGGTTTAAAGAAACAGGAAACTCATGACGAGGTAAATATTTATAAAATAAATGCTCTAGATAAAAAAGAAATCTTTTTATCTATTCATGTCACTACCGCCTCCTCCATTTCATCAACAAAAAGTAATGGACTTTGTTTGCACCCTTCCGGTTTCCACATAGTATAACATTTACTCTTGAATGACAAATCACCATAACAGCTCCATTTACTTGGGAATAATTGTAAAGCAGTCTGTTCCTGGCTAGCAAGTGTTAGACAAAATCAAAATTCTCTGACATCTCAAAGCTCTTTTTTGTTTCTATCCTGCTTCCATTAAAGTTAATGGAAGTTTTGCCATTGAATGCGGTGGGAGCAGGTTCAGACCCTTTTTCTCCCAATTGCATTTAAAGTGGGTGATTCATTAGCTATCAGTAGTATAAAATCTCTGCTTGTGTATCATATGTTAACATAAAAGAGTGCCCAGAGGTGACATAAATTATTTACAGAGGGCTTGCTCTAACTGCATGCAGGGCTTCCAGATGTGGAAGAGAAGCAAAACATGTAATATTCTGCATTGAATAATGCCCATAGTTATAAAATAAAACAGGAGAGGTTATACCCATTACTGTGTAGTTAACAGATTTTCTAACAGTTATTTCACAGCTGTGGAGAAATGTTGGGCATAACTTAAAAGGGATCTATCTATCTATCTATCTATCTATCTATCTATCTATCTATCTATCTATCATGTTACCAGATATTTAAGCAAACGATGTCTGCTGATAATGAAATAAACTGTCTTACTAAGCTTGGATATTATTATATTATTATTTATATCTACCAACAGTACTCACCACTGCTCTAAATATAAAAGAACACAGGACTCCCACTTCAAAGGATGTACATTTTTAAAGAAGACAAAAAGCTCACTCCAGACATGGACCCAGATCCTGAGCTGTGGCTAACAAATGCACAGTATGGTTTTGTCTGCACTGATCAAAGATGAGTGTTTACAGTGAGATAACTAACGTGATAGTTATCTTGCTGTACAATCGTAAAGGGAACCAATGGCCTTGTAGTGTGAATGTGAGGTAATTAGATGAGATCACCTAGTTTACCTTGCAGTAAAACTGCAGTGCCTTGTCTCCATTCTGGTTTTACAGAAGGACAGCTAATGTGCATGGATTATTCCGTGGTAAGACAAACCATTTTTGTCAGTGAAGACACAGCCTGCAATTTGGGGAAATAGAGAGGGTGTATAGAGGTGGTTTTAAACCACCTTTGTGCTTCTGCAATTATGGGCCGGGCCAGCCAGATTTGCCTCCACCCCTCCATGTAACTTGGAGTAGCATAAAAGATGCTGTAAAGTATACTGTCTGCCAGTGGCTAAGTTTGCAGGCCTGGCACTTATGGTTGGGGGAAACACTTCCCCCACCTTCTATTTATTATTTATTTTTACTTGTACACTAACTGAATTTTACTTGTACGCTAAGTGGATGTCACTGAGACACCAGCTGCTGGCATTCTCCACGGCCATTTTTGCAGTGTGTTTCAGTTTAGAACAACACTTTAACCTCTGCAGTGAATATTCTGTCCCCTGTTCTGGGGAGCAGACGTGCTTTCACTCCACAACATGATCTCGTTCATGGATTATGACGTAGCCCTGCTGCACCAGTGTTTTGGCTAACAATGATTTTGAGCAGTGTCCACAAGGAGATATGAATTCCTGAGCAGATTTAATTGGGTATAAGCTTTCGTGAGTAAAAAACCCACTTATTTTACCCACGTAAGCTTATGCCCAAATAAACCTGTTAGTCTTCAAGGTGCCACCAGACTCCTTGTTGTTTTTGTGGATACAGATTAACACAGCTACCCCTCTGATACTTGAGCAGATTTATGTTCCCAGGCTCCAGACTAGTGGAAGCTTAGATGCACTGCTGATACGATGCTCTCATTGTTTAGAGGGGTGCTAGCCCACTGGAGAGAAGCCAGCAGTAATAGAAAAGAGGGAGAAAAAGCATTGAAATAAATCTTTTGCTATGCAGTGGGCACCCTTAACTTTTCATTGATGATCTTCAGTCAGAAGCTAATGATACTGTGGAATCCCTGTACACAGTACCCTGTTTTCTCTTCTTACCAATCCAAAGACCTGTGGAATATAAAAAAGCAAGTGGATTGTGACGACTTTCATTTTCTCCTGAACTAGCACCTCCCATGCCTGCTCTCAAAACAATTGGGAGCGACTTCCTTGCCTTTCACACTGAGAGATCTCTGCTGATAGCTGTGCAGTTGTTATTTCCAGGAATGCCTGGAACCAGACTGCAGTCTTTGCACCATCAATTATCTGTGATCTTTTGAACACCAAGAACAAAATAAAATAAAATAAAATAAAATAAAATAAAATAAAATAAAATAAAATAAAAGGTGAAACACTCTGGGGGGAAATAAACCCATTTAAAAGGATGATTACACCAACATGTACCTATTTCATCTTGTTTCACCTCTGTACTTTTCAAAACATATCAGGGCCCTCATTCACATTGACATAAAAGTGAATAATTAGAAACAAAGGGGATTTCAATATGCTGTGCTTCGCTTTTTTCAGCAAGTGGGCTCCCAGCGCTTCAGTGTCAACATGCCTCACAAGTTCAGCATTCATAATTACAAAGTGCCCACCTTCTGTGACCACTGTGGTTCATTGCTCTGGGGTCTTTTGAGACAAGGTTTACAATGCAAAGGTAAGGAGAACCACTTCTGCTTTAGAGATTTTCTATGTTTCTCAGCCAGTGCATTGGTTTGGGAAGTGCTTTTCTGCCATAACAGGAAAATACGTTACTATTGCCAAGTCATTCTGTTTTCTAGCAGGTACATGGGAAATGTTTCTTCCTAATCCGATTAGTTAGAGGTTGACATATTCCCAGAAGCATGAAGGTTTGTATCCCTTCAATGTTTCTTGGTATTTTTATTCCTGTAGGATGGAAATTATACACTACTATTTTTTGCTTTCATACCTTCATGAAGGCTGAGCCTTACCTGTGCAAAGTCCATGCAGGACCAAACTTGAGTCCCAAGCCAAGAAAAAAGAAAGAAAAAAGGTTTTGTATGTCTGGCTGCACCATGTTATGTGGAGGCTAGCCTGCTCCCTCCCATAGTAATTCTGAAAGAATGGGATTGTGTCCTTATCCAGTATTTGGAACACAGGCGGTGGACTGTGCATCAGTTTCCCATCCCAAGTTCAAGCTAGATCATGCACTTGAAATGAACTGGCTGCTCATCCTTAATCTCCTTGACACAGGCTGTTTTGTGATTTAGCGGGGAAGAGGTGGCCTCAAATCTCCTTATGGCTGCTAGATTGGATAATGTGGGGCTTCTTTTCTGCTGAAGGAGGATGTACATTTCCATTTGGTAATGAGGCAGACTTAAGGACTAGATTCCTCTGAGACAGATAGTTGTTCTGAAAGGAGAAGTAAAGTTTGTCCAAATACTTCCAGGGTAACAGCATTTTGGGATCAATGGAGAATCAAACCATCTGTTGTGGGTTTTTAGTGGACTATGGCTTGAAGCTCATGCCAAACTCATAAAAATTCTGCCTGATTTTCCAAAGAGCAGGAGCTAAGGGTGACATATAGAAGGCATTGCAGTCTATGAATAAAAATATCTTCTGCAGTTACACTGGGTAAAAATGAAATTATTAGGGAGCTGCCAGTCCTTATGCTTCAGGGCATGAGATGATCACCATCTGAAGTCATGAAGAAATTTCTCTCATGGCAGAGTGTTTCACGATAAGGGGCATTGTGAGGCTTAAGCCTCCCCCTGGAGCACTGAATGATGGATAGTGGCAGGACTAAGACCATTATTTTCCTATTATTGCCATCCCTATTTTTCTATGTCACCTTAATTCTGTTGGTGGGAAATTCAGACCACCCTTTTCAGTTCATCTGGGTCTTCTTGGTATTTGCCATTTGTCATTTAGAACTATAGTCAATCCACCATCTCCTTTCCATTCTATAACAATTAAGTTCTTCTTCGAGTGATTGCTCATATCCATTCCATGTAGGTGTGCGCGCGCCGCGTGCACGTTCGTTGGAAGACTTTTACCCTAGCAACTCAGTGGGTCGGCTGGGCGCCCCCTGGAGTGGCGCCACCATGGCGCCGGATATATACACCAGCCGACCCACCCACTCCTCAGTTCCTTCTTACCGCCCGTGTCGGTCGTTGGAACAGTGGAGCGCTGCTTAGCTGACCTCCCCTTCCCTAGCTACTCGTAGTTTCTCTTGTTAAGTATCGTATATAGTTCAGATTTTTATAGTTGTAGTTAACTTTATTTGTTTGTAGTATAGTATAGTGTATTTATTTCACAGGGGTTCGGGGTTTATCCCCTCCCCCTCACCCGGTGCCGGGTCCGATGCCCGGTCCACAGGGTTTTATAATGCTCGGCCGGCCTCAAGCCGATGCCGACAAGAGATCCTCTCCTAAGTGCCTCGAGGAATCTCACCTCACAGATAAGTGCCACATTTGTGAGGCCTTTAATCCGAGAACAAAGGGGAGCGGGACTTTCATCTCAAGCAGCTCCTGCCGGAGGCAGCTCTTGCTCCTCCGCTCTCGGCACCGAGCGCTGGTTAGTTTTCAAGGAGCGCCCCCTCGGCACCGGATCGCCGGTACCGCCAAGGCCTCTCGGCACCGGCCGTCGATAGCTCCAATGTCCACCCGGCATGGATCCCTCTCCTGGAGAATGAAGAGGCTCAAGATTCTTGCTGCGTCCGAGCCGCCTGCTCCGCAGCCCGAGTGCTATGCTAAGTCGGATCGCCCGGCACCGATGTCTGCCGCGGCGCCGACAATATCCGCACCGCTAACTCTGGCCATGCAAGAGCCGTCGAGTCCGGTGCTGGAAAGCTCCCTGGTACGAACCGTGGTTGAGCCTGTTATTAAGCTGCGTCGGAGCCGCCTGCTCCGCAGCCAAGCGCTCTACTAAGTCACACTGCCGGCACCTATACCTGCTGCGGTACCGACAATATCGGCACTGTCCACTCCGGCCATGCAAGAGCCGTCGAGTCCGGTACCGACACACTCCCCAGTACGAGCCGTGGTTGAGCTCGCTCTTCAGCTGCGTCAGAGCCGCCTGCTCCGCAACCAAGCGCTATACTAAGTCGGTCTGCCCGGTTCTAATACCTGCCGCGGCACCAACAATATCGGCACCGTCGACTCCGGCCATGCAAGAGCCGTTGAGTCCAGCGCCTGAACGCTCCCCGGTGCGAGCCATGGTTGAGCTCACTATTCCCTCCACGCCGGAAACATTTCCACAGCGAGGGAGTTGATGGCAGTGACAAAGCCTGCGCTGCTTCAACCCCCGGCACCGCCGGTGCGGGTTATATTGTCTATCAGCGAGCCTGTCTTGCTCAGGCCACCCTGCGTCGGCACCACAGAGCGGCACCGTTCACGATCACGGTCCCGCAGATGTTCATGGTCCTG
This sequence comes from Mauremys reevesii, assembly GCF_016161935.1. Taxonomy (NCBI): domain Eukaryota; kingdom Metazoa; phylum Chordata; order Testudines; family Geoemydidae; genus Mauremys; species Mauremys reevesii. Next base: position 40,789,755 of record NC_052625.1, read on the forward strand.
TCGCCACGACAGGTGCCGGCACCGCTCACGGTCCTGGCACCGTTCCCCATATTGGTACCGGTCATACCCGCAGCACCGATCAGCGTCCCGTTCCCCGACCTGGTACACTCGGTGCCCATCCAGCTCCCGGCACCGCTCCAGGCACTGGACTCCCGTAGCCACTCCCGGCGTCGAGCCTCGAGATCTCGGTCAGCCTCCCGGCACCGCTCCGGTTGCAGGTCCCATTCGCGCTCCCGGTACCGGTAGGCCTCACGGTACCGATCCCCGGTGCCGCGTCGAGCGCCATGAGCTGGAGAGGGAGACTCTGCCCAGGGCTTTAACTTCTCCATGGCCATCCATTCGGATGTGCACACCAGAGTCTTCCGGGTGCCCCAGGCCAGGACCCTGACCCCCATCAGTGGCTGCCCTGAACATCTTGAGCATGCCATCAGGCCAAAGGCCTACCTGTGATCCCATCGCGCTCTGTTCCGTCAGAGTACTGGGTACCAGGGGCGACAGTTAGCCGTCCCCCTCCGACCGGTACAGAGGAAGTCCGGTTCTGCCACCGGATTCCCACATCCCACCGGATCAGGAGGTCATCCAGGACCGTGAGCCCACACAGGACCCACTTGTCCCCGGCCTTTCTTCTCCCTCCGCCCCAGATCAGGCGGTGGCAGAAGCGTACTCCTTGGGCCCTCCCCTAATCGGCCTGGGGGCCCATCAGGACCTCCCGAGACGGATGACATTCACTATGAATCTCCAAGTGGCCACTATCCCGCCCGTGGGCACGGGAGTCGAACGCATGTACATGGTATCCAGGGGCGACGGGCACCTATATGTATGTCTTTCCCCCTGCTCCCTTGTCATCTAGTCCGTCAATGAGCCACAATGCCATGGCCTACAGGGACCAGCACCTATGTCCAAGGGGGCTAGGCGAATGGACTTCCTGGGCCATAAGATGTACTCGGCAGGTGCCCTGCAACTTTGCGTAGCAAACCAGCAAGCCCTGCTTAGCCGTTACTATGGGCGGCGGTGAGAGAATTTACGGAGTTGGTTTCTCAGATCTCCCGTCAAGAGTTTGATGCCCTTCTGGAAAAAGGGCCAAAAGTGGCAAGAGCTTCCCTCCAGACCTTGTTAGATGTAGCGGACTCCACAGCCACGACTCTGACCTTGGGTGTTGCCACGAGGCGCATTTCATGGCTCCAGTTATCGAGCCTTCCCTCGCAGCTCCTGCACACTATACAGGACTTGTCCTTCAATGACAAAGGCCTGTTCTCAAAACTGACCCTAGGCTGCAAGGCCCAAAGGACAGCGAGGTCACTATGCACTCCCTCTCGGCATGTACATGCCGATGTCTCACTGCCGACCTTTCCGCCAGCCTCACCGCCCCTACTCTACGCCTAGACAACGACAGGGCTTTGCCAGCAGGCGACGCTGAGACAGTCGTAGGCATTGGTCGGGACCCCTAAAGGGCCAAAATCAGGGTCCTCCCAACCACCAATCGAGCAAACCTATCCCTCCTCGTTCCTCTTAGGGACCCCTCTCACGAGCAATTCCTCTTGCAAGAGGTGCGGGCGCTCCTCACCATCGGAGCTATAGAGGAGGTTCCAAGGACGAAAGGGACAAAAGGTTCTAGCCCCACTAGTTCCTGATCCCCAAGGAGAAGGGAGATCTCAGACCTATCCTAGACCTGCGGGAGCTCAACAAGTTATGATATACCTGGAGTTCCGCATGGTATCCATGGGGACCGTCATCCCGTCCTTGGATCCCGGAGACTGGTATGCCACCCTCGATATGAAGGGCACGTATTTTCACGTCGCCATTTATCCTCCGCACAGAAGGTACCTCCGGTTTGTGGCCAACCGTCATTTCCAGTTTACGGTCCTCCCGGTTGGCCTCTATACAGCCCCTGTGTATTCACGGTGTTTGGCTGTAGTCGCCGCCCTCTCCGCCACCGTCGGATACACGTTCTCCATCTCTGGACGATTGGTTCATTCCAGGGGTCACCGGGGCCCAAGTTACCACTTGTGTGGGCGTCGACGAGGTCCTATTCCTGCGTTTAGGCCTGATGTTCCATATAGCGAAATCCACCCTGATTCCCACTCAGGGAATAGACTTAACTGAGGCCACCTTGGACTTCAGTATCGCACAGCCTGCTTACCTACGCCTTGATTTCACACGATGGTAACCATTGTACAAGGTCTACGGACCTTCCCGGCAACTTTGGCTTGAACTTGTCTAGGTTTTCTGGGCCACATGGCTGCCTGCACGTGCGTAACTGAACATGCCAGGCTTCGCCTCCGTACACTTTAATCGTGACTCACCTCAGTGTACCACCCGGCCAAAGGTGACATGGTCATGGTCGCCTCGATCCCACTGAGCGTCCTAGGCTCCCTCGACTGGGGGTCGACGCCCTCCCTGATGTGTGCAGGGGTGCTGTTCGAGCCACCTCACCCTCACCCTCGGTGTCCTTCATGATGGACGGCCCCATCTCTTGGCTGGGGTGCTCACTTGGGTCAGTTTCCCACTCCAGACCTTTGGTTGGCTCAACAGCTGCCCTTGCACATCAATGTCAGAGAGTTGAGAGCAGTCTGCCTTGTGTACCAGGAGCTTCAGCAGCACCTACAAGGCTGTTGTGTCTTGGTGTTCACAGACAACACAACGGACACCCGTTGCATAAACAAGCACGGAGGACTACGGTCCTCCTCTCTTTGCAGGGAGCTATCCAGCTCCGGGACTCCTGCACAGATCAATCGACGGACCTGGTAGCGTCCTTTCTCCTAGGGGTCCGGAACACTCTGGCGGATCGCCTCAGCAGTTCCTTCCTGTCTCTCAAGTGGTTGATTCCTCCGGATGTTATCCATTACGTTTCCGGAACTTCGCTCTCGCGGGAACAGAACGAGGAAGAAGTTCTGCTCATGCCAAGGCCCCTCCCCGGGCTCGATCTTGGCTGCTTTTCTGATGCCGTGGACGAGCCGTCTGCCGTCCGCTTTCCCACCGCTCCCGCTGGTTCACAAGGTCCTAACACTCCGCAGGGACAGAGCGCATCTGATCATGATCGCTCCAGCGTGGTCCAGGCAGCACTGGTACTCCATGTTGCTAGACCTGTCGGTAGCCAACCGATTCCCCTGCCTCTTTGCCCAGACCTCATAATGCTGGATCACGGCAAGCTTTACCACCTAGACCTACAATCCCTGCACATCTCTGCATGCCTGCTGCGGGCCTAAACCGATCCGAGTTACGTTGTTCTGCCTCGGTTCTACAGGATTCTCCTGGGTAGTAGGAAGCCTTCCACTCGGTTAACGTATCCGCCCAACTGGCAGTCTTTCTCTTACTGCTACGAAACACAATGTTTCCCCCACAGAGGTTCTGATCCATTTCCTCTTGGATTGCCTATGATCTTCAAACAGCAGCGCCTGGCACAGTTCATCATTAAGGGTGCACTTGGCAGCCGTCTCTACCTTCCTCCCAAGGGAGAGTGGCCACTTCATATTCTCACATGCTGTGGTTTCTAGGTTCCTCAAGGGCTTGGGGCATTTATGCTCCCAGGTTTGCCACCCCCACCAACTCCTGGTTATAAGCAGACTTATGCCTGCTCCATTCGATCCACTGACAACATGCTCACTGAGATACCTGTCCTGACGGACAGTTTTTTCCTTGTAGCCTTTGCATCGGCTGGACAAGTCTCCGAGCTTCGGGCTCTCACAGTGGACCCACGGTGCACTATGTTGCGTAAGGACAAGGGGCAGTTGTCACCACGTCCAGCCTTCCTCCCTAAGGTGCTGTTGACCTTTCATATCATCCGGGATATCTTCCTTCTGGTCTTCTTTCCGAAGCCCCATTCATCGCGACGGGAGCACATTTGCCCTCCCTACACGTCCGTAGGGCGCTCGCTTTTTATGTCAAGCGGACAAGCCTTTTTGTACGCCCCCAACTCTTCGTTGTATTGGGAGACCGGATGAAGGGCCTACCTGTCTCCTCCCAGAGCTTTCCATCTTGGGTGACGTCATGCATTTGCACCTCCTGTGACTTGGCCCATGTTCCGTCGAGCCACCTTACTGCTCGTTTCACCAGGGCTCAGGCTTCTTCTGCTGCCTTTCTGACTCACATACCCTTCCAGGGGCTATGTCATGCTACTACCTGGTCCTCTACCCGGACCTTTGCCTCTTTGGTCTAACTGTCCAGAGATGATGCAGCCTTTGGCTCAGCAGTTTGCATTCTGCAACATCTCACTCCGACCCCACCGCCTACGTAAGGCTTGGGAATCACCTACATGGAATGGATATGAGCAATCACTCGAAGAAGAAAAAACGGTTACTCACCGTTGTAACTGTTGGTCTTCGAGATGTGTTGCTCATATACATTCCACACCCACCCTCCTTCCCCACTGTCGGAGTAGCCGGCAAGAAGGAACTGAGGAGTGGGTGGGTCGGCTGGTGTATATATCCGGCGCCATGGTGGCGCCACTCCAGGGGGCGCCCAGCTAACCCACTGAGTTGCTAGGGTAAAAGTCTTCCGACGAACGTGCACGCAGCGTGCGCACACCTACATGGAATGGATATGAGCAACACATCTCGAAGAACAACAGTTACAACGGTGAGTAACCGTTTTTTTCAATTCCTTATATTGTGGGTTCTTCTCCTCCTCCTCCTCTACTACTACCACCACCACCTCATCATCATCATCATCATGCTCATGTATAAATAATGGTTCGGCATATAGCATCTTCATTCCTCTCTTCATGCTTTCCTTATAAAACTGTTTCCTGTAAAATACACCATGACCTGCATGAAATCTAAAATTCACAAACAACCAGAAATGGTTGCTTCTCGGCAGGAGAGTAGTGCTTCCTGTTTTTCTTTTAACTAGTGCCCATCAATGCTCACCTTTCCAGAAACTTGCCTGCTTAAGCACGCTCTGCTGGCTTCCTCCATGAAAAGCTTATTCCTGAGAAATGCTCTTCTTTTATCTTGTTTTACACTGCGTATTACCCTTCCTCCCTCTGTTTAAATAACTTTACATATTGAGAATGCACAGAATTTTCTGCTTTGTTTCATTTCAGCTCATTCCGCTCTTAATGGCACACTGTTAAGGCTCATAGGCCAAATGTTTGACCTACCAGCTGTGTTTTGGATCAGACATACAAGCCCATAGGGATTTCTTCCTATACCTTTCTGCTCCATTCTTGTGTGTAGGGGGTGTACTGGAACTTCAATGCTACCTTCTTTCTGAAGTGCTCAGGATTGCTGCCAAATACACAGAGTACCTGTTTCTACAGGATTGCTGTGCAGTGTAACTTGTATTGGACTAGATGTTGGTTAAAATCATAACAGGAAAATAGTGTGGTAAACTGGGCTTAATTCATGCCTTGTATAATTCTGTTGATACAGGGAGGAATTTGACCAACTGAATTTTAAAGTGAGAGAATCTTGTCCATCTAGCGCCTGACACCACTTGTAATTTTGCATGCATTGTATCATGATCCACCAGAGGGCGCTGATGGCTAAATTATTCAGACATGTCAGTGGGCTCCCAACAAATCCAATCCACTTTATTTTTAATTAAGTCCACATTCTTTACTATTTTTTTCCTTTCTGAGAATCCAGGAAACTACATGCCTTCCCTGGTCATGCTAACATGCTAGTTACAGAGACAGTAGTAGGGGGAGGGGGAGAGGGAATCAGTGCATCTTGTGTAGAGGATAATTATCCAAAGGGGGAGATAATTTTATTATGTGATTGGCCTCATATAACAATTAAAACTAGGTACACGAATACATGGGTTGTTAGTGTGATGCTGGATTTTAACAGTCTTGAGTAAAGCAGATGAAGAGACACTACTGTAAGTGATTTATTAGAAAGAGCTAGATTAAGGCCTAATTCTGCTCTCCTTGAAGTCAATGGGAGCAGGATTAGGCTGAGTTCAAAGCTCTAAATGTTTTTCTAGTTGGAACATGTCTGAGATTTTCAGGGTTATTCGTTTTCTCTGTTGTTGTAAAGGCTGCCTTGTCACTGTCCTGGGGCCTGATGCAGCTCCCATTGACTTCAGTAGGAGCAGGAAAAGTGCCCTGAGGAGTAGCACTGTTCACTGACCCATGATGAGCTCAGCATATTCTATAAGGTTTTTATCAATGTCTTAATAATAATAGTAATAATAATTAATTGTCATTATTTGTATTACTGTAATGACTAGGAGCCCTAATCCTGAATCAGGACCCCATTGTGCTAGGCAGTGAAACATACAGGATAACATATTCCAAAGCACCTCTTAGGCTGAGATGGTGGTAAAAACCCTATTGGATATGCTGAAGTGATAGTCGGCAGTGAGTAAAATTCAGTATAGAACTAGGAGAGATAAATGGGCCAGACTGCTCTGTCACACCAGTGTAAATCCAGAGTAACTGTACTGAAGGTAAAAGGAGTTATTCTGGATTATCATGTGTGTAACTGAAAGTAGAGGTTAGCCCAGTCACTTTAACATGTTGCTCAGCCTACGCAGGCCACTGCCAGAGTAACTGAATTGTGTGTGTCCAAATGCATGGAGCTTGAGGTTGCATGTCTAAAACTATTTTCAATTTTCTGTTAAATTTAATATTTTATTGTTATATTCTTAAGAACAATGAAGTGGACTCATAATTTTATGTTAATGTGTTAAGTGCCATTCCAAATTCAGCTAAATTCTTTTCTACTGAAATAGAATTATATTTTAAAAGAAATGTTAGATCCTGGAAGATCTGACTGAAATCAAATAAAATGGATATTTTGAAATAAACATCTATTTAAGTTACTGAAAACCCTTTTTTTCCCCCACCACACATTTCATTGCAGTTTGCAAGATGAATGTACATAGACGCTGTGAAACAAACGTGGCACCAAACTGTGGAGTGGATGCTAGAGGAATAGCTAAAGTACTTGCAGATCTTGGAGTCACTCCAGATAAGATCACTAATAGTGGGCAACGAAGGAAAAAGGTAACCAAAAATCTCACATAAAAGGAGCAATAAATTAATTAATGTACATCAGTATTAACAGCTGGTGCTGAATCCTACTCACCTAACTCACTCCAGAAATCCATTGGAGTCAATGTGCCTGTTCATGTGAGTAAGGCTAAAAGGACTTGGCTCTGGAGTTTTAGCATACGTCATCCCTGGTAAAGTTCTTTGGGGAGTCTGTTTTGATACAGTCTTGCAAACCTGAAGACAACTTAAACAGTCAAGATGGGTTTTATTTTTGATTGGCACGAGGAATTGAACTTTTCAGAAGCCAAGGTGACTACTTTGATCTCTCGCTGAAATACATGACTAATATATAAATACGCCTATCTGGTTGAAAACTGTCATGAGATCATTTGATTGCCAGAGGCTAGACTCTACCCTATGATATTCTTGTAATGATGATAAATGCACTGAAACAACATTATCTTATAAAAAGAAATTGGCTGCAAGCAGGTATTTCCAAAGCTAATCTGCTTTTTTAATCTGCTTTTCCTATGAACAAAAATCATGGGCCACCTAAAATGTATCCTAAATTCAACTGAGTTAATTTGGATTTACAATGTGGCCCTGATCACCATGTGGTCTCATATCTATCTGCATTTGCATCGTGATGGCAGTGGTCTCTCACCTCTTGAAATGAGTGACCTTTACAATCAATTCTTCTGACATATGTTAGTCCCTTGGCTTTAGACATAATTTTGTTTTCACGGTCAACTACATGTTTGTCCTGAAATATTAAAAAAACTGTTTAAAGCAAAACAAACAAAGTTATGGGAACATTGGAAAGCGATTAATTGAATAACAAATCTTAGGAAAATAAAGAAAAATTGCTGTACAGTAATTGCACAAAATTAGTGTGCAGTGCTTGCTAATATTTGATAGCACTGCCACTGATAAAAGTGTACAGCAGCTCTGTTTACAAAATTGGTTCTGAAAGAGTCTTAGAGTGGGATTTTCAGAAGTGCCTAACACTTTCAGTGGGACTTCTGAGGCTCTTTTGAAAATTCCATCCTTAATTGTCATTTTGTTGAAGGAACATATTGAAGCATGAATTAAAATCATTATATAACCACACTTGTATTATTATGGGAACATGTAGAGAGCCCAACCAAAATCAGGGCCCTGTTGTGCTCAGTGTGCAAACAGGTAGTAAGAGACAGAGAACTTAGTCTATTTAGACTAAGGGTCAGAGAGGAAACAGAGATGGAAAGAGGGAAAATAACTTCCCCAAAGTTGTGCAGCCATCAGTGGCAGAGACACTAGGTCTAAGTCCACACCCCTATTCCCCGGACGACATGTAATTTTTATCATTGAAGTTATATTAGGTGGAATCTATTAAAATATTTGGCTAAAGGTTAGTAAAACATAGTACACTACTGTCCTTCCTCAGTGTTTTGTCTAACTGGGTTTCCTCTAAATATTAAATTTCATTTTGCCATATTGTCTTTTGAATTCATTATGGGTGCAGAGGTGTAATGTAAAGAAGAACTGGGCTCACTATGGAATGTTTTACAGGTAGAAAATATTCTCAGGTTTTCCAGTGGCAAAAACTCAGCTAGGGAAGATTTGTTTCTAGTGTGTCAATTTTTGCTTTGAAATGTATATGCAACTAAATCCCATTAATGCTACAATTAAAATTAATTGGAATTAGGAGCTAAGTCACTTTTGAAAATTCCACTACAAACCTATGTGCATCTTTAGGTTCCTAAGTATCTTTACAAATCTGGCCCTAAGTTACTATATGCAGTATTTCAGTCAATGCTGTGATTTGTTTACACTTTGACATTCTAACATTGCTCCCCTTTAGAATACTGTGTCAGTTTCCTAAATGCTGGCATTCAATTAACAGTACATCTTTACCTAAAAAGGTGGTTATTCACACCATATACATTTAAGGAAGTTTCCATTGACTGTGATGGCACTCAACAGCTTGCGGGATTGAGTCTTTTGTGAATTCTGCTACAACAGTGAATGTGTGTGATATACCCGGTGATGGTCCCGCTGATTTGACCCAGGTCGTTTGTTTTAGTACTTACAGTAATACTAATACTACTGTTTGAAAAGAAAACCTTCTGCCCACCTGGCTGGTTTTTTTCCCCCCAATAATAAAGTAGCTTTTCATAGAAAACACCTAATCTTGACAGTAGTAACTTGTAAATGAGACAGTCCAGCAACAAACATACCAGTGAGAGGGCAGGGGATTTAAAGATGTACTTATGTGCTTTTGTAAGAAATAAATTGTAAAGCTGGTTGAGATCCCATATAATGAACAGAAACAGAGGCTTAAAACCTACATATCAGTATGTTTTAATTGTGAATTGAAAGACATTTTAAGGCCCAAACCCAGCATTAAGAGTTAGGGCACCACTAAAATCTTTGAGGATATCACTAAGATTTTGGCACAGATCTGTGGACTGTTATTGCTATTACAGGGAAAAGGCAACACCGAGAACTCTGGTCTTGGGGTAAGTAAAATACTGAGCAGCATGAACTCCTACTGCCGTCAATGACATCTGCCACTGAGGACACTTAGCACCCTGAAGGATTGGACTCTAATGGAAGAACTAATATTTGTTGACTAATTTGTTTACAAATATATTTGCTTGCAGTTGTTAAGTTCACATGTTACTGAATTGAAATCTTACATAGACTTCTTTCTGTGCGTTTGATGAGCATTTCAGTTCATCTTTAAAGTGAAAGCCTGTACTGTAGGCATTGGAATCTAACTTTTGACACTGGCAGTGAGATGATAATTTAGCGAGGATGACGTGTACTCAGTTCCCTTTATTCCTTCCCTTTGTGAAGTTACTTTGTTTTTGAAGTTGCTTCTTTTGCACTCTTTGTGTTAGATGATCTCACAGCTGAATATCCTTTTGTGGGAATGTTCTTAGCTAATTGCAGGTGCAGAATCTCAGCAGCCAGTTCCTGGAACCACACCTTCAGAAGAAGACAGGTCAAAGTCAGCACCGACCTCTCCGTGTGATCAGGGTTAGATACCTGTTTTGTTTCCATACCAATAAATACTGCTTTAATGTCAGTCTCTATGAGGAGTAATAGTGCTGTTACAATGGACCCTGGCCTTGATAGACAATCTGCTTCAAATTAAACAAGGAGTGTGAGCCACAAAAAGTCACCTTCAGGGATCTGGAAATCTGATGGGAAATTTGTGAATTGTAATTTTAAAAAAACACCTTTGAAAGAGCCTGATTCTCCTCTCCTTTACACCAGTATATTCCATTGACTTCAAGTGAAACTCAGGGAAACTCTGAACCCACAAGAGAGAGTTCACGTGAACCCTGAATCTTCAGAGGAGTTAGTATTCATTCCTTATTTATGCTGGTGTGTCTGGAAGCAGAATGGGGCCTGTAGCACTTGGAAGTGAAAGTGTCAGCATGATCTATTTATTTAGATTGAATGCCCTGCATCACATTATTTATGTGGTACTGAAATGTAGTGGTCACCCTTAAAAACTTATAAAGTTCATTAGCTAAGCCCTTAGATAACTAAATAACTTTACCTAAGAGATTCAGCAGTATATTTCTTATAATGAGAAGAGGGACGGAATCGCCTGCAATAGCGTGGACTGGGTTTGTAGAGAAGTCAATCTGTGGTTCCCACCTTTTCACAGAAATCAAAGAGCTTGAAAACAACATTAGGAAAGCTTTGTCATTTGACAATCGAGGAGAAGAACACAGAGCAACAGCAGCAACATCAACAGACAATCAGCTTAATAAACCTGGGGAGAATGGTGAAAACGGGGAAGTCAAACAAGTCCAGACCAAGCGAATGGGCCTTGAAGAGTTCAACTTCATTAAAGTATTAGGGAAAGGCAGCTTTGGCAAGGTTGGTGGCTTTCTCTGATGGATTATTTTTGACTCTGCTGTACACAGTACTAATGTTAATGTTGCCTAATGTGATCCCACCACAGGGGTTTCTTTCTTGTCTTACTTATTGGAATAGTCAGCTTTCAAAATAGTTATTTTCATGAATATGTATCCTGATGATTAGCTAGAATTACTTTACTGTTTAAATCATTTTGAAAAATGAGGGCTAAGAGCTTTGAACTAGATTTCTAGATTTCAAGATTTCACTATTGAAATTGCATTAACTAAATGTAGAATAAATACTACTTGACAGGGCAAATAACTACAGTGGGTATACTCCGATAGGAAACAGAAGTGTAGAAATGACATTATGGGATTCTGTGTTTGTTCTCTCTTCAGATGATTTCCACTTCAAATTTGCTCACTTTGCAAGTCAAATGATGGCTGGTTGTATTTGTCCAACTTTCTGCCTTGAAAATTCCACATGCCATGTGAAAATTAAGTTGTGTTTGGTCTCCATCCCTCCTCTAGCTCAGCAGCAGCAGCCTGGTGGTTCTATTGATAATGAAAGAGACCAAGATATAATCCAGTTCATTCTGCGATAGTTGCATTGTGTCCCTTAACACTAGCAATAGTAAAATCACGGTTTTCTCAACAAAGAAAGCAAAAATAATTTGAAGGCCGGAGCTGTCCTAAGGACATCCTCCCCACCCCCCCACCCCCCCACCCCCAGGCCAGGCAGACCTCTCCTGATTTTGGTTTCATTATTGATGTGAAACCCAGATAAGATTCACTCAGTGTTTTAAACCTTTCAGTGAGCCTGGACTGTATTTTGAACAAACATGAGCCCATTAAGGGCTTGATGAAAATCTTGCAAAGCTCTGTGGTTTTGGCTGAGTTTGATTTTGAGTTGACCAAATGAGTTTGGCATGAATGAAGCTTGTATAAATTCCATCACATGTCTACACAGGTGTTGATCTAATGGCTGCTTTCACTAGTGCTAGTGCTTGAAAAATGAGCATGCAGGTTTTTCTGCATGCAGATTTGCATGGATCATAATTAAGCTGTTAATATTTTAGCATACTTCTTGGGAGGGAGAAAAGGGGAAAAATTAATGGAATTATGGGGGCTGGGGCACATGATTTATGAGGAGATGCTGAGGGAACTAGGCTTATTTAGTCTGCAGAAGAGGAGTGAGGGGGGATTTGATATCAGCCTTCAACTACCTGAAGGGGGATTCCAAAAAGGATGGAGCTAGGCTGTTCTCAGTGGTGGCAGATGACAGAACAGGGAACAATGGTCTCAAGTTGCATTGCCGGAGGTCTAGGTTGGATATTAGGAAAAACTATTTCACTAGGAGGGTGGTGAAGCACTGAAATGAGTTACCTAGGGAGGTGGTGGAATCTCCATCCTTAATGGTTTTTAAGGCCTGGCTTGACAAAGCCCTGGCTGGGATCATTTAGTTGGGGTTGGTCCTGCTTTGAGCAGGGGGTTGGACTAGATGACCTCCTGAGGTCTCTTCCAACCCTAATCTTCTATGATTCTATGAAGAAAAATAATGAATAATAATTTACTGACTGGTCTGATCTTCCTCACTGTGAATATCTTGCAAGGATTTATCTTAGTTCAGAAGTAGCACTAAGAAGATAATAGTGATGGCATGTGAGAACAAGGAGTAATTATTTCCAAATTGGCAAATCTTTTCCCTTAGGCAGCAGAACTGGTGCAGTTCCACTCCGAGGCAATAAGTGGAAGAAGCAGGAGTCTGTAAGAGGACTGAAAACACCACACGTGCTTCATAGCTTTAATTCTCAGGGGGCTCACTCTGGGTATATAGACATACCCAGTGCAGAGGATATGTCTACACTGTGATTAAAAACCCACAGCACCGAGTCTCAGTGCCCAGGTCAGCTGACTCAGGTCCATGGGGCTCGGGCTGCAGGGCTATAGAATTTCCATGTAGACATTTGGGCTCAGGCTAGAGCTCAGACTCTGTGAGGGGAAGGGTATCAGAGCCTGGGCTCCAATCCAAGCCCAAACATCTATATTGCAATTTTATAGCCCCACAATCTGAGCCTCGTGATGAGCCCAAGTCAGCTGACTCAGGCCAGCTGCCACAGGTGTTTTTTCACAGTGTAGACATAATATCGAAAGCGAGTGAGAGCGGCAGGGAATGTGTGGAGCTGGAGCTATGCAGATCTACAGTCATTTTCTTTTCAGTCTGCTATGCTCTGTTGTGATTAAGAGATAGGGATGGAACATGGGAATCTGCTGCTACACAGATCCATTCTTGATTCCTCCATAATAAAGAGGTCTCTGCATATGCAGGGGTTCCTGCAGTACCAGTTCTGGAGCAGTTCTTTGTCTCCTTATTCCTCAATACCCCAATCAGGCCTTGGCTACACTTGCAAATTTGCAGTGCTGCAGCAGGGTGTGAAAACACACCCTCTCCAGCGCTGCAAATTGCGGCGCTGCAAAGCGCCAGTGTGGTCGAAGCCCCAGCGCAGAGTACCTCTGTGCCACACCCAGGTTTGAATGGGACAGGACTTTCCCCTCAAATAGGTGTGGATTTGGGGTGCTCTTTTCAGGCTGTCATAGTGATGTGCATTGTTCTATAGAATGACAAAATTGTTGCAGCACTTTCCAAAAAGGGAAGTAAACCCACATTGTGCTCTAGCTTTGTCCCCTTCCCTATTTTCCAGATCTCAGCAGTAGGGCATAGAAGGCAAACTGTAAGGTACTGGATAACAAGGAGTTAACTGCCTGGAATCTTAACTAAACTGAATGAAGCCTACACCATGTGGCTGATATTCAAAGTTCTACTAAGTGTCCATTTTAAAATGTGAATTTTTTCAGCTCCTTAGCTACGTAAAATAGGCAACTTGAGAGTGCCGGGTGAATACAGTTATCCTTTCAATTGTTCTGTACTTTTCAAATCTCTACACATTTTTTCTATTGCGTTTAAATTTGTCATGTATAATATATTTGTGTGATTATATGTGCTGTATATAAGCAAAGATTTCTACTGATTCTAGGTCATGCTAGCTGAGCTAAAAGGTAAAGATGAAGTATATGCGGTGAAAGTCTTAAAGAAAGATGTCATCCTTCAAGATGATGATGTAGACTGTACAATGACAGAAAAGAGAATTCTGGCATTAGCACGGAAACATCCCTATCTAACACAACTTTACTGCTGCTTCCAGACCAAGGTATGCTAAATAAGCCTGTTGGTTAACTTTCATCAAGAGAGCTATACAACAGTATTAAGTATTTGCAGTTCAAAATGAAGCTGCATAAAAGGTATCAATGCACAGTATTTTGAAATATTTCTTAGAGGATTTCATTGACGCCTCAGAAGCATGAAATTTGAATGGGCTCTCCTTTTAATTTGCATGTTGTCAAGAAATCAAAGGAAAATAGTATATCCAGCTCACTGCTTGCCCAAACAGAATCTTCATGGGAAATGTAGTGCCATTATTAAACAGCATAAATACTGTGTTGCCTTGTACATGACAGAAGATGGCAGTAGAGAAATAACAATAGGTTACTGAGTTATCCTTTTCTAGGGTTTCTGTGTACGGTAATACGATATATCAGTGGCTTACATAACTGAGATAAAAATGTTGTTAGTGTCCAGTATGCAGAGAAAGAGATACCCAAATTGTTCATTAAAACTCTGTTTTCGTTAACTCTGACAGAAATAAGATTACAGGAGAACCCTCTTGCGGTTCATATTTTCAGTTTCTTATGCTGTAAAATGAAGCTGATGTTTGTAGAGTTCAAAAAGAAGAGGAGGCAGATATGTTGCTCTTCAAATCAACTCCTATAAAACTAATGCTGTCCATGAGGTAGGAGGACAGCAAACGATGATAATGAGATCCTTACTCCCTAGACTATTCCCTTCTCCACTGTGTGTTCACTGTTGGGGATTTTGGATATGGAATCCCTCTGCAGACTGGGGTTGTTACCAAAATGTAAACACTCTGTAAGCTGAAATGTTCTGTTTGGATGGTGAGTGAATTGTCTACACTCTCTGAAACTGTTTAATTAGGATGTTTGAGACTAGTCCTATTCAGTGCTAATTTCCATACTTCATCCCCATAGCCCTTTATTTCCATCTGTCGTCCAGCAGAGCAGACAACAGTCGTCTGCTTTTCACCTGGTAGATAAAGGTTCTCTCATACTGTGTGTCATCTCGTTGACGTCAGTGGGAGTTTTGCCCAAAGACTGCAGAATAAAGCCTAAATAAGCAGTTTTATTGATAGAATATCAATTATTGTATCTGGTTAAAACCTTAAAAACATCTGTAACCTTAAAAAGTTATTTTAAAATATTACATGTTCCAAATCATTAACCCCATTTAAGTCAATATAAATTTTGTCATTAATTTAAATGAGACCAGGATTTGGTCCTTAGAGAAAATGCAATATTTAGACTTAAAATCTATAAATAAATAAATGTTTATATTTAAAATTAAATACTTGACATTCAGTTATATTACTTACAGCCAAGTCCTGAGTTCAGGGTTCTTTTTCAGCAAAGGATGACATTTGAATTCTTGGGGGAAAGTCATTGTTGGTGTAACTGTTAAAATAAGTGGAGTTAAACCTGGGAGAAATTAGCCCATTGTTCCTAATTCAAAGTCATTAAACCAATAGTAGGCATAACAAAAATCATACTGTCTAGTTGCATAGCAGAACCAAACATGTATATGCACAAATGAGTAGTTAAATGTTTACCTGGCTTATATATGAATTTGCTATGGCTTTATCTGCAATTGTGGTAATTAGTTGCATGCAATTATGGAATATCTGTGCCTAAAAGGTTTTTGAACAGAATTGTCAGGAAAAATTGTTAACTGAACAGTTGATTAAGAAGACAAGAAGTTTGGTTAGTGTGTTGCAGGAAAATTGTCAATAGTATCTAGATTACAGTTTTCAAATTTTCCATTAGCAGATTGTTGGCATAATCTCATAGTATTTAAAGTAGTGGCTTTTTCAGCCTTTCACATCTTCTGACACTAACACAAATAATGTGTTAGGAACATATGTGAAAAAAATCCAAATAAAGTTTATTTCTACCAAAGAGACTTCAAAGAATCTGAGGATCATTCTAATTTGAATGTCAGTTGAGTTTCAGAATGTTTGAACACACTACTCTTACAATAATAGATGAGGCATTTGGAGGAAATAGATTTCATCAACACAGAGAGATTTTCAAGACTAAGGGAGACCAGACCTCCTGAAATGTAAATAAATATACCATCCTGCTGATACGAGTCATGTGACTGGGGAATGTTAACATCAATAAAGGCCAGCTTTGCATAAGGTAAATTATGCCACTGCTGTTCCCTCCCTGCTTCTATTGGTGATTTCCCTCCCTTTCCATTCCCAGCCCATACCGTCTTTCCCGTGACACTTCTGAATTGTATTCTTCCCACTCTCCAAGCCATTTCCCAGTGTAAGAGATTCACAAATTTGTCTATAGCTCCCACTGACATCCTCTCAGTCCTCTGTTCTCCTCCCACTTTGCTTCCACTCAGGCCATCTCTCCACCAAAGAGACTATTCAATACTTCCCCTCTCTCAAGGGGAATAACTAGACTATATAACTAGACTAGTTATAACTTGAATGAACTGATCACTATGTAACTTGAGTTAACTAACTAGACACCTAACAAGTGTTGTTCCAAGACACATTGAGATATATTTGGCTGTGATACAGTATCCTATGGGAAATAGTGGGACCCCCATTGGTTTATGTGGAACTTTAATCATGCATAGACATTGTGCTGACATTCTATACAGGGGCTGATTTCACTCAAATGTTATATTAGCAGAGAGCAAAAGTTGAGTTCGTAATTCTCACAAGAAACTGGAGTCTTTAAGAATTAAGCTTGTCCTGTTCAACAACAACAAAAAATACCATGTGACCTATGTGTCCAGTCAAAACAAAGCAACACATCTCAATAATGAAATATTTCAAAGAACTGCTTGTGAACAATCTACAAAGGACTCTTTGTAGAAATTGTATATAAACATAATTAATACATCAGCAAAAATTGTAAACTGTTTGTGAATTGGGGGGCGGGAAACAGCTATATTATTCACTGAATTATTTGCTCAGCTCCAATTAAAAAAACAGGTAGGAAAACAGTTCTTAAACAAGCACTGTGTACAATAAAAATAGCTTTGCTGAGACAAAGGCTTTTGCACAGTGGAGCCAACAATGTTTCAAACATAAGTGTTGGATTAATTATTTAGACTAAAATTGTCTGCAGTAGGAGATCAAGGTGCTGAGAACCTCAGAACGGGGCCCCACCATAGTGATCCTGCAATTCAGATATATCTTATTGCTCATACTGGGGAAGACTGGCATTATATTAATTGCCAAAGTACTTGATGGGTTTTTTCTGTATGTAACTTCATTTTATCTTTTATTCCCTTCCCCACAAAAATTAACGTTTCTAAAAAGTGGGAGCTTTCCCTTGCATGCTGTAAAGTGTAATTAAAACCGTGCAGACAGTGCAGAGAAGTTGCTCAGTACAGATTGCGTGGCAAGACACACTGTAGTGTTTGCCTTCATAATGTGGTGTTGTAGCCATGTTGGTCCCTTATATTAGAGAGGGTGGGTATGCTAATACCTTTGAGTGGGCCATCTTTTATTGGTGAAAGAGACAAGCTTGCCAGTTTACACAGAGAAGACCTAAAGAAGAGCTCTGTATAAACTTAAAAGCTTGTCTCTTTCACCAGCAGAAGTTGGTCCAGTCAAAGATATTACCAAACCTACTTTGTCTCTTCATAAGGTAGACATTTTAATCTGTTCAGATATCCTTTTCATTAAGATGTTTTTCTAAATTATCTTATAGTCATCATTGATATACTATGGAAAATATTTTAAATTATTTTGGAAAGCCATGGGCCCAATTCAGGAACTATGCCAAGTGGATGCTAATACGGATATACACTTACATGTTAATATTGCTTTAACAATGCTTCTCGGTTTTGACTGGCACGTGTCAGACAGCCTCCCCACACAGATGAGAAGGCTGTCAGGAGCATACATTGGGTCCGTAGCCTGCAGACATTTACACACATGCTTAACTTTAATCACATGAATAGTCCCATTTGACTTCAAGATTGGAACCATAATCTGTAAAAGAGTCTCAACTGAGCAAATCATGTAAGTATGTGTTTTACTTTAAGCAAGTGCTTAAATCCATTGACATGAAAGCCAGGCACGTGTTGAAGTTCTTGGTGAATGGGGATGGGTATAAACATGCGTTTTGCTGAACTGGGAGGCTAGCAGAAAATTAAAAGATGTTACCTGAAAACTTTTGTGAAACTCCCATCTGTTGTTCACACAGCTTATAAACTGAACAAATAATGCAGGGGGAGATGTTGAATGATTTAATTCAAATAAAATCATGAAAGGAATTGCTCCTAACTTCCTAAAATACAACCTTTTGCAGCTGAATTTTTTTCATGTTTTGTCTCAAACCTAAAGGTAAACTTTTCTAAAAGATTGCTCAAAACCAGCTCAGTGTTTTGAAGTTACTTGAACATAGAATAAAATATGTTTTCAGTAGGAAATGTAAATGCTTGAATAATTTGAAAAATGAAGGATGCTAGATGCTTCAAATATGGTTTATTTTATAGACAGGTGATCAGACTAGATAATCATCCCTTTTTGCCTTATAATCTATTAATTATACTGAGATGTTAGTTAACATCAAGACAATTTTGTAGAAAATTAGTTTTAACAGATGGATTTATGAATGTTAAAAGTCAGCTTTCTGGTGTATTTGCATTGGAGATTTTTCTTTCTCATGAATCTGAGAGTATAGTTATTCCCCCCAAGCCGTCATGAGGTTAGTAACCATTATGCCCGTTTTATAAATGGGGAACTGAGGCACCAAGAGATGTTATACAGGAAGTCTGTGGCAGAGCTAAGAACTGAACACAGGTCTCATGAGTCCCAGTTTAGTGCCCTAACCACACCATCATCTTGCCTCTCTTCTGTACTGGAGTATTTCCCCAAGGATAGTATGTGTTGTTTCTAAAGAAAAATCTAGCAATTTAATGCATTTCTGCTATTCTGTTAGAAAATAGTGACACATTTTAATATGAATATGTAATGTGTGTGTATTTGTACATGTTTGTGCACGTGTCATATTTGTGGTTAAGAAATCTAGATTTGATAAAAAAAAATTCGAAGTCATTAGCTTGTACTTTGGGCATGCAGGAGTAATACAAGGAATAAAGAGGTGCTAGTAAGGTGGGGCGGCATAGGATACTGTGTACTTATTACAGATGGCATTAGCTATGATAAAAGCTTCATTAAAATGATGTGGGCAAGAGGAATAAACTGGCTAGTTTGAACTTCCATGCTATCTGTCATTTATAGATCATCATGTGACTCATTTAATACATACTTATCTGATTCATTGGTCTTCTGTGTTTGTTTTATAAACCGGGTTTCTGGAAGAGAAATTTCAGTAATTTAAACAATATATTTATTTCATCTGCAAAGTGCTTTATGAACATACATTAATATCAAGAACAGCCCTGCCATGGAAGTGTAATAAGTAGGCATTGTTATCTCCATTGTACAAATGGTAGCGATTAAGGCCAAAAGTGACTGCTAATTTTGGCTTCCTCAAATTTTAAATACCCAGCTTGACACTTTGAGTCTGGTTTTCAGAGGTGTCTAAAGTTGACACTCAAAATTAGTCGCCACTTTGGGAACTCAGTGACTTTCCCTAATGTGAAAAAAATGAGTCACTACCAGAGTCTGAATTAGAACTCAAGTTTCTGGTTCTTCAGTCCTTTTTTCAGACTGTTAGACCATGCTTCATCTGCTAATGGAGAATTTAGAGAAAAAATACTGGCTAAGATAATTTTGCCCATGTTTATTGGTAGGACTAGCAAGAAATATACACCAGATGGTGTAAGTATATGGTCCTACAAGTGTGGGTTTTTTTCTTAGTATGCGGGTAAGATTTTAGTCTTTCAGGAAATGCTGTGTTGTTGGTAGTTTTGTTATACAGATTTCCTTCAAGAGAATCTCGATAGCAGGGAGATTTCTAGAAAAGGGGATTTCCTGCATGCTGTTTTTGACTGCCTCTGTTCCAGGACAGGTGTGTCTATATGTGTAAATGAGACAAGCTAAACTTAGGGTTTTCCCAAACTCTGCACCACTGATTTCCCTCCACTGGGACGGCAGCCTGCAGGACCCCAGAATTCTGCTACCACTCGACAGGGCAAATCTGATGTCAGAAGCAAGACATTAGTGTCAGAAGAAGAGGCAGCGCTGTTATCAGAAGAGGGGCATTAGTGTCAGAAGAAAGGTAATTAACGAGAGAGAGAGAGAGAGAGAGAGAGAAAAGAAAACCCTGACCTCAGAAAAGGGACAAGAGCCTGAGACAACATGAACTAGTGACTTTGCTATTGCTGTCGATTCTTATGTGGCAGGTAGTTGGATACTGGGATGAAAGATGACAGTATAAAACCCTAAGACAAACAGATAGTATCGTTTAGCATTCATATATTGTGGAAGCGATTCCATTTTTCACCTTATCAGAGTATGCTCAGCAGGGATGTCAACTCACTCTGTGCAGAAGGCAACATCCTATTTTTAGTTATTGTCTGGGGGCCAGGTTAGAAAACTGAGAAGAACATACGACTTTCCATGTACAGCTATGGCAATGGGAAGCTTGCACAAAGATCTGTGATAGGGTACAGCCTTTAGGTAGTTACTAACCTTTTTATTGTTGTCATTATGATCTGTGTAGTACCTTCTCATTGCATTCAGTATCCCTCAGTGGGAACACAAGTTTCCTTTCAGGACCACTGTTTTTTCTGACCTTTGTTTCTTCTCTTCCCCCATCCTCCTTTCTCTTTTTCCTCTCCTTCTTTCCTCAATTAGTGGGTTCCCTCTGTTCTTTCCTCAGTATTTCCTACCCTCCACTACTCCTGTGTCCCACTCTCATGCTATCTGATAAAATGATCAGCACTGAAGTAGTTAATGCTTACATTACTGTGTAATCATTTGGTTTTAGACCAACTTTGTGCTCCTTGTTAAATCTTTCAGGCTGTTACTCTAATGTAGCTTTCAAAATATCAACAGCCTCCTCACAGAAATGTTTCCCTTTGGCCAAATTGCATTATACATAGACATCCCCCAGTTTGCATTGAAGACATTCTTTTTAGCAGAACAATCTCGCTATTGATTGATACTCAGATTTCCTCTACAATTCACATGTTATGGAAGATTTACAATCAGCCCTACAGTAACTTCTCTTGGAATAGTAATTAATTGCGTTAACAAATTAAGATCAGAGAAAACCAGGAAGGTTATTAACATGGACACTAAAAATTCTCCTCCCCAAGATGAGAATGGGCTTTTCCTACAGTGGTTAAGTGCTAAAAGCAATCTATCCTCTGCATGATACACAGTCCCTGAGCTAGTCTGTAAGGCCTTTCATCTTTCCACATTCAGATCCCTCTCAAAGACCCACTCTCCTGTGCCACCTACTAGAAATCAGCCAGCTAATAGTGGGTGAGTCGAAAGACATCCCATTATAGACTATGCAGCTTTATTTTTTAAAATTACTTCACCTTCTCTAGATTACATTGACCAGTTCGCTTGTATGTTGTACCATTCCCATACTGCTTGTTTGTCTTAGGCCTGGTCTATACCTAAAATTTAGGTCGACCTAGCTACATTGTTCAGGGTTGTGAAAAATTTCACATTCTGTGCAACGTAGTTAGGTCACCTAACCCCCATTGTAGGTGCAGCTAGGTTGATGAAAGAATTGTTCTGTCAACGTCTTAGAGAGATGGGTTACCTACATTGATGGAAGAACTTCTTCTGTTGATGTATGGCAACCCACGCCTCTTCCTGCAGCTCCCATTGGCCAGGAACGGCGAACCGCAGCCACTGGGAGCTGCGGGTGCCATGCAAATGTAAACAAACAATCTGGCGGCCCGCCAGTGGTTTACCCTGATGGGCTGCATGCTCACCACTGGTCTACACTACAGTGCTACAGTGGCACATTGCACTACCACAGCTTGCCATTGTCCGTAGACATACCCTTAGATTGTGAGCCCTTTGGTGTAGGAACCATTTCTTCCTTTGTGTTTGTACAGCTCCTAGCACATTGTTGTTGTTGCTGGAAGGATGTTCTTGTATTTAAAGCACTGACGTTTCCCATCCTTTGCCTGGCTTGTCTATTTAAACTGTAAGCTCTTTGTGGCAGGGGCAATCTCTCACCTACTACAAAGAGGCCCCTGATACCAGAAACAAAAAAATAATTAGAATCTATGCCTTAGTTCTCTGACTGCTGACTAAAAATGTCAATATTATCAGGAAATTTGCCTCCAAAATTAGGGTTTGCTAAAAAATAAACATACAGAAATTAATACTAATGGAGATGGTATGTATTGTTATTTAAATGACAGTGCAAACCGGTTTTTGTTTGTTTAAATGTTTGTTTGTTTGTTTAAATATTCCCATGCAGTTTTCGCAGTTCACACACTGCGGTATTGTGGATAGCATGAGAACCAGGAAGTGGAATGGACTAGTCTATTTTTATTCCTAAAAATGAAGTACTCAAAGCTGAACAGACAGTATAAATGGTGAAAAGTAAATAAGATTTTAAAAGCTCTTTATTTTTTTAATATAAGGTGGTATAAGTAACAAAGGTAATATTTTTTGTTTTGATGCATGATTTTTAGCCTGACAGAGTTCCTTTAAGAAGTAGCATGTTTGTAAGTGGGGAAAAAATAGTTCTTGATCATGTTAAAGAACGTTTTTTTTCCCCTTTATGTTTATTTAACAGGCTAGTAAATGTCTTGTGTGATAATACCTCAGGGTGGTGTCATTTGAGATCTTCGGTGCAAATTAACCTCACTGGCTGGCCAGTTACATTTATCTGGGACAAATCAGAGGTTTCTAATCCATTTTACCTGGTATTCTTGTGCTTTGGTTGCTAAGCAGCTAAACTCATTATCCAGTAGTTGCTATATGGCTGTAATCTGTTTAGGACAAGTTTGCACTGCCCTATGTTACTGGTTAGTGTCAGATTAGAAATTTTGTATGGCTCAATTTTGTTATGCCTATGGCTTCAGTGGGATTGTGTATGTGTAACAGACCACTGGATTAGCCCCAGTAACTTTTAGATTCATCAGAGCTAAAATATTTTAACACAAGGTACATTAATACATTGAGCAGAGACAAATTTTCCACCAGTAAGTGTTAACTGTGTGAGAGGGTTGAATCAATGGTAAACATACAATATACAACAGATGTTACTGTACAAACTTATATTGTTTTATTATTAGTTGGTTCCAACAGACTTATTCAAATCACAAGTGCAAACAAAATGAAGTTCACCTGCTCTGCAGATATTTCATGAAGTGCAAAGAGGTACAAAGGACTAATATCTAGTGATGACTCAGGCATCATACAGTGCAGAGAAACCCCGACAATCTGATGTAATAACATTGTGCTGAGTATGATACTTCAGGAATTACTTCGGGCTGTGTGTTTAATTTAGATAGCCCAGAGACAGTAACACATTATGATTGTTTAGTGATCTGTGCATTGTTTAAAAGTAGATGTTGTGGCTGAGAATAGTCGGGATGGTAAAGTTGCTGAGTAAATACTGTAATTATTGTCTCTCATACACACAAGTTCCTGTGTCCGGCGTGGTGACCTGATTTTGGAAAACTTGCTGTTATGCTGCTTAATCGTTGTTAGCTGTTCTTGAAAGATTATTGAAGCCTGGTTAGCTCACTGAAGAACCATTGTTCCCATTAGCCCTGGTAGTTTTACATTTC
Source organism: Mauremys reevesii (assembly GCF_016161935.1). Taxonomy (NCBI): domain Eukaryota; kingdom Metazoa; phylum Chordata; order Testudines; family Geoemydidae; genus Mauremys; species Mauremys reevesii. Next base: position 40,813,393 of record NC_052625.1, read on the forward strand.
AAGACCCAGCTATCGGAGCAGTCAAACTCCCTCAGGGTCCATATCCGTACTTAGTCCTGTAACTTAGGCTTTGTCTACACTAGCACTTTTGTCGGCAAAACTTATATCAGTCAGGAGTGTGGAAAACACCCCTCTCCCTGACTGACATAAGTTTCACCGACAAAAGTGCCAGTGTCGACAGCACTATATCTGCAGGAGATACTCATCTGCCAAAATAGCTACTGCTGCTCATTGGGGGTGGTTTAATTAAGCCGGCGGGAGAGCTCTCTCTTGCTGGCAGAGAGTGGCACACAGGAGACGGTACAGCTGTGCTACTGTAACGTCCATAGTGTAGACACAGCCTTAAAGAAGGCATCAGTCAAAAATATCTAAAAGCTTCTCTTTTTACGACAGTAAAGATTTTTATTTTGAGAATTGGATGAAGCACCCAAACTGAACAGGACTCTTTCACCACCCTTTTCAAATCCAAATCCATGACTTGCTTCTGGTGTGCATATGTAAAAGTGAGTGTTGCAGCTGCGGCTCCACATTTTGCTCTAGTAGTAACCTACTGGGGCCTTGTCCACACTTAGGAATAGCCCTGATTCAGCAAATGATGACCAGCTTTCACTATAGCTACACTGGTATAGACAAGGGCAATCTAGGTTCTGCACTGATTTGAGATAATTAGGGTTCACCCTGGTTTACTTTTGTCTACATTTAGGAGTCAGCACTAGTGTAGCTATGCCAATTGCTGCTATACCTGAAGATTCACCATCCAGCTTGTCCAGTAGATTTTATACCAGAAATGATTGAGCGCAGACAGCAGCTTATTTGAGTAGCAGGAGTCAAAAGAGTGTGGACCTACCTGCTTTCTACCTACAGACTGTAGAACTCTGCACACTTTCCCCGTTGAGAAACACATTACCACTCCTGTTGAGCCATGTCTGAGTACAGATGCATTTTCAGAATACCACCCACAAGCTTTACCAACATTTTTCCTGCCAAAATTATCTGTCTTGTACACCCTGCTTTGGCAGAGATCAAAGGAGACAAGGGTGCCGTCTTCCAAAAATGGGCAAATGTCGTAGTGAGGTTTGTAGGGAGTGCAGAACTTGAATACACGTCTGTTGCAGAATCCACATTCCTTTGCAGACTCTGTGATGTGTTGCCTTCACTTCCATCGTGTGACTATTTTAATGATCATTTTTGTTTGTTCCTCATGAAGTGTTTTTAAATTGACATGTTTGTATGAATGGTGCAATTGTTCTCAACTGGGAGGAATAATTTAATAATGCTGGTTTAAATAAATCCAGTGTTTAGGGCCGATTGTGTTTTTTAAGCTGTTTGATACATTTCACGGTGGTACTGAGAAGGATGAAGATGGTTCATGTTGTAACAGGAGCCTCTGCAAGAGTTCTGGTCTACTCTTTTGTCACAAGTCTGGCTGGGTGGTGTGTGGAGTTACCAGGGACAAAGAACCTCTCAAATAATACATCCACAGGGGGAGGTCAAGGGAGCAGGGAGTGCCACTGCCAAAACAACAGCCAAGAGTGCTGATGTTCCACTCCCGCTCCCCCTCCTCCTTTGTGTGAAGACACCTTAGCTTTCAGGGTCCATTCAGTGGGAGAGACCCTGGAAGCAGGGTGGGAAGGGAGCAGACCCGTGACTCTGGTGCTTGCCCCGCCTTTCTGACCCCAACCTCTCTCACTTCTAGAAGTGAGTTTTCCTCACAACCATGCACATTGCACATATCTACCAGATACTATGGGCTATCATACTGGTGTCTGTCGTTGGAGGCCTTCTGCCACTAAAGCATGTAATTAAGTAGTAGGCCCCTGTGTGTGCTGAGGGAATGTGCACAGAAGCAAATATGCCCAGCAGCACTAGATGCGGAGGTCTCTGAGTTACTACGGAGAATTCTTTCCCAATTGTCTGGCTGGTGGGTCTTGTCCACATGCTCTGGGTCTAACTGATTGCCATATTTGAATTTGGGAAAGAATTTTCCCCTGGGTCAGACTGGCAGAGACCCTGGGGGGTTTTCACCTTCCCCTGCAGCATGGGCCACAGTTCGCTTGCAGGTTTACACTAGGGTAAATGACAGGGCCGCCCAGAGGGGGGGGGCAAAGGCGGCAATTTGCCCCGGGCCCCGGGCTCCGCAGGGGCCCCCAAGAGAACAGCTGAGGCTCCCGCCTCCGCCCCTCTCCTGGAGCCTTAGCACATCAAGCGCTGTCCTCAGACAGCGCCGCAGCGTGTCTCCGCCGGGGCCCCTGAGCCCCGCCCCGCTCTGAGCCGCGTGGTCAGGGGGCGCGGCTGGGAGCTCCGGGCTGAGGTCAGCTCCCTCCGCTCGGCGTGAGCTCCCAGCCCCGCCCCCTCACCACGCAGCTCTGAGCGGGACGGAGCTCAGGCCCCACCAGAGACACGCTGCGGCTGTCAGGCGAGGCGCTGAGACTCCGGGTGAGGAGGGAGCCGGGGGTAAGAGGCTGGGGCCAGGGCCAGGGCCGGGGCTGGGGGGGTTGGCTAAGGGGCAGGGAGTCCTGGGGACAGTCAGGGCACAGGGAGGGGGCGGAGGTTGGGGCGGTCAGGGGCAGGGAATGGGGTTGGATTGTGGGTGTTCTGGGGGTGGATAGGGTCAGGGCTGCCCAGAGGGGGTGGGGCAAGAGGGCGCAGGAGCTTCTTCTGCTCCTGGTCTTCGCCGGCGGGGGGTCCTTCCGCCCCGGAGCGGAAGGACCCCCCAGTGGCGAATTACCGCCGAAGCGGGACCCGCCGCCGACATGCAGCCCGGTCTTCGGCGGTAATTCGGCGGCGGGGGGCCCTTCCGTTCCGGGACCCACCGCCGAAGTGCCCCGAAGACCCGCGGCAGGGCCCCCCGCCGCCGAATTACCTCTGAAGACCGGGCTGCACTTCGGCAGCGGGTCCCGCTTCGGCGGTAATTCGGCAGCGGGGGGTCCCGCCACGGGTCTTCGGGGCACTTCGGCGTCGGGTCCCGGAATGGAAGGGCCCCCCGCCGCCGAAGACCCCGGGCCCCCGGAATCCTCTGGGCGGCCCTGGTAAATGATGGCTTATCTGTAACTTGAAATCTTTTAAACCATGATTTGAGGATTTCAGTAACTCAGCCAGAGGTTACGGGCCTATTACAGGAGCCAGTGGGTGAGATTCTATGGCCAGCAATGTGCATGAGGTCAGTCTAAACGATCTTGATAGTCCCCCACACCATGCAAGCTGCATAGCACGCCTACCTGCTAGGAGTACCTAGCACCACTGGCAGCAGTAACACTCCCTGAATCCTCCCACTCAGCGCCTGCAAAATCCAGATTGTGGCTGGAGGTCTCCTTCCCCATGTGTACCCACACAGGACTATTCACTGTTTGGCTCTAATGTAGGCTGCATGAAATGTATCTGTAACAGCAAAGCCCATTACATTAACTGAAGCATGGAAAACTGATGCTGACCTAGGTATCTGTCAGGTTATCATTTATGCCTTACTAATTGTTTAAACAATGCTGAAAGAGCCACTGTTTTACTCGAGTGATTTGAGAGAGAACGTTTTACCCAATGTTTGTTAGCTGCTGCTCTTACAAGTAAACAACTACATCACCCTGTAGGAAGACATCGGAAAAAGGAAACTGTACATGAAGAGCTGATTCTTCTGCAGCTTCTTTCCAAATGCAGGATTAGTTTGGGCACTTTATTACTTTTTTTTTTAACAGCAGCAAGCTCAGTAAATGGTAATTATACACCAGAGTATTTCTTCATGGGAAAAAGAGTTGAATCTGCAAAACATTCATTTTTTGCATCTTCATCTAAACCTCCACTGCACTGGGTTGTTGTTTTTTAAATCTCTCACAAAGTAATAATTCTAATTTTTAGGTTTATCACACACTTCACATTTCCATGGGTCAGAATGAATAATTCTGGGTTTGAGACTCGATAGTTTTCTGTACTCTATATGTTACATACTATGGTCCAAATTCAGCTAGGGGATACTTTACACTTTCTATCTGCTTCTCAGTGTGTAGCTTATACCTGCATAGACTCACTTATACACAAGTGGAGCGGGTGTTAGCTAGTGGAAGGGAGTCCAACTGATACCACTTTATATGTCACTTCTGAATTTGGCCTATGCATTGTTCCCATCGTATGAGATGCGGTAACTCTGGTAACATGACTGAGCTTCTAACGTGCTACCGGTACATGCTTTGTATTCTTGATGGAGGCAGGGTTGATTCTTATCTAATATTTTATTCCAATATATTACGAGTCAAATTGTGCCTCACCTCTGTGCTGGCACCTGTGTACGGTGGAATAAAAAGGGTATAAGGAGCCCCTTTGTACATGCATGGAATGGCAGGGCACAGGCAGTCTTTAAATCCAGGGAGCACCCAGAGCAATGATGACCTCCTCAAAGGGATGGCAAAGATGCAGATCCATAATCCCACTTCACCAGCCACGAGTGGAGGGAGAACAGATGCTTCTGTTCTATTCAGGTTCTTATACTGCGCTCATCATCGTGGTGTCTGAGTGCCTTCCAGTACAGCATTAAGCACTGTGACTACACGTCTGTCATGCAGTGTTCTCTCGTCCTCTCCCCAAGGCGAGAAGGATATGCAGTGGATAGAGCCTCCACACTGCCTCTAATGCAAGACCAGGCCTTAGAGGCACAGTCAGTCCGTTAGGCTACACCTACATTGCAAGCCGGGGAGCTGGTGTAGATGTACCTGTGCAGGCTGTGCTAGCTTAAATCTAGTTAGCTTGTTAAAAATATCAGTGAGGATGCAGTGGTGTAGGCTTCATGAGCTATAGAAGCCTGCTTGGCCTTTCTGGATATATAAATGCATTGCTAGCCCATGCTGCCATGTCCTTACTGCTATTTTTAGTGAATTAACTAGATTACAGCTAGCATGGGTAAATCTACACAAGATACAAATTATACCCCCTGCTGCAGTGTGGACATAGCCTTAGAATGCAACCCTAAGAATACACAGAGATGCTGTATGTACATTAATATAGTTTCCACTACTAGTGTGAGAGGGTAAATGGTAATGTTCACAATGTTGCCGGGATACCATATCTTCCTCATATTAAATATAGGGACATATTGTCATTCACACTTCCTGGTGTCTACTTCTAGAAAACTGCAAAATAAGTAAACAAAAAGAAATCATTAGGAGCTGAACAAACCAGTCACTTTTGAACTCCTTCTGATGCCTGATGCTGCACCCCTATGGACTGGTCTGTTATGTCATTGTTAGAGCTCAAGATTGAGAGTCCGAGGTTCTCGATTCTACTCTTGGGTCTTGAACTCACTCGCTGTGTGATCTTGGGTGAGTCACTTAATTTCTCTGTTCCTCACTTTCCACAACTCCTAAAAATGGTAATAACAACATCTCAAGGGGGAAAGGGGAAGCTTGTAAGTTTTAATTAACGTTCTTTGTGGTCCTAAGAAGCACAAAATATTATTTAAATATGGAGAGAACTTAATATTGTCTCAGAAAATATCCCAGTAATTTTGCTAGTATATTATAGCTTACAAAACTGCTGTAATTATTTCCCAGAGAAGAGAAATTCTCCATTTAATTTGCCTGCAATCTTTCTCCTCCTACGCACACTAGCATAAATATTTCATTTCTACTGAGTCATGTGTACTAATCCATTTCTTCCTGCATCACACAGTGTATTCAGTACTCGTGTCTTTTTTCCCAGGCACAGTAACTTTCTTTCCTCTGTGTAATTTTTTAACTTTACAACCAACCACACTATTTTGTATTATAATAATATCATCAATTGTAAGAAAATGACTCTACATTTTAAAAAGATATATTTTAAGTGAATTTAGTGCTTGTGGAAGGCACTACAACCCTGTAATAAGCCCTCTTTTATACATAGAACAGGTACAGCCCAAACGGTGGCTGTACAAATTTTCCCACACAGTTTTTCAGCATGTCTGAACCCTGACCTGGAGAATGAGAGTGAGCAGGTCAGTCTCCATACTCATTTTGTCCTTCAATCCTTCTGAGACCAAAAAACAAGTGTAATATTGATTTGAGGGATGTAGACACCTTTCTGTTAGGAACTAGACTAACACCTCCTACTGTCTTCACACAGGCATCCAAATAGATGTCAGATAACTATCAACTTTTGATTTGAACCAACTATAAAACTTGACAGTACACAAATTTGGCTATATTCTAAATATGCCATTGAGCTGATTGAGAAATTGTTCTAGTAGACACTGAAACTTCCGTACAACAGGTAGAAAGGCTGAAGAGGTCCATGCTATCCGTTTCTATGAAACAGTTCTGCTGAAGAAATCCCTTCAAAGTGATGAAAACTGTTGAATTCAAATATTTCAATAGGTCAGTGGTTTAGTCAAAGATCTTGAAACATTTTTGTCTCCTGTTTTATTTCCTCAGTAACAGCTACATTGAATTAGCTACAGAGAAAATTCTCTCCCTGCAATACTGATTACAAAAAAGGACCAAATTGTTCCCTCAATTGCACCAGTGTTACCTAGTTGACTTCAGTGGGTTTTGACTCATGGCAGGATTTGGCCCAATGTCTCCTGTTGTCTGACTAATTCACAGTAGTGAATAGCCAGTATTTTCAGCTGTGAGAACCATACGCTTTGCCAAGAATTAATCATGTACTGGAAACAGGAAAGTATGGAAAATAAAGTAGTTATAATTAATGCTTTTAAAGGTCACTGTTGCATTTATAGAACTAGAAATGTCCAGTAGGTAAAGAGAGCAATAGATAATCGCTTTGAATAGGTATGGAGAAAACATGGCTCAGAGTAACTCATGTTTACTGTACAAGTAAAGTAAATGAGCATGTGATATTTACCAGCTTACTGGATATTTACAAAGATGTGTGCTTTTGGGAAGGATTATGATAAAGTACTAAACTGGAAACATTATTTGTGGACTACAGATTTTACATAGATTTATCAGTTTTCACTAATTCTTTATATGCCTGTCATTTCTATGTTGGCTCATATATGTATGAAATCTATTGCTTGACTTCATTTTGCCAAAAGAGGTTACAAGAGATTAGTGCAGAGTACAGGAGAAAAGGTAATACCAGGTTGATTACATGAAAGAGAGAATGAGACACATTCTACAGCGGAAATGTGTAGGGTAGAAACTGTATAGAAGCAAAAATGTGTAAGAGTCCTGATCATACTGGGATTGGACACTTCACAGTTTGAAGGGAAGAAAACCAATTAAAATCACACCTGCAAACAAAAAAATCCCATAATACAATATAAATGCTAATGCAGTGTTCCTAATTGGTTCCTTGCATATTATTTCTTCAGATGTTGCTTTTAGCATCAGGAATCTTCCAATGACCATGGCTGCATTTTCTCTTTTCCCACACTCTAAAGAGATAACGTCGAATCTATCTGAGCACCTGGAAATAGCATTATCTAAAGTACAGTCATGCTTCTGCAAAAAGGCCAGGATTCCCAATGGATAGTGTGATATACACTTCCGTGATGGATCATCAAGGATAACATGTACCAAAATGTTTTGCATATTGTAATAAGGATAAATGACACGTACCTCCTGTGCTAGAACTTCCCTCAGATTATGGTTACTGTCCCTAAGAGATTAGGTTCCAAAGAAAGATGTCAGACTTGCAGCATGTTGTGCTTTCCCATCAGGGATGTAAATAGTGAGCCATAGCTGGCAATGTCATGCCACAGCCAAAAGGGCATCATGCATAATGCATTAGACTGCATTGAGAAACATGCCACAAAGTGATGTCAGTCCCCTTTCAGATTTTGTCTAAATTTTCAATCTGCAGTGTTCTCCCATTGAAATTCTGAAGCAGAGATAAATTAAAGAATATTTATAAACTTATTTCAGCAATTTATTAAAATGTATAATATTATTTTAGCAATAATATTAAATTATTTATTATTATTATTAAATGAATTGTCTACATCGTCTCTTTTGTGGTTGAAAAGAACTACCTGGAGTATATTGAGGAGTGTAATCCATTTATTGGTTTATGGACCCGTTCTGGTGCTTGCTCATGTCAATTCCATTCTAGGTGTGCACGCACCCACATGCACGGTCGTCAGAGATTTTTTGCCTTAGCAGTATCTGTAGGCCCGAATCCATAGCTCATGTGCTGGTATTTAAGATGCCGCCGGCCCTTCACCCTCTCAGTTCCTTCTTACCGCCCATGGTGGTTAGTTGGAGTGCCTTTCCTTGCTTAGCAAGGGCTATCGGTTTCGTCTTCTGACTTCGAGCCTTAAGGTCTTGTATATAGTTGATTCTTTAGTAGTTAGTGTTAAGTAGCTGTTAAGTGTAGGTAGTAACAGGGCTGCCCAGAGGTGGGGGGCAAGTGGAGCAATTTGCCCTGGGCCCCGCAGGGGCCCCCACGAGACTATAGTATTCTATAGTATTGCAACTTTTTTTTATGGAAGGGGCCCCCAAAATTGCTTTGCCTCAGGCTCCCTGAATCCTCTGGGCTGTCCTTGATAGTAATTAGTAGTCAGAGTCCCAGTGGGGACTTCATCCTGGGTGGGGCATGCTCCAGTCTCCTGGGTTTAAGCCCTGCGCTGTCTGTAACAGGCCTATGCCTGTAAGTGACCCCCACAGCAGCTAACTCAAGTGCTTGGAGAAGGCACCCGTAAAAGACAAGTGCCGCATTTGTAAGAACTCTCGACCCCACATGCAGAAAGAGCGGAATATTTGGATACAGGCTCTCCTCATGGAGTCTGCCCTCCGTCCAGCCTCCAAGCCGTCCTGGCAGGATTCACCGAGCACCTCAGCGTTGGTGCGAAGTGCACCCCTGGCACTGGGCTCTGCCCAGAACCATTCCCCATCACTGCTGTCTAAAAAGAAGGCGAGGAAGCTTCCTGGTGCCGAGAAAGAAGAGCCAGGTGTCATCAGTACCATCTCCAGTACCCCTGGCACCAACATCGATCCCCTCATTACCAATACCAGTCTCCTCGCTCCGGGCACCAGTCCCTGATGACTATGGTCTCCAAACAGACGCAGGTGTCGATGGCCCCATCGTGGTCTCTGGAAGGAGATTCTTCTGGCACAGAAGGGAGGTCACATTGACAGCATCGGCGCAGTGGCAGCCCGGCCAGTGGCTGTTGCAATGGCCTTGTTGGAATGTATGGGGAGTGCCAGTCATGGCTATGCCCCCTTCACTCAGCTCGCCTGCCGCCACCTTGGAACAGCAGCTGCCAGCACCGATGGCACCGGGCTTGGTGCAAGAGGCACACCTGGAGGCTGAGGCAGAGGAGGCTGTACCCACTCCTAAGCCTCCCTCCTCCTTGGGGAAGAGAACCAGGGCCCTCCACTGATGGTACAGTCCTCATCTTCATCCCCGGACAAGGCAGTCACAGGTCTCTCCAGGGCCAGCCTGCCGGATGATTTCAAAGACCACCAGGCACTGCTTTATCAGGTGGCCAAGAACTTGGGCTGGAAGTTGAGGAAATGGCTGAGCAGGTGGACACCCTGTTTAATGTCCTATCAGCCTCTACCCCAACCCATGTGGCACTACCAGTGTGTGGCAGGGTCTTCAAGTTTGCCAAGCCTGTCTGGCAAATTCTTTCCTCCATCCCTCTCACTTCAAAACAGACTGAAAAGAAGTATTTTGTCCCGGCCAAAGGGTTTGAATACCTTTATACCCACCCTCTGTCTGGCTCGCTGGTGGTCTCGGTGGCCAATGAAAAGGAAAAACAGGGCACTGCAGCTTGACCCTGAAAAATGAATAGGCCAAACAACATGACTTGTTTAGGAGGAAAATTTATTCCATGGCCAGTTTACAGTTTCATGTGGCAAACCACCATGTCCTCTTGGGCAATACAACTTTAACTTATGGGTCACCCTCCGTAAGTTCAAGGAATCCCTCCCGCAGGGTTTGGTTCAAGAATTTGATACCCTGGTAGAGAAGGGCATCGCAATGCGCCAGGTGCTCCCTCCAAACAGTGCGGGATGCGGCCATGAGCGGTGGGTGAACTGCGGACTTGGGGAGGCTAGTCCCCAGCTGGCCCACCCTTTCTGCCTGGGGCTCTGCCCCTCCTGCCCCTCTTTCCCTGCCAGAGCCCAGAGCTCCCCAAACCCCGGAGCGGCTTGAGGCAGAATGAGCACCTCTTACCCTGGCAAGGCTGCAGCGCCGAGGCCCCACCCCTGTCCGGAGCTGGGTCAGGGAGAGCTGCATGGGCAGCTGTGGGGAGCTGGCCAGGTGGAGGGTCCACCATGGTCCCCCACAGCTCCCTGGGCTCCCTGGCCAGGCTCCATGCTGGCCTGGGCAGGGGGAGGGGTGGTGGGGCCTTGGGGGAAGAGGAGGGTAAGGGGTTGGACTCGGCCACATGAGAAAGAAGAGCCCTGGTGGGAAGTGGGAGGGGGCCTGGGGATGGAGTGTGGGCGGGACCACAAGGGAAGTTTGGGTAGGCTGAGCCTTCCCCTGCCTTTGATACCTGCCACCCATGGATGTGGCGGACTCAGCAGTCAGGGTGGTCATGTTGACGGTAGGGATGAGGCGCAGCTCCTGGCTTCAGACCGCCGGACCTTCCCAGGAGATGCAGACCTCCATTCAAGACCTCCCCTTCGATTGGAATGGTCTCTTTTCCGACCAGACGGATACGAGGCTGCATGAGCTGAAAGACACCAGGGCTAGTGTTTGCTTGCTGGACATGCATACGGCACAGTCGGCGCGCAAGCAGTTCCGTCCGCCCCCACCACCAAGGCCTTGGCAGCCTCATTTGGGGTCTGCAAGGAGAAGGGACAGAGACACTGGTTTTGGTTGTCGCAGCCTTTCTGCCTCCTGCTCACCTGTGCAGCTTGGCCTAGCAAAACATTCCAGAGGCCAGAGTACTCATTTTGATGGCGCGCTCAAGAGCAACACCCTAGTCAATCCCCCGGATCCACCTTATTCTTTCCTCAACTGCCTTGCTCATACCATTTGGCCTGGTCACAGGTCACCTCAGGCCGCTGAGTACTGGACTTAGTATCTCGGGGCTATACCCTGCAATTTTCAGCTGCCCTTCCCTCCCACCCCCTTCTTCCCCATCTTTCTTCAAGGACCCTTCTCATGAGCAACTCCTCCTTCAGGAGGCTCAAGAACCTCCTATGCCTGAGGGCAGTAGACGAGGTGCCTTAGGACATGAAAGGAAGGGGGTACTACTCCCGCTACTTCCTAATCCTGAAGGCAAAAGGGGGCCTCAGATCCATACTGGACCTGCATCACCTCAACAAGTCTCTCAAGAAGTTGAAGTTTCGCATGGTTTCCCTGGCCTCCATCATCCCCTCTCTGGATCCGGGAGACTGATACGCCACCCGCGATTTAAAAGACTCATATTCCCAGGTCACAGGCGTTTCCTCAGTTTCATAGTGGGTGGGCACCATTTTCAATTTACAGCGCTGCCCTTTGGCCTGTCATTGGCCCCAAGGGTGTTCACAAAATGTGTGGTGCCAGTGGCATCTTACCTGAGACATCAAAGGGTCCAAATTCTCTGGTATCTTGACAACAGGCTCATCAAGGGCAGGTCTCAGGAGCAAGTGCAGAGGAGCCTCAGTCTGGTGTGTTCCACCTGCCACAATCTAGGCCTGTTAATAAACAGAAAAAAGTCCACCTTAACACCAGTCCAGTTCATCGGGGTTCATTGGAGCAGTTCTCAACTCCATGCGAGCCAGAGTTTTCTCTGGAGTCACATTTTTAGGCCATGTCAGACTTGCTCTCCCATTTGAAGAACCACTCGCTCACTATGGCCCATACCTACCTGTGACTGATGGGCCACCTGGTTGCATGCACATATGTGGTTAGCCATGCTTGGCTCTATCTACGGCCTCTGTGAGCATGGCTTGCCTCAGTCTACATCCCAAACAGGCATGGCCTGGACTGAGTAGTCAAGGTGCGGGACCACATCCTTTCATCCCTGGATTTGTGGTTGGATCCCGAGTTGGTTTTGGAGGGAGTCCCCTTCACAACCCCGTCCCTGTCACTGACCCTGGTCTCCAACACCTTGGATCTGGGCTCGGGAGCCCACTTGGGCGAGCTCAGCACTCAGGGCTGCTGGCTATAGAATGATCTAGTCCTTCATATCAACGTCAGGGAGCTCAGAGCAGTTTGCCTGATCTGCCAGGCTCTCTTGCCCTGAAAGGACAATACTGCCGCGATGTATTACATCAACAAGCAGGGTCGTGCCAAGTCTTCGACCCTTTGTTAGGAGGCGCTCAGCTTTTGGGGCTTTTGTGTGTGGCATCTCATTCATCTGGTCCACCTACCTGGCACCAAGAACATCTTGGCAGATCACCCCAGCGGGTCCTTCTCGTCTTGCCACAAATGGTTGCTCCATCCAGAGGTGGCCAGCATAATCTTCCAGAGGTGGGGAACTCCCCAGATCGACCTGTTTGCGTTCAGGCAGAACAGAAAGCGCCATGTGTTCTGTTTGATCTGGTGGATGGACCGGGGCTCCCAGTCAGATGCCTTTCTCATTCCTTGGTTGCGGGGGACTGATATATGCCTTTCCGCCAGTGCTGTTGATTCACAGGGTCCTTGTGAAAGTCAAGCAAGACATGGCAACAATTATCCTAATAACCCCCGCATGGCCTTGCCAGCACTAGTTTGGCACGTTGCTGAGCCTTTGGCAGCTGACCCGCTACAGCTGCCCCTTTGGCCAGATCTGCTGTCCCAGAACTATGGCATCTGTTGCACCTGAAACTGGCAGCGCTGCACCTGACAGCTTGGCTACTGCATAGCAAAGCATGGATGAACAGGCATGCTTGACCCATGTTCAGCAGGTCTTGCTGGGCAGCAGGAATGACCTACCTGCATGACCTACCTGGCCAAGTGGAAAAGGTTCACGTGTTGGGCCTCGGGACAGCGTATCTGGGCCGACCAGGCCTTGCTGCAGGACATCCTGGATTATTTGCTGCACCTCAAGCTCCAGGGTTTTTCCCTCTCTTTGATCAAGGTTCACTTGGCCGCCATTTCAGCATTCCGTCCTCCATTCCAAGGCAGGTCTATCTTCACCCATCATGTGATGGCACAGTTTTTAAAGGGTCTGGAGCGCCTCAAACCACATGTCCGGGACCCGGTCCCCCCCAGGACCTGAATTTTGTACTATCAAGGTTCATGGGGTCTCCCTTGAGCCTCTGACTTCCTGCTCTCTCCTGCTTCTCTCCTGGAAAGTTTCGTTCCTGATCGTGATAACGTCGGCCTGCAGGATGTCTGAGTTCAGGGAGCTCACCTCGGAGCCGCCCTATAAGGTCTTCTACAAGCACAATGTCCAGCTGTGACTGCACCCAGCATTTCTGCCCAAGGTCTTTTCCCAGTTTTATACTGGCCAGGACATATGCTTACCCGTTTCCTTCCAAAGCCTCATGCATCAGATGAGGAACATAGTCTACATACCCTGGATGTCACGGGGGCTCTGGCATTCTCCATAGATATTACGAAGCCGTTCCGTAAGTCAACACAGTTGTTCGTTGCGGTGGCAGACAGGATGAAAGGTCACCCAGTGTGTGCTCAGAGGATTTCGTCCTGGATCACGGCCTGCATCCGCTACTGCTGTGAGCTGCTGAAGGTGCCTCTGCCAGCAATTGTGATTGCTCACTCAACTAGGGCATCTTCGGCAGCCTTCCTGGCACAAGTACCGACCACTACCTGGTCATCCATCCACATGTTCACGTCTCATTATGCGCTGACCCAGCAAGCTTGAGACGATGCTGGCTTTGACAGGGCAGTGCTGCAAGCTGCAAGACAGTGAACTCCGAGCCCACCTCCATTGGCGCTGCTTGTGAGTCACCTAGAATGGAATCAACATGAGCAGGCACTCGAAGAAAAAACTTCTCGTAACTGTTCTCAAGATGTGTTGCTCATGTCCATTCCATTACCCACCCTCCTGCCCCTCTGTCAGAGTTGTCAGCAAAAAGGAACTGAGAGGGCGTAGGGCCAGCAGTGCCTGATATACGGCTGGCCCTACGGATATTATTAAGGCAAAAATCTCCACTGACTGTGCACGTGGCCTCCCACACACCTAGAATGGAATGGACATGAGCAACACATCTCGAAGAACAACAGTTACGAAAAGGTGGGCAACTGTTTCTTACCCAGGGTTTTCAGGACCCAAAGCAGTGGTAACTTTACTGTTTCTCTCCCGGTGGTGTCAGGAATAAATCAATGGGAGCACAGCTCATCTGTTTGATACAAACCAGGGCGCTTTCACCTAAAACTACTTTTTTTATTAGGTCTCAAGTGCGCATGCACATACATACTGTGTGTGTGTGTATGTATAACAGTAGGTTCAGAGTATTCCAAACCTTTAGTTATCCAAAAAGTCTTAAATGGTTTTGAGGACTCAGCAGCCAGCCTTCTGGGGGGCTCCTCCTTCCATCTAGCTGCTGGGGAACTTAGGTGTCAAATCCTCACCCAGAGGAAAGTCTGCTCCAAAGCACTCTTTCTAACTAAACTTTTATAAATTTTCTCCAAAGCACATAACTCATAATAGCCTCTAACAGACTAACAATTTCCCTAGCAACAGCCAATAACAATTCATTATTCTCCTTATAAGCAAAGCATTTCTAATCATAACAACAATAAAACATACATGTTAAAGGCACCTAAAACCAAGGTCGCTGTCCAAACATTCCTACTATTTTCATGGACCCTTCACTTCTTGTCCCAACCTCCCATTCTGATAACAAAACTGCAAACATGCAGTTACCTGGCCTTGCCATTCAGGGCCTAAGATTATCCTAGCTATGTGATGTTGGGTTTTCCGGTGACAGTGGCTGAACACACAAGATGGCTGACTTCAGTGCTGTTGAATTCTGGAGTTATATACCCACAGTCCCTTAGTAAGGAGCACAAGTCCTGAAAGATAAATTAAATGACATTGCCTAGGCAGGTGAGGAGGCCCAAATGTGTTGTTTTTCAAAAGTGTGTAAAGTAAAAACAGGGAGGATATGGACAGAAACCATGTATTTCTGAGGACATACAGGCTTCAGAATGATCCTTCTGATGCATTTAGCTCCAGTACCTCTCTTTGGTCTCACTCAGGCTTGAGTAACTTGGACAGGCAAAGCGTTCTTATTAACACAAGATGCTCTATCTTAGAAATATAGGGGTGGAAGAGACTTGATAGGTCACCAGCCCCCTGAACTGCAGCAGGACCATGTAAACCTAGACCATCCCAGACAGATGTTTGTCCAACCTGTTTTTAAAAAACTCCAATGATGGGGATTCTACCTCCCATGGAAACTTATTCCAAAACGTAACTACCCTTACAGCTAGAAAGTTTTTTCTCATATCTAACATAAATCTTCCTTTCTCTAGATTAAACCCTTTACTTCTTTTCCTACTTTCAGTGGATGTGGAGAACATTTTATCACCAACCTCTTTATAACAGCCCTTAATATAGCCACTGTGCTTGTGCAGTTCAAGAACAAGTGCTTTAATGACAACTGCTGTACTCCAAGACCATAGGAAAGTCATCTTGTGCAGCATTTCTGGCATAACCAAAGACAGGGAGATGATGATGTAGTAAGAATTCTTGATCAAAAAGGTTTGGCAGGGCTTTAAATTGGAATCTGAACTTCGAGGAGCTTAACCAAATCCAACTTTTGGAAGTTTGCCTACCATGAATTATCAATCTGTGGGAAAAATTAAGAAAGTGTTGTTGCTGGGTGACATGCCCAGGGAGATTATCTGCTTTCCATAGTTGAGTTTAATGTTGTATTGTTACATAAAACACTCTGGTGTAGTTCAGATATCCCTTAGGTTAACTTGTGAACTCAGCCACATGTGTAACACGATATCTGTAACACTCACCTTTCATACTTCATTTAGGCTGATAATTCAGGTTTAAGAAGCAGAGGAGAGCTCCAAATCATAACATGTCTTTATTACTTTTGTAAGATGCTGTTCAACAAGGGGCTGAATACACAGTGCAGACTTTGCTAAGATTCAGTCCCTTTTTCAGCAACCTTCACAAAGTGTGGAGCATTTCCAGCATTGCACAATTGCACAGTTAACAGCAGCCTGCAAAACAGAATTGATAGCAACTAGGTATAGTTACTGATCTGGTCCAGGGAAAGCTAATGTTTTATCCATTAGTAACATGCTGTTTTTAAAGTTGTTTACATTCTTTTGGCAAATGTGGAAGCAATTGCTTGAAGAGGCAGAAGGATACACAAGTTTGCCGGTTTTTTGAAAATAGTCTTGAAGTCAATGGTAAATCACATTACTCAAGCTGTTTCCCAGACAGAAGAGAGAACATTGTGTCTTGGCAGACAGGGTGGAGAATTTTCTCTATGTTATATTAGAATAAAGAAATCTAAACTATGAAGCAAAAAAAAGTTTCCCCAGATCTTATCGTGGTACAATGAAGGGCTGTATAAAAACTATTTGTCCCAGCCACATGTTTGCTTACAAATGAGTAAGATATCTCCTGTGCTAAAAGTTCAAACTACTGTTGGTTACAAGGAGATGTATGAACAACAAATGAACTGAAGTTTGAGGATTTAAATAGAGTATTAAGGGGGACAACAAGATGAAGTAAATTATGAGAATTTCTAATCTTTTAAACTCTTTTCCTGTGAGTGTAGATATTTGTTCTTCTTTACCAGGAGCAGTTGCTAGGTTTGGGGCAGATACTGATAATCTTGTGCAAAACTTTGGTTACAAACTTGAAACCGGACCACAATCATGAACCTTCTGAGTGAACTTGGGATAAATTTCAAGAAAAATGTCTTTCGCCCCTGGAATCTAACTTATGGGTAACTTGGTAGTTTCAGCTAAGTTTTGCTTTGTGATTCAGGGTTCATTTGAACACACAGCTCCAAGTGGGAAGCTCCAAGTCAGTTAGTAGAAATGTACATGAACCAAAAAAACCAACCCAAAATGATTTGAATGAATTTTGATTTTAACAGCTACTTTTTTAGTTCTGAAATCAAGGAACTTTTTTAGCGAATGTATAAGAGGTTCTTATACATTATTTTCAAAGACTGGAAATTACACTGATACAAGGTTTGGGACATGCATATTTCTGGAATAGGTTAGATATAGTCCTAAAAATGACCACAGAACAAATGGGCCCATTTGAGATTTACAGTCTTATATCCCATGAATATTTTGTGCATTGTTTTGGTCTTTAGCCAGCTGTGGTTACAGCCACAACCAAGGAGAATGTCAGTTTAACCCATGGGTTACGTATATATAAGAAAATGTCTTATCTATTTGAAATATACTAAAAATATGCAAAGAGTTAGGCAATTATTAAAGGAACTTAGTGCATCTTCCTGCACTGCTGTGATGTTCCATATCACTATGCCCTTGCCAAATATCGCTGGTCATGTTCCCGTCTGTTATTTGTACTCTGACCAACGTTAAGGACTGGCTGTTCCTATTTGTGCATCTAATCAATAATAGGTTTAAGTTTAAGTTGAAACAACATTAAAAATCTGGTTTAATTATTCTAAGAGTGGGATGAGATTTTTGATCTGCAAAAATATCCCTAAATGTATCTAAAAATATTTCATTTCATTTATTACTAATCAATGTCTGTAGTTAACATTGTATGTTTTCAACCATTTAGATGATTATCTTTTTAGTTACACCTGATAGCCTTTTTTCCCTCCAATACAGTTAACGGAAGATCTGGCTTGAGATCTGCATCTGAAAACTTAAGCTTCAGGTTCTTATTATTGCTATTTGTGTGGCATAATTAATTAAAGCTGGATAAATAGTTACCAGATTTGGTGCTTAATCCAAAACCCATTGAAGGATCAGGCCCATAATGATCTAAACAAGGCTTCGTGTGGTAGTATTGTACATTTACATATTTTTGGCAATGATACATAATATTTTACTGTAACAATCTGTCATCAGACTGTCATCAGATTGTTGGGCTCAACAGGTAGTGATCAACGGCTCAATGTCTAGTTGGCATCTGGTATCAAGCGGAGTGTCCCAGGGGAGCAATGGTCTCAAGTTGCAGTGGGGGAGGTCTAGGTTGGATATTAGGAAACACTATTTCACTCGGAGGGTGGTGAAGCACTGGAATGGGTTACCTAGGGAGGTGATGGAATCTCCATCCTTAAAGGTTTTTAAGGCCCGACTGTTGCTGTTGGTCCTGCTTTGAGGAGGGGGTTGGACTAGATGACCTCCTGAGGTCTCTTCCAACCCTAATTTTCTATGATACTCTCAAAAGAGGTGGTTAAACTGAAAGAATATGAAAAAATATTTGCAACTCATCTTTGATAGTCCAATGAAACAAATAAAAAATATAATATAGGATTACCAAAATACTGAAAATATGTAGGCTTTGAGTGAATGCAGCGAGTAAGAATATATTTAACTTGAAATTAACTATTGTAGGGAAGAAAGTTGCAATGTTTGAACAGAAAAGCAGTTTATTCTTTCAGACAATAAGAACATTTACCAAATGTCTCTGATTCTCTAGCCAATACTTTTCTGAGCCTAGTGGCTGTAATTCTTGCCTTCTTTGGCCTTATCCTTATTCACATGAGCAGCTTAATTTATCTCCAGTGAGCCTTCTTATGAATAAGTGAAGTAGCATCTGTGAGCTAATCCTGATCTCTTTGAAGATTACAGCAAAACTCCCATTGATTTTGTAAGGAGCTGGAGCAGTCCCTTAGCCTTTAATCTTTTACCATCACTACCGCATAAGTATGTATTTTATAAAACACACTGAGATGTCCTGTAAATTGCCCCTTTTGGTAAAACAGAGAAACAAAATATGCAATCAATCAATAACAAAGCTGTATTTTTTTTAATTCCTGTGTTATATACAGTGAACCCTCATTTATGAGAATTACAGATAAAATAATTAGATTCATCTGAGTATACAAGTTCCACAGCATGGCAGCTTTTCATAGTGTGGATAAGAACTTCATAATATTTAACTCTGATCCCAACTAGACTTTGAAGTTCAGATCTTTGCCATGGTAAAAGCCACGCGATTTCACACCTTTGCTACTGTTTTATAGCAAGATGTAGGTTAACTGGGCTGCACTGCATTGATTTACATGTTGGTTAATGACAGTGCAAAGTATCTGTGCAGTCTTGCAGGCCAGAGTTAACTCCCATTGAACTTTCAGAGATGGGCATGAAAAACATGGAGGCCTATTACATAGCATTATAGACTTCCCTTTTTGTGGTGGTTTCTATCTGGCTATGTTGTTCAGAAACATCATGAAACATCCCGTCCATGTGGTATTGCTTTCACCAGTTTTCACTCAGGCGAAACTGAAAATTCTCTAGACATGATGAGGCTGCTCCCTCAAAGACTGCTCTGTTTAATGTCGCTAAGTGCATTGCTGTTTTTTTGAGGACTGCAATCTTGACATTCTGCATTCAAACAAGACATGGATCAGTTAGTGAGATACCGCGAGTTTTGACCTGCTGGCTACATGTATTTAAGTGTTACCCACTGTGACATATCAGTTTATGAGTTGGAATGGGAAAAATGTAAAAGCCATAGGAGAAGTGCGATAAAAGGTGTGCACAGATGATTTTTCCATTCTCATTTATATTGGGTTTGGTGGTGGTGAGTTTTACTATGGCCCATTTAGTGGGGATGTGTGTGTGTGTTTACTGGACACTGTTCAAGTAACTATTTTTGCTTAAAGGATTCTTGAAGTTTTGCCCATTTGCCAAGTTCTCCACTTGTATCTATGAGGAAGACTTTTGCTCCCTGTCCTTAATCAGAGACGAGAGATGGTAACTTATTTCAGGGAATAGAAAAAGTTAATCCATCGTGTTCCTCTGGTCAGAGCATCCATGCTTTTGCCATATTACCGTTCATTCAATTTTTGTCCTGTTTCCCTTGAACATAAACTACTTATTTTCATAAACTTTTCTTTAATATCAGTCCTGCTGTGCTTACAAGCTTTTGGTGTTGTTACAGAGTTTTGCCTTTTTAATTTAGTTTTCATTTTCCAGAAATTTGTGGCTTCTTTCTTTGGGTGACGTGAGTTTTCCTTTACATGATTTTTTGCGATTAAGGCCCCATACACACGGGAGATTAAAACCACGTTTGTTGAGATTTTAAACAGGGGTTCTGACTAAATTAATGTATTTGAACTAAATCACTTTTTTATTGTTTCTGAAGTCTCTGAAGAGCCAAACACTGAAAGATGGTTCAGAATCCAAGTAAAGGGGTTTTCTTCTGTGGGAAATACGGTACATTGAAATCCAGTAGGACTGAGATGAAGTATCCTTATCTCCCATGTACTACAGGGCCCCCTAAAATGCATGGTGCGGGGAGGGTCACAGATGGCTACTGGGAATGTAGCCTGCTGCTCCCCTCCATCAAGGGGTTTGGCACTGAAAATAAACCAATTGATTGGCTTCCAACAATCAGATTGTTCAGATGCTCGGCTTTCCGTGGGTTAAATCATAGAGCCACATTTCTAACATAGAGAAGCTGTCTATGTGCATTAATGTGTTAATTTGGTGAACTAGTCACGTTGTGCTTTCAAGTGGAAGACTATCAGTAGGTTTTTGGTCTAAAACAATCTTATCCATACTGAAGGTGTAGTAAATGTATGGTTTGTTTCAATTTTCAAAGCAGAAACTCTTAGCTTTTCATTTTCTAACACTTCAAGATGCTCCTCCAGCTGCAAACTTACTCCCTGCCCTATAAAAACCATTTGTCTTCATTAATTGAAATGCATTCTTTCAGAACCAGGAGATTTGATTATTGTAAAGTTAATGTTCTTATGTAATTGCATGAGTGCTACAATCTGATTCTAGTAGGATATTGACCCTCTGTCCGCGCAAATTACTTCTGTCCACCTGCAGTTTTCTAATACTTTTCCTTATGCATCTAAAACAAAATGTGTCCCTTTACTTAATCGCTGTCCATCCAGATGCAGAACACACCTTTTGAGTCAGGCTTGCTAGTAGCAAATTGTTTTGTTTTGTATATTTTAACTTCTCCACCAATACTCTTCATGAGTTTCATTTAAGGTGCATGTTAATGTAAGATTTTATTGTCCTGGATGTTTAACTGCGTGTTCATTTAAAAAAAAACACACATACACACACACGCACACGCACACACACACAACGTTTAGGTCTGCACTTCTAATGACCCAAACTTTCATTCATCATAGAATTCTATCCTTAATCTGTTCTAGGATCTCTGCCATAATCTTATCACTCTAATTATAGCCCCCAAAAATGCAAACAATGTTATATAACTCTTTCTGAACTTGTTTGGGCTTCTTACAGACCTGCTTGTATGACAAGAAAAACATCTTGCAATCCAAGAGTGGCACGGGGGGAAGTCATACATGCAATAATTAGGCTGTGATTTAAAAAAGAAACTTCTAGAGATGCACAGCTGATAAAAAGTGCATTTTGAATATTTTAACCCTAAAGGACTGTTCCATGCTATGTCCCTGAGTAATATAGGCTGGAGAATTCAGAGCCTAGATTTGTGTACATTTAAATTTGGCGAACTAACAAGATTTGCAGTCTTTCCGTTCCCTCTGTAAAAACTAAATTCTGTCAGATCAACAGCAACAAAATAAAACCATGTTCAATGTATACATTAGAAAAACAAAGGCTGATATTTTTATATGCAGACAAAATCAGTTTGGGAAGTTGTCTGTGTGGAGTGCAGAGCTAAAATCCTGACAGTCTTCTGCTTACTGGTGTAGTGAGATTTGTCTACATTTCTCTATGGAAAGTCTATTTAAAATATTTCCTTGTTTGTAAGTTTTGCTAAAAGAAGAAAGGAATTATATCATCATACACATCACTGCTCGTTTTAAAGCTGCAGGTACAAGTTGTTGTTCTATTTACTGTCATTATCATAATGTCAAATGCAAAAGATCAAGCAGCAAAATGTGGTGGGTGTTCTGATGGCTGTTATCAGTTTATAAAGCACTTTGGGTTCCTTTGGATGAAATGTGCTTGTGGGCATGGTCCTAAAAGGTGCAGAGCACTCACAACTCCTATTCTCTGCCATTCTACATATCCCTTTTTCGGTTGCTCACAATTTTCTGAAATTGCTTTTGGGCTGAAAGTTTCCATCCATGCTCAGTCTCAGTCGAAAGAATTTTTTAGCCATGTTTGATTAGAATGTGATTAGTATTTAAAAATATCCCTGAAAATATCTAATACACTGTTTCTCTTCTTGTGCTTGAAAACAAAATCATTGTATGTATCATTCTCAGTGCAGACTTTCTTACGCAATGGTGCCTGCATTAAAATGGGCCTGATCCTGCATTGGTTGAGAACCCAAAATATCTGTTAATTTCAGTGGGAGCATAGTGTATATGGTGACTGCAGGATCCTGCCCGGTTTGCGTACTATACTGTATAAGACGTTACAAGGATTTCTGGTTTGTATTACAGTCACTTAGCACACTGTGGCTATACAAATAATATAGATTTAATATTTACAAATAACATGTCTTCTTGTTATTATTTATCCCACGATATAAGCACAAAGGGATAGAGTCAAGCTGAAGATTCAGTTTTAACTTTTGAAATGTCCTGCGTGGTTTTTTTTTTAGGGTTTGATTTTTCCCCCCCTCCTTAATATTGAATTGATGAAAGCTCTTATGACTTAATAAATATGTGATCATTATTAACTACCCTCAGTCTTTGATTATTTGGAAACCTAATTTATCCAAATTGAGGTCATATCCTCCCATTTGCATTGGAACCAAAGTTGTTTTGATCATATGATCCCTGGTATATCCAAACTAATTCATTCCCCCACATGCCTTCAACTAACCAAATGTTGACACCGTGCCTTTGTTTTACCTGAAAAGGTGCTATTTATACTGGTTTCTTCTCCAGGTTACTTATTTCCCCCTCCCCTTCTTCTCAATAAGGCTGTCCAATCACTTCCAATTATTTTCATCCCTATAAATATTGGTCTCAATCCTGAAGTCCTTACTTGGGCAGAAATACTGACATCAACAGAAGTGTTGGAGGGTAATATGAGGGGGAAAGGAGTCCAGGAGAGCTGGCTGTATTTTAAAGAAGCCTTATTGAAGGCACAGGAACCAACCATTCTGGTGTGGAGAAAGAATAGCAAATATGGCAGGCGACCAGCTTGGCTTAACAGTGAAATCTTTGGCGAGCTTAAACACAAAAAGAAAGCTTACAAGAAGTGGAAACTTGGACAGATGACTAGGGAAGAGTTTAAAAATATTGCTTGAGCATGCAGGGGTGTAATCAGGAAAGCTAAAGCACAACTGGAGTTGCAGCTAGCAAGGGATGTGAAGGGTAACAAGAAGGGTTTCTACAGGTATGTTAGCAACAAGAAGATGATCAGGGAAAGTGTGGGACCCTTACTGAATGGGGGAGGTAACTTAGTGACAGATGATGTGGACAAAGCTGAAGTACTCAATATTTTTTTTTGCCTCGGTCTTCACAGACAAGATCAGCTCCCAGACTGCTGCACTGGGCAGCACAGTATGGGGAGGAGTTGAGCAGCCCTCAATGGTGAAAGAACCAGTTAAGGACTCTTTAGAAAAGCTGGATGAGCACAAGTCCATGGGGCTGGATGCAATGCATCAGAGGGTGCTGAGGGAGTTGGCTGATGTGATTGCAGAACCATTGGCCATTATCTTTGAAAACTTGTGGCAATCGGGGGATGTCCCGGATGATTGGAAAAAGGCAAATATAGTCCCCATATTTTAAAAAGGGAAGAAGGAGAATCCAGGGAACTACAGACTGGTCAGCATCACCTCTATCCCCAGAAAAATCATGGAGCAGGTCCTCAAGGAATCCTTTTTGAAGCACTTGGAGGAGAGGAAGGATATCAGGAACAGTCGACATGGATTCACCAAGGGCAAGTCATGCCTGACCAACCTGACTGCCTTCTATGATGAGATAACTGGCCCTGTGGATATGGGGAAATCGGTGGATGTGATAGATCTTGACTTTAGCAAAGCTTTTCATACAGGCTCCCATAGTATTCTTGCCAGTATGTTAAAGAAGTATGGATTGGATGAATGGACTATAAGATGGATAGAAAGCTGGCTAGATTGTCGGTCTCACCAGGTAGTGATCAATGGCTTGATGTCTAGTTGGCAGCCGGTATCTAGAGGAGTGCCCTAGGGGTCAGTCCTGAGCTGGTTTTGTTCAATATCTTCATTAATGATCTGGATGATGGGATGGATTGCACCCTCAGCAAGTTTGCGGATCACATGAAGCCGGGGGGAGAGGTAGGTACGCTGGAGGGTTGGGATAGGGTCCAGAGTGACCTAAACAAATTGGAGGATTCGGCCAAAAGAAAACTGATGAGGTTCAACAAGGACAAATGCAGAGTCCTGCACTTAGGGTGGAAAATCCCATGCACTGCTACAGGCTGAGGACTTACTGGCTAAGTGACAGTTCTGCAGAAAAGGACCTGGGGATTACTGTGGACAAGAAGCTGGATATAAGTCAACAGTGTGCCCTTGTTGCCAAGAAGGCTAATGGCATATTGGGTTGCATTAGTAGGAGCATTGCCAGCAGATTGAGGGAAGTGATTATTCCCCTCTATTCGGCACTGGTGAGGCCACATCTGGAGTATTGAATCCAGTTTTGGGCCCCGCACTACAGAAAGAATGTGGACAAATTGGAGAGAGTCCAGCGGAGGGCAACGACACTTGACTTATGAGTAGAGGCTGAGGGAACTGGGCTTATTTAGTCTGCAGAAGAGAAGAGTGAGGGGGGATTTGATAGCAGCCTTCAACTACCTGAAGGGGGGTTCCAAAGAGGATGGAGGTAGGCTGTTCTCAGTGGTAGCAGATGATAGAACAAGAAGCAATGGTGTCAAGTTGCAGTGGGGGAGGTCTAGGTTGGATATTAGGAAACACTATTTCATTAGGAGGGTGGTGAAGCACTGGAATGGGTTACGTAGGGTGGTGATGGAATCTCCATCCTTAGAGGTTTTTAAGGTCCGGCTTGACAAAGCCCTGGCTGGGATGATTCCGTTGGAGTTGGTCCTGCTTTGAGCAGGGGGTTGGACTAGATGACCTCCTTAGGTCTCTTCCAACCCTAATATTCTATGATTCTACAGGATTGGTACTAAAGTGTAATTAACAAACATGATATTGTTGCCTGGTAACGTGCACTGGTGTTTATTGGGCAATAGTTCAAAGTAAATATTCCAATATTTAGCCAGAGCCCTTAAAATATCTTGTTGTTTTTAAAAGCTGTACATTTTCTTTTGCACTTGTACCAAATTTTCTAAGAAACTCAGCTCATTTCCTTACACTTGTGTCAATAGGCTGCTGATTTCCAGTGGAATTGCCAAGTACTGGGTCTTCCTTTTTATTAATCTCCTATTGTATCTCCACCTTTCTGTAAATGCTGTGTTTCCTGAGCTGAGGGTCTGGATACAATTTGGTAGAATGTAGGATAGGATTTTATGGGTCACCTTCCTTGGAGAGGGATAGCTCAGTGGTTTGAGCAGTAGTCTATTAAACCCAGGGTTATAAGCTCAATTCTTGAGGGGGCCACTTACAGATCTGTAGCAAAATCAGTACTTGGTCCTGCTAGTGAAGGCAGGGGGCTGAACTCAATGACCTTTCAGGGTCCCTTCCAGATTTATGAGATAGGTATGTATTTTTTCTTTTTCTTTTCTTGCCTCCCTTATTTAAATTGTCTTACATTGTTGAGAAAAACTAGAAGCTTTTCATAAAAGATAAGTTTCCCTCCGATAATTTATTTTTTTAAGTGCTGACATTGTCCTCACCACTGTACAAGACATTAAAAAGGATTCATCTGGGCCAAGCAGTGTAAGGATGGATAAAAAAGCACAGCAATCTCCAGCTGATAGTAAAAATTTGCAAGGTTTTTGTTTGCTAGTTTAAAAAAGTGGGACTGGAAATAGCCGTATATTCTCTTGGGTGTGCATATGAAGGCTTCAAGAGGGAAGTTGGTTTTCCAGAATGCTTTAAAGGAGTGGGAAGTAGGAGCCTGCTGCACTTGGGGTAGAGAGAGAGGTGCTGGCCTGGAAAAAGATAAGAAGACAGGAATGGGAGAAGGAAATGAAAGAAATGATGAAGCAGGCATCACTGAGTAAAGAGGGGAGGGAAGGTATAATAAGAAGCAAGGGAGATAGGCAAGGGTGGAAATAATGGGCTCTCTCTCTACACTTCCTGCACTGGGACCAGGTACAGTAAGGGAAGACAGCTTTTTTGTGAACTAACTTCTGCACAAGGGCTTGCCAAAATCTGGCCCTTTGATTTTCTTTTTTCCACTTAGATTCTCTTTGAGGCCAACTCTTCCATGCCTATCACAGAATGGTTGCTAAGCAATAGGCATTCATGTTCAATTTTTGCCTTTAGGAAAGCTCAGAATCTGATGGAGGTAACCTGTAGTCTTTCTCCTTAAAGTAAACAAAGAGAAAACACAGAATAGTGTCCTAGCACGAAAAAGGGATTTTTGCTCCACACATTTTGATTGGTGTCTAGGATGTCAGAATGGTGTGAAGATGTGGCAGATATATCAGAGGAAAACTGTGAGCCTATTCTAAGAAGAATCTAAATTATTTAAACTATACAGTGAGGAAAGCACCCTCTTTCTTTGCACCTCTGCACCCTACTCCTTTGCTGAACCTCTTCGTGTTAGATGCACTAACACATACCTGAGAAGTACCACACTATTCTGCAATATTTTAGTGAGCTGGAGAAAGGGAGCATGTAAATCCTCAGCCATTCATATACCACTTGCTACCACATGCAAATGGATTCATCTAACCCAATAAAAAGACTAAATTTGACAAGTTGGCCAAACTCAAGAAATCTGAATGATAAACTTAGTCTTCATAAAGCTTCTGCTGATCTGAAGGTATGTCACCTTGGCTCCTAGCTCTTCTGAATACCATTTTATGAACTCCACATCTGTTACATACTCTACAGAAAACTCCCGGGCATATAAGAACAGTTCAATAGAAAAGGTAGATTGTTTTGGTTTTGGGTTTTTTTTATCAGATGTCCCACCTTCCAGTCCTTGTTTGTTTTGTCTTTGAAGTTTCTGAATTATAGACAAGAGTATTCTGGGCATGTTAAGGGGTACTGTGCATTTTCATCTGGATACATGGGAACCTGCTTGTGTAACTCCTTGGCCTTGGTGGTTGCCACGTCAGAGTTTATTTGAAGATCAGAGTGGTACAGCAGCTCATTGTTTTATTTCCCCTTTCTTAGAGCTATAAAAGCCACCCAAACGTAAATAGTGACTGTGGACTTCTGTAGTACTAGTTACATCCCTGTAACCATTAATAGAATCATCATTTAGATTTTTCACAGGAGACTGCTATAAACAAAAGTCCTGTTTACCCTGCACGGACAGTAAATGTCCCCTGGCTCTTCCAGCAAGAGTAGAGGTCTGTCCTAGGCCTCTTGGGGCAAAAATGTCTCTTTCTGTTGTGCAGTATGCTATACACCTTTTCCTCTAGCAGCTGCCATCCACCCTAGCAGTGGTTGAGTTCCAGGAGTAAAAACTGTGTATAGTTTGTGAAGTCCTTTGGGATGGATTTGTGTTTCACTTAGTACTTGGGCTGGGACATAGTTGGGAGCCTGGCTACTAGTTCCAGGTTACACCCAGGTTATCTTTATTAGATGTTATACATTTAGGAAATGATACCTGCTGAGGGTAGTCTTTCTCCCTTACATCAGAGCTTTCTGAGTGATTAAGGGCAATGGTATTACACTGGAACACTTGAAATTGCAGAATTTTGGGGAGCCAATTCAGGGAAGCTTGAGTCTCCTGTTAGCACCCCAGCCTTACTCTGCTCCACCCAGAATGGACAGTGCAAGTTCAGAGCTTTCAAAGAACCATTGCAGAACTCTCCTTGTGTGTGGGGGGGGTGTGTGGGGTGGGGAATGTTAAATATGGCTGAGAGACCTATGAGAAAAAAAAGAAAACATCTCTTTCTCTACCTATGTAAATGGCACTCCTCACCATAGTACTCTAATGTCTGACTACTCCTCTTTTTAGTGAGACAATGAAACTCAGCCTGACTGTTGGGGGTCTCTCTTTCTTATGCCTTTGAAACCTCATCTGCAGCAGTCTCTGAGATTGTTCAAACCCCAAACGTCTCTTTAAATTTAGTTGGGCAGAGAAGATTTCAGCCTCTCAGGTCTTTGGACCCAGTTAACCACACTGACTTACAAAGTATCTTATTTTAGAAGATGTCAGACTTCTCCTCCTCCCCTTTTTTCCCGACCTCGCTTCTGTACTAGTCCAAGCCTTTGTTATAGCAATAGCC
Source organism: Mauremys reevesii (assembly GCF_016161935.1). NCBI lineage: Eukaryota > Metazoa > Chordata > Testudines > Geoemydidae > Mauremys > Mauremys reevesii. The sequence continues at coordinate 40,841,587 of NC_052625.1, forward strand.
CAGCTGGATGTTACTTCCTCTGCTTAAGTGAAGTTCAAGAAGGCAGCTGCTTTCAAAAAGAAAAATGCTTATTGTTAAGCTCCCCTCCTTCCCTCCTGCCAAGGTTAAACATGTCCCTTCTCCGTCAGCACCCCCTGTAATGTTTCCCTAGATATTGTGGGCCATGCCTTTGAGGATATAAGGTCAGAGTCATACCACAGATATACAAGTAACCTGCTGACAAGGCAAAAAAATATAAAAAACTGCTTCCAAAGTTGACTTAATATTAGTCAGCAGCTCTGACAAGATTTCTCTTCCTTTAGAGTATCTTCCGTATTCACAAGTGTCTTGATAGGGTGAAATCCTAGCCCTATTGAAGTCAATGGGAGCCTTGCCATTGACTTCCACAGAGCCAGGATTTTATCCACAACCTTTTTAAAGAGGATCATTTCCATTTTCTTACACTTGCCTGACTTTCCATCCACTTAGTCTTACTCTCTTTTGCTATAGCCTCATGGAAGTGAACCTTTGAATTATCTCTTTCTGCACCCCACCCCCCGCCTCTCCTTGTAAACCTTTTCTTAAGGTTTTCTGAAGAATATCTTACTTGTTGGACATGGCATCTAAGAGTTTATATGGTACCTACCCAAACTCCATTCACCACTGGCTTAGGTCCCATGGGAATTTGTCTGTAAAGTGTAAGTTAATTGTCCTCTCCCTGGCAAGCCTTTAAATGACCTATCTAAAAACAAGAACTCTGTGCCTTCTATATAAAATTACATCACAAAAAAAATTAAAAGAACATTAAAGTTGCAAAGCCAAGCACTCAGCATTTAGGAAATGCCAGAATTATGGTTGCCCAGGTAACCTTGCTGTCATTCCAGTGTGTGTACATTATGATACACTCCTTAGTTACATGACCACATGCTGTTTTTCCCTAGGATCTCTCACTCATTCAGTGTGTAGCCTCAGATCTTATTTAACACACACCATTCAAACCCTGCCTGAATATAAACTTATTAATTTCCTCATGGGTATTTCTGTAGTATCTGAGTGTTCCGCAAACATGAATGAATGTATATTCATAGTGCCCTGTGCGATTAGGTGCTGTAGTTGTTCCCATTGTACAGCTGGGGAACTGAGGCACAGAGAAACTAAGAACAAAATTGTCAAAAATGTCTGCCAACTTTGGGTTCTGATCTGAAGACACAAAGGGCCTGATTTTTCAGAGTGCTTAGCATTATATAGCATTTTATATGTTCAAGGCACAGCTCCAATCACCTTTGGTTGCAGCTGAGGGTGTTCAGCACTTCTGCAAGACAGGCCCAGAAAATAAAGAATGAATGGACAACTGTGACTCTTTTGAAGTGACTTGTCTAGCATCATGTAGGAACTCTGTGGCATAGGGATGGGATAGAATCCGGTTCTTCAGAGTGTCATTCAACTGCCTGAACCACAGAACCATCTGTTCTCTTCCTGCAGTTCCTACCACATTTACTATACACCTTCCAAATTTTGCAGCAAATGAGAGAAGGGTCCTATAGACAAGTCTCCTTCGCTACATAATCCTGATTTACACCCAGAGCATCATCCCTGCCCTGAATGAGGCAGAATGTGATCATGTAATTAAGAACTGCATCATAATGCATAATAATCCATAGACACCAGGGGGACAAATTAAGGTTGCACTGGCAACCTTAATTCTGGCATTTCCTGAATTTTGAGTGCTTCACTTTGCAACCTTGACATTTTTATAATGTGACTCTTTTAAAAAGTGTGTGTATAATCAACATCCCCCTCGCCCAGTGATTTAAAGTCACTCCTAGGAGTGTGTGCCTGATTCTGATCTCACACCAGTCTAAGTAATTCCACTAAACTCAGTGGAAGTACATTAGTATAAAACAGATTATACTCTGGTCCCATGGGCCTAATCTCAGTTTTGTCCTTCATGTTGCTGGTAAACATTTCATGTTTTTTTAGAGAGACTTATCCTTTCCCTTACATTGGCTAGATTTGCTAAACTAGTTGTGGGTTGCAAGCAAAATCTATGATGATGTGCTTTAAGTCCAAATTGCTTTATCAGAGTAACTTCAATAACACAGCAGCTGTTATCTGATCAATGACAAGTCTCCTCAGTGAGAGAACAGTCCAAGCACTGTTTTCACCACCTGGTTTACACGTTATTGCATCAATCCAGACTCAAGAGAACCTTAAGGATAAAATTAAGGGCTTTCTCCTGACTTGCTTTTTCTAGCCTCCTGAGCAGCTGGCTTTTCCCATGTGGGGATGGATACATTAGGTGTATTTTGTTAGTGTGCATATCTCAGTGAACTCTAGTGTAAATGCTGTGTTTGAGATCACTGTCTAGCATGGAAAATTATTGTTTTGAGAAATGATTGCTATAATCGTCTTGCACCTATCTTTGAGAGCACTGCATATAGCCCTGATCTTACTTTTGCAGCTTATCTGCATCTGATGATATCATTTGTGCATTAGAATCTCTTTTAAAGACCTACCATAAGGACCACTTTTCCCCCCATCAGTAGTATGTCAAGGTTTTATCCAAGATCTTAGAACAACTTGCATCTTTAACAAGCACAGGCAAGGATAAGGTGAGTACACTACAGTGACACTCTTTGTATCTCTGCCTTGCCTCTGGCTCTTTCTGTGGAAACACTGAAGATACCATATGCTTCTGCTAAGCTTCTATTTCGTTTTGTCTGGCCCCGTGCTTGGATGCCATGGCTGTCCATTACACTGAGTAGCAATCGTCACCAACACATCCACAGAAGTGAAGGCGATTGAAGATGGCTTTATAAATATCTCTGGCTTTCCTCATGAAGTAGGAACCATGGTTGAACTGCATGGTGATAGGCACCTCATGATTCATAATGATCATGAGCATACTAGCAGCGGTAGGGGGAGAAGGAGGAAAGGGAATTGCTACCATACTTCTTTCCTAGTAGTTAGAGATTTTACTACTGCTGATTTGTAGTTACTAGTTTTAGAATAGAGTATAGTGTAATTACACTATAGTTGCAATGTAACTACATTGTAATTAGTCACCGTATCGTAAAGTGTAATTCACTATTCATTTTAATTTCCTCTCCTTGAGAAGCTCATTTGCAGCATTGATATTTCATTAATAGCAAGTTACTTCAGAGCATTCACAAAATGGCATGTTTAGTTTTCAGCGTTCAGTTCTTCTCAAGGTATAAAATCCAGAAATTTGATGCAAACTTTGGCCAACACATTCAAAAACAAGTGCCCAAAGGTAGTCTCCTATCAAGTATTGTGACAAAGTTCTGTCCTTGACTCTGTGGGTCCTGCATTTCCTGGTGGATTTCACTAGCCTCAGAGGTTCCCTGTGACCCTCCATGTAGCCCTTCTCTCTCTAGAGCAGGGATAGGCAACCTATGGCACATGTGCTGAAGGCGGCACGCGAGCTGATTTTCAGTGGCAGTCACTGCCCAGGTCCTGGCCACCAGTCCGAGGGGCTCTGCATTTTAATTTAATTTTAAATGAAGCTTCTTAAACATTTAAAAAACCTTATTTACTTTCCATACAACAATAGTTTAGTTCTATATTATAGACTTATAGAAAGAGACCTTCTAAAAATGTTAAAATGTATGACTGGCACACAAAACCTTAAATCGGAGTGAATAAATGAAGACTCGGCACAGCACTTCTGAAAGGTTGCTGACCCCTGCTCTAGAGGCAAGGGTCACAGCTTACTGAGCTATTTTCATCATAAGCCAGCAATGGAGGTGAGGAGAAGCTACTCTCCCTCACACAGTCTCTGTTGTCTCCCAGTCTCAGTGATTAATCAGGGAGGGGATGGGGGGAGCCCTCTACTACAGGTTCCAGTCTAGGGACCCTAAAATTAGCAGCTATTGTAGCGGACTTTTTGGAAATAGGATGTGTACAATTCCCTGGGCCACTTTCCCACAGCAGTCCCCACTCAATATCTCCTTCACCATTACCTCAGGACCTCCTTCCTTACACCTGATATGAATTTGTACTGCTTCATTCCTCCAACAACACAGCTCCCTCCTATAGCTCCTGACACCCACACCTCACTGACTAACTGGGAGGCCTTTAACTAGTTTCAGCCAGCCCTTGATTGGCTTTGGGTGTCCCAATCAATGTAGCTATCTCCACTGCCTTCTAGAAGGATCTTAATTGGCCCCAGGTGTCTTGATTAACCTAGAGCAACTGCCATTTGGTTACCATGGAACCAGGGATTTGGTTAGCCTGGGGCTAACATACCTGTTCCTCACTACTTTACTGTAGCTATCTGGCCTTGCCTCATCACAGTATCTAAATAAGTGGTCTGATTTTCAAAAGATCCGAGTGCCCCAGCCGTTCCCTTTGAATTTTGTGTTTGAATCCAGTTTCAGAAACACGATTGCTTAGGGATTCTCATAATTTTAAAATAAGCAAGAGCTCCTTTTCTTTATCTACGAAAGAATGTTTTAGCAGACTAATGCTGTAGAATAGCCTTGTGTATTCTAAATGGGGACTACACATTCTAAAAATAGTAGAATGCTTCATGTTGCAAATCCAGCAACACTGACTGGTACTTACAGCCTCCCTGTTGTGCCAAATGGTGAAAACTATCAATAATGTGAAAGGTTGCTAGACAGAGTTTTCCAGCTGTTTCACAGAGAACATACCAGGAGAAAAGAAAGGGGGAATCCAAAGTTGCACAGTGTTAACCAGTGAAAGTACTTGTTGTTTTTAAAAGTTGAATTAAAATAACATTACTGTCTATTGTAAACTCTCATGCTAAATATGCGATATACAGGCTTTCCTGTTGAACTCACTTCAAAACAGAGCAACATGTAATGTAGCCGCAGAAACCTGTGTAATCAAAACGCCCCAGGGAAGGAAGAGGAATGGCATTATAAGCAAATATTCAAGAAAACTCACGTTTCATATCTGCATACATGGAATGCCACAGTTCATTACTGAGCAATTAACATGGATCTCCTTTAATGGATGAAACAATGCATGGACTATGTTAACGGACCAGAGTTTTGCAAGTTTCTTGTGGCTTAGTAATTACAAATAAAAAGGAAAAAAATATACCCAGATAAATTGTATTTAGTATTATTATAAGAACAGACAATCATAGGAAGGAAATGGAGAAATCAAAAATGCATCCCTTTCCCCAGCCTACAAGCCTTTGAAAATATTGTTAATGCCACAGAGTGATTGACAGCTCTTTGTAAATATAAGATTATGATTACTTTAATATTGCTTGGTAGCTGCATGAAAACTACCAATTTCAATATGAACCAGAAATGCCAAAACATAGAACCAGATATTCCTCTCTACTCCCATGAATGAAGGAGAACTAAATCCTGTGAAAACCAGCTGAGAAGTGCCTCTATCTTGAGTCAGTCTGGTTTGGAATCTTCACATTTGAAAAAGGGTTAGGGACAAAGCAGGTGGCTTCTAATCATGTGAGGAGGGGTCACACACTCATACATCTTGGGGGACTTTCCCTGCAAACATTAATGTTGACCCCTCTCCTCAAGGCAGTCCACAACAGCTGAGGCTCAGAAGGAAGTAGATGGGTGTGTGTGTGGAGGGTAGAACTGGGTCTACAGCTACTAACCTGCTGCAGTGAGAGTCTGCTTAAAAACAGAGTTCCTGACAAGGCGTGAACATTGCACTTGGAGTCATATGGCTCTTATTTGTGCAGTTGCTGTTGGCATTAATGGCAATTGTGCAGTCAGATCAAGTAAGGATAGTGTCTGTATTCAGTTTAGGTATTATCGCCCTTGTGCTGAACAGCAGCAGCTGTCCAGGCATTGCAGGTTATTTTCACAGCATATGAAAAATACTTATTTTCAGATTGCTGCTTTTGGTCTCCTTGGATTCTGAATATTTCGATAAATTTGAGGATTTTTAATCATGCATGTGTGCACGTGTAGCATAAGTTTTCTTACTCCATTGAATTCAGTGGGAGCTGAGGGCTCTCGGAGCCTTGTGAGGTTTTAAATGATGAATATACTATACTAAAAAGACCTCTTTGCTCTGCATTACTGGGCTGGGAATCTTGTCAGAACTGGTACCTCCTGTCTCTAGCTGGGCTAGAAAAAAGTACAAGACTCAGTTTTCTTATCGAGTGAATCTGCTTCTAATCCCACTCAGAACTAAAAAGGGCAGATGCTGATGAAAACAGAAAAACCAAAAAGATAATGGAACCTTCTTGAGCTTCAGAAGAGGTTTGATTTGTGTAATTGGTAAAGGTTTGGTTTTGGTTCTGATTTTGTCCTAACCAATTTGTGACCCCCAGAGGGAATGCATTGTTCTTAAGTCTCCGTGCATACAAAGTACTGCCAAGTAGTGATACTGCAACTATTCACTTGGGTGTTGCCAAAGTAAATTAAACACTATGGGCCAAATTAATTGTTGGCATAAGCAGGCACAACACCACTGACGTCAATTGGGTTGTGCCCTGCTTACACCAGTGGTGAATTTGGCCCCATTTCAAAAATTAACATCATTAAAAGCGTCTCAAGATTTTTGATCCGGTGTGGAAATTATATGTTTATAGTGGTTTAATGAGCCAGATAGTCTCGTATTATTTAAATGTGTAAGTCTCTTACACCAATGTGACATAAATATACCAATATTAAACATAACACAGGCTGCAAAAAAGGTACAGTGCAACTCAGGACACTCAGTGGCCATCTCGTCTGGAGGATACACATCTTGTCCCTTCTTAAGATGGGATAACTCTGGCAGAGATCCATTGATTCATTGTGTCCGGATGGAAAGAAACATTAGGAAGGAACAAGTTCACTGTCCAGGATGTTAAATATTTATTCAATCAAACAAAACTACATTTAAATAATGGTAAAGGTCTAACTTTTAAACCACACACACAAAAAATTAGTCAGAGGTAAAGCTCCAAATTTGGGCTGACACGCAGGTCAGTAAATATGTCGCCCAGAGATTGCAGACGTCACAGAATGCTGCAGCCAGAGCTTTAACTAGATCCAAACTAATTGACCCTATTACATGAAATGTTGTGGGCATATTGGTCCCAGGATATTAGACAGACAAGGTGGGTGAGGTCATATCTTTTATTAGACCAACTTTTGTTGGTGAGAGAGAGAAGCTATCGAGCTTACATAGAGCTTTTCTTCAGGTCTGGCCTATGGAAGACCTGAAGAAGAGCTCCGTGTAAGCTCTCACCAACAGAAGAGGGTCCAGTTTACCTCACCCACTGTGGGACCAACATGACTTCAACACTTCATGTAATAGGGCCAATTACCGTAGTTTGGATCTAGTTAAAGCTCTGGCTGCAGCATTCTGCGACTTCTGCAATTCACGGACCTGTGTGTCAGCCCAAATTTGGAGCTTTACCTGGCTCTGCCTAATTTTTTGGGTGTGATGTAAAAGTTAGACCCTTGCAGTGATTTTAAAATCTGTTCCTTAGCATCCAGTATAAAATCAAAGTGATCTTAAGGTGGCATTATTTAGATCTAATGTTTAATAACATTGGGTCTGAATAGTACCTTTCCGTTATTTATTTATTTTTTTACAATATATTAGAATTCTTCCTTAAAATTATAGGGGCAGATTTAATCCCCACTTTGCTCTCTGTGTACCATTCAGGCACCACACAGTGTTGAGACTCCATAACTCATTTGGGGGAGGGGGCTCCCTCAGTGTTGAGCAATCCCCAGATAGCCCTTCCTGCTGGGCCTCCCTCCAAGTAGAAGTGTGTCGGGGGTAGGGAGGCGTGGCCAGAGTGTAATGTACTCCTGCAGTCCCCAGCTGGTGGTTGGCCCTAAGTGAGTATTGCCAGATTGCCTTCAGGACACATTGGAAAACCTATGTATTTTATCCAGGCTTTTTTTTTGTGAGGGGATGAATTTTACTAAAGTGGGGATGTAGGGGGGGAGATGGGCACCTGCTTTCTCTTGGCTGTGGAGCATTATAGTGTTAACACTGGATCAATTTGAATTATTTTGCAAAAAGTTGTTACAGAATTAACGGTTGATGTGGAACTTAAAGATTTGCACCTTAAATAAAACAAAATAAATGCAGTAAACATACGCCATTCTTTGGGTCATTGTTGTCCTTTTCCATTGTACAACTGTCTAGGTGCAGAATGGTGAAATTGGAAGCAGAGGGAATGTGAGGAGAGCAAAGGGATGTGGGGTTTTGTTGGCCTGAGTCCTTCAGTAACCTGTGCTAAAGTGGGAGTTGGAGCACATCCAAATACTTTATGGGTTTTAACAGGTTCTCCAAATATCAAAACCAAAAAGATATCACGGGTATGCTGGGCTTTAGGGGAGTGGGGAGGATTGAAATGATCCCACAGAAGTAGCATTTTGCTTGTGGTGGCAGAAAATTAGCTTGGCTTTATATAGAAAATGTGATCTAAATAAGACACAGTAGGCCAATTGACTCCTGGCATATGTGGAGCCAACTCCTTTGATCTCGGGGCAACCCATGGTACAGAATACCACTGCGCATACACCCAAGAGCAGAATTTGGTTTGGCGTTTTTCCCTGCTACTGTGCTCTTAAGTACTCTGAGACCCTATTTGTATTCTGCAAGATCTCAGCAACAGGATTTCAACTTGCAGCCGCTGCACGTACTCTCAGTAAATGCACAATACTGTACGCTGTCTGTGTGCTTTTTCACAGGTTGACTTCCCACTGTTAATACAAAATATTTCACTTTGGCTTTTTTTGCTGTTATTTTTTCCCAAGGAGTCGATCAAAAAGCACTTTGTGGGAGTTAAAAAACATTGTCAAAAAACAAACCTCTTTATGAAAGTGGTGGTGAAGCTTTCTTTCCAGTGAGCAACTTATTTTAGCAGCAGGACAATAAGGCTAGAGAGAGAACAAGGAGACTGAAAGCCAGGAATTTTTTTTCTTCCTTTCTCCTACTTAGTGTTTTGTTTTACTTCCTGAACTGCAGCAGCTGAAATAATTTTTATTGTTTTATTCCCGTTCAGTATAGACGTAGAAACATGTTTTCATTGGCTTTGCTGTAAAAAGTCCACCTGATGAGAGAATGGGAGGCATGTTTGAGTTTGTGTGAATCAGTTTCAAGTTTATTTTTTTCCTGTGTGCGACAATTGAAACAAAAAAATGCTCCCATGACACAAATATGAACTACATTCATTTTGAAAGCAATTTCAGACACAGAGGAAAATTGTAGGTATTTTGAAGCTACTTTAGAATGGTACTCTTGCTTTAACTGGGTTTTCAAGTGTTCTCCTTAACAGTGCTGTCTCAGTCCAACTGAAATGCTCAAGGAATTGCATTATTGTATATGGGATCTAAATAAAATAAATTGCCTGATTGTAACCAATACTTTGGTTTTTACACTGTCTCGAATTGGTGCATAGAACGCTCATTGACACCAATGGCAGTACTGTACAAAGACTGAGGGCAAATTATGACCCTTAATCTTCTCTGTATTGATTGAAATCAGATACTTTAAATCAGTCTGAATCTTGGCTTTATTTCTGATACTCTAAACTAATAGGAACATAACAACATGTGAACAATTCAGTAACAAATTAAATCCCACTCCTGCCATCAGACCTGCTGAGACCCAGACACAGCACCCAGTTAACTTCAGGGCCATTGCAAGGTTCTGCCTGTGTGGATCAGATGATAGGATCAGGGCCCTAATGGGCTTCATTGAATGGTGTGCTTTCCTGAACATGATTTCATATTCGTTGCTGCATTGTAGAAAGTTCAGGGTTTTAAAAAATCTTTACTTGTGGTTGGTGAATGGAATTTGTACTATTTTTTTACATTTGATCTGCGCTACTGCATTGTATGCAGATGTCACAATTCATTGATATATGCAGTGGAAAAAAGCTTTGAACAGCTCCTTCAGAGTTGAAGAACTTTAAACACCCAAGTTATTTGACCTCTGTGCAGTCTTACTCTTTCCTATCAACTTTATTTTAAATGCTTTCACTCTCTAATGTTGGTTCATGAATTGTAAATGAATAATTCTCATTGTGTTAAGTATGATTCATCTTTTATACACTTGAAATAAGGTGAATAAAAATCTCTTCTGCAAAATAACATGGAAATAAACGAGACTATTATATTTTGTATTACCAACCACCATTAATATTAATACAACCAGAATTACATTCCTTAGCCTAGCACCCTGGTCACCCACTTGTATCCCCTCAGGCATCGTTTTTTAAAAGACCATTATACCAGTACCAGTCTTCAAAATATATTTCCTGCTGGATTAGTTCTCTTGCGCTTTAGGAAGCTTTCACCAACAAAAACACCTCTCCTCCTCCTCCTGCAATTATGCTCACCCTGCACCAGTGGTTCCCCCAGCTTCTTCTTGTAGTGGTACTCAGAATACTTTGCTTGGATGCCCATGGTCACAGACATCGAATTAAAGTTCCAGAGGCTGCTACAAGTTGTACATCCCTGAGACTGGCCCTTTCTCATACAGAAAATTCCCTTAGTTGATTTGTTTTTCTGTCGTACTTATCAGACTGTCATCTGAGCCACCTCCATAAATGTTTTTGGATTTACTCTCAGACAGTCCTGTGAAAGAGGATTAGCCCTATTATACAGATGGCTCAGAAAGATGAAGTGATTTGTCCACAGTCACCCCACTGAACCTTTCTGCACCACTAAGGGGGCCCTGCTTCCCAGTGGGGATTCAGCCCTGGGTTAGGACAGTCAAGCATTCATGTATCCCTACTCATTCCTCTCAGGGGTTCTCCTGCTTGGGGAGTAGCTTTAAGTTATTGTTGGGGCACAGTAGGAGCTTCACCAGCAGAGACTTCTCAGGAGTTGTGCTGAATCAGTGCATCCACCAGCCATGCCCCTTTATATGTAGCAAATATTGCCAGATCTAAGGCCTCCACTGGTTAACTATAGACACCCATTTTGTGGCAAGCAGGCACAGGTCCCTGACATTATCACAGTCCTCTTCTGCATGGACTTCCCATTGCAGGAGCCTTATACTTTGGGTTATGCTAGCAGAAGCCAAGGTGATCTAGGGCTGAAATTAGCCCAATATTTCTTTAAGGTAAAAAAAATGCAGATGTGTTCTTTTTCTTAATAATTGACATAAATGCTTGCATTATGTAAGGACCATTTACCAAAATTCCCAGCCACAGACTTTATTTCTGAAGCTGATTTGTCCATCTGTTTGGTAGCTCTATCTTGTGATGTCATTGGATGGCTGAAAACTTTGTTGCAAAAGCAATACCAAAATCTTAGTCTAAACTGGGTATTTCCCTCCCGAATTCTCTTTTGAGCTTTGAGTCATATTGCACTTTCTAGGACAATATTCACACTAGCTTTAAATTTTTCTGAACTGGCTCATTCCATTGTCTCCTTAAATACCTTCCTAGGGTTTGAAAACACGACACCATTTAAGTTTTATATATATATATATATATATATATATATATATATATATATATATATATATATATATATATATGTGTGTGTCAAAATCAGATCTTACTGTATCCATGCACATGTACATTCCTTTGCCAGTTTATCTTAAAGAGAACACATTCTGCAAATTCCTGTTGCACACATCTTTCTTTTTTATGAGCATTCCAAAGTGGATAAGTAAACTATCGGACTATACTGTAATCATCTTTGATGTTGCAATAGATGCTGTGTGTTGTAAAGTTTTATCCTTTAACTAGCAACATTACAAATCAAAGAGGAAAATTTTGTGAAGGCTTTGAAGAAAATATGGACTGCTTTAGATAAGCTGAAGTTGGCATTTGCTGCATATTAGAGCCCCTTTTCCTGGTCCAGAATGATGGAATGTTATTGACAAGACTGTTGGCCAAACTAAACTGCTGCTGAGCCACTGCATTATAGGCACATCCTGCCTATGAAGAAAACATACCTATTAAAAGCATGTGCACATCTACACATGCATACACAGGACCAGCATTTCAAAATTGTCCACATGTTTTTGGATATGATTGAAGTTCCAACCCGAAGAAGAGCCCTGTGTAAGCTCGAAAGCTTGTCTCTTTCATGAACAGAAGTTGGTTCTCACCCACCTTGTCTCTCTGAAGTTCCAATGTGCATGTTCAGAGAGAGGATTTGGGCCCATAAACCTTCAACCAGTGTGTACCATTAGACTTGTGCAAAGTCAGGGATGCAAAAAGTCTGCATTCCCTTCTGCTCAGACACTTTTGCACATTTGGACCTAGTTGTTCTGTTTATCGAATGGACAAGAGAAATGTTCCTTATGCCCTTCGCTAATGACAAGCTACTGCTAATGTTACAGTAATGCCATCACTTCATTTTGATATCATGATCAAGGATAAATTATTCATTACAGTGCACTTATGTAGTAGCATGTTACATCTTTGAAGCCTGTTACAGATATTGGGCTTGATTCACCCAGCATGAGTGCACCCCAACTCAACCCAGGGCAGAGGTACAACACTGGTGGATAGTCCAAAAAGCACTACAACCTCCACTGTACTGGGAGCTGGGCATTGCTGTCTGGAGAAAGTTCATGGCTGGGGGTGCACATTCGCACATCCCCATGGCAGCCTCTATTGCTGCTCCTACTGAGCCCCAACCACAAGCTGCAAATTCCTTCCCCGACCCAAAGCTCCTGGGGACAGCATCAGGGCAACCACCGATCAGCTTCTTTCGAGGATGAAATTTGCATCAGCAGTCATGGGTGACACCCTTTAGTTTATCCTGTGTGTGGTAGATAAGTATTATTTATTTTTTTATTCTCAATTTTGCAGATGCAGATGGGTTAAGTGACTAGACCAGAGCTGCAGAGAGAGTCTGTATCCAAGGTGGGATTAGAAACTAGGTCCTGTACTGAGACCCATAGGGACAACACCTCTCTCTCTCGGTGTCACTCTATACACTGGGTAAATGTATTGGCTGAGTGTGTACTGAATGTGAGCTTTCATGCCTGTGTTAGTTGCTTTAAGATGAATGGGGGATTTATAGAAAGTGAACTTTTAATAATGGTGGGGTTTAATAAAAGTGAGGGTTTAGTAATTCATTTTCAATTATTGATACTGATGTTTAATGCTGTTTTGCTCTTTGTAGCCTGGTCTGCCTTTTTAATCATGTCTGTTGTCTTGTCAAATGGAAATTTGTCAAAGCAAGAAATAAGATTTTATGGGTAAATTAATGCTGGGTGCAAGCAAATGCAGCAAACAGCATATCAGAAAGATCCCCCGTTAGCTACTGCTCAGGTGAGGCAACAAAACAGGTACTTCTGGTAGATACAGACAAAAGCTCTGAGCAATTACAATTGTAGCCTTGAGAGGAAGGTTTACATGCTGTCAAAACCCCACCCACAAGCTACTGGTCATACTAACGTTCATTCCTCCGTGATGAGACATTGTCAGACTCCCAGGAGTGCCAGTAAAAGTCAGTAGAGTTCTTGGGAAATCTTCTGGTTTTAATTATCAACTCTGTCTTATTAAATGGCTTTCCTTTGACATGGTTGTCCCTGAGTAAGAAAGGGCAGTGTAAAATGATGTGCATTACGAGATTAGATGGTGTTTGGCATTGCCTGGGGCCTCAGGGAGGAGAGTTTGTAAAGGGGTCCTGCTCCCTCTCCCCAAAAAGCCTGGCACAGTTGTGGCCTTTGCATTCTCTTTCCTGAACACAAGGAATGCGCAAGGCTGTTAGCCCTGCTGGTCTAGGGCCCATTCCCCTCTCCTTGCCATGTACCAACCAGCTAAGCTGGCTCCCCTTGGAGGGGAACTGACTCTGCATCCTTTCAAAGGGAGGCCCAGTGGGTGTTAGGGGAGGCGTATGCTGCCTGAAGCAAAGGGTCTCCTGCTGGGTTCTTTGCACCTTCACACCTATCCTCACCAAAGGCTGTGGCTTGAATTGACAATGACTGGGCAGCTGGCATGCAGTGAACACTGCTTTATATGCTGACCATTATCTTTTCACTGCTTCCTTGTACTCCCCCATCTGTTTGTTGTATCCATCTGTTGTCTCTTGTATTATACTTAGGTTGTAAGCTTCTTGGGGCACAGACTGTCTTTTTCTGTCTTTTGTACAGTGCCTAGTGTGATGGGGTCCCAGTTGATGATTGGGGAGTCTCTGTGTTCCTGCAATACAAATAATAAATAACTGATCAAATCCAGTGTTTTTGCAGTGTTGGAGAAGAGCTCTGTGGAGCCCAAAAGCTTGTCTCTTTCACCAGCAGAAGGTGGTCTGATAATAGATATTACTTCACCCATTTTGTCTCTGTAATGATAAAATCCACACTTGAACCCTTTCCGCTCAGATGTGTATTGTATGGGGGGCTGAACTTGCATTTGTGGAAATGAGATTCAGTGGGCATTTGGAAAAAAAGCCGTTGCTTCATTGGTGTGCCTACCATTGTTAACCTTGCTGCTTCCCCTAAGAGCTCTAGTGAATCAATGCCCTAGACCAGGGGAAGCAAACAATTATTGTGTGAGGGTTTGGGTGGATGTGGAAGGATGAGATATTCCCAAACAAAATAGGACGGGGTGGGGGAGAAGGGACTTTCTAAACTTCCTCTGGAGCAATGTCGTATCTTTTTTTCTTTGCTGTCATATTTATTTTGTTTTGGCTCAGCTGCGATCCCACAGAAGCGAACTTGATCGGTAAATACTGTAACGTAATCCCCTGTTATTCTAAAGTTGTGGGGGCCGATGTTCGTTTGTTTGTATGCTCATTAAAACACAGAGAGATTCAATTGCCTAAATGTTTACTGCATGCTAATTTCCCATTTCAAGGGAATTCATCTGGTCCAGTACAGAATTCTGATTGTACAGAAATGTAATAATTTTATATTACTCAGAACATTGAGTTCAAATAAATTGTTGAACATAAATTATTTCTGGCACCCAGGGCATAATTTGTGAACTGATAGGACAATATCTTTTGTAAATTTTCCATTCTGATGATCACAGTTCAGTACAAAGTTTCTTGCTGTGCTGTCAAGCTAGAACCAAGTGTTGTCACTGGCTGACCTCTGTTTATAAGTACGTGGGAACATTATTGAAACACTTCACATAGTAGAGAAGAGCTATTTCTCTGCTAGTGAATATCTTTACTTTGGCAAAGATCTCATTCAGTTAGCTCTTTTGAATGAAGCATAGGATTTCCCTTCCACCCGCAAACTCTCTGAAAGTACAAATGAAGAACCAGCTCCTTTGCCACTTAGTCATGCAAGTAGATCTTACTGACATGAGTGGCCCTGTTGGAATCAGTGATCTGCTCCAGTGAATAAAGGTTTCAGAATCAGGTCCTAAAATAAGGGCAGAGATTGAATACACTTCTCTCCCTACCTCCCCGCCCCACCGTGTTATATAAAATTGCCGTATGTTATGTGCCATTATGGTGGCATGGACAAATAATAATCCTACAGTCTTCTGTTTGGTCAAGAGTGATTTTGGAATTCCCCTTATCAAGGCATTGAGAGTCAACTAGCCGAGATTAGGGCTTCTAGGTACTAAAGCAGGGGTGGGCAACTTTTTGGCCTGAGGGCCACATTGGGGTTGCAAAACTAGATGGAGGGCCAGGTAGTGAAGCCTGTTCTTCCCCAAACAGCCTGGCCTATCAGCCCCCATCCACCCCCTCCCACTTCCTGCCCCCCTCAGAACCTCTAACCCATCCAACCTGCCCCTGCTCCTTGTCCCCTGACCACCTGCTCCCGGGACCCCCCAACCCTAACCTCTCCCGGGACCCCACCTCCTATCCAACCCCCCTGCTCCCTATCACCTGACTGCCCCGACCCCATCCATAACCCTGCCTCCAGACAGGCTCCCTGGGACCCCACGTCTATCCAACCCCTCCTGTTCCCCGTCCCCTGAACGCCTCCTCCAGAACCTCTGCCCCATTCAACCGCCCCCTTCTCCCTGTCCCCTGACTGCCTCCCGGGACCCCCTGCCCCTTATACAATGCCCCAGCCCCGGCCCACTTACCACTTACCATGCCGAGCAGAGCATGCAGAGCAGCAGTGTGTCTGGCTACCACGCCGGCTGGAGCCAGACACGCTGCCGCTCTGCAGGGGAGGGGGGACAGCAGAGGAGGGGCCAAGGGCTAGCCTCCCTGGCCGGGAGCTCAGGGGCTGGGCAGGACGGTCCCGCGGGCTGGATATGGCCCGCGGGCTGTAGTTTGCCCACCCCTGTGCTAAAGTAATATAAATAATAATAGAAGTAGGAAAAAACAAGTAACATAAGGGTGGGTGTTCTACACAGGAGCACTGTAGCACAGGGCTATAAGTGCATGTTGATTAATGGATGGGAGGCAATGATTGCCCCATAGAAGGTGCAAGATTGATAGCTTCAATGAATAGCAGCCCTCTGGTGATGAATTGGTAGAAGCCTGAATGCTTCACTTAATGTTCCTGGAGCTTCTTTTGATGACTACTCTTGAGAAGGAAGGCAGGTAAAGGGAACAACTGTCCTGATTCCCCCTCTCCTTCCGGGGCACAGGGAACATAAAAAACAACAAAGAAAATGTGGTGGACAGCATTTCTGGAGCAGACAGCAGAAGAAATGAAGTTTATGTACAGTATGTGTGCACACTGCTGCTAATGGGATTAATTCTCCAAGGTAGCCTGGATGTGTATATTTTTATTTTTAAGCAGTTTTTTGTGAGTTATTAATTACTGTCTCTTGGCAAGCAAACGAGCATTAGTGTCAGGCTTATGTTAACCAGACAAATAACTTATATACAGTACATTAAATTAACTGTGTGAACCAATTTTGAAATGTTGGTTTATGCACTTTTTTCTCCTTTACATAGCCTCTGTGATTGTCCGATGGGAAGTTGCTTATCCTTCCACCCAAGCCACAAACCCTTTCCAAGAAGTAACTTGGTGGAAGAGGAACAAACAGGAGAGAGATTAGTGGTTCCATCCTCTTCATTATCTTCCCTAAGTGGTTCTGTTTTAGCCTCTTCCCCTAGTAACACCAGGACCTCTCAGGATCTGGTGGGCAGAGTGGTTGGCTCTTTGAACACACCCTTAGCATAAATTATTCAACATGCTGGAGTTAAAGGATAGGGAGAAGATTATATAATAGGACATATACCTATCTCCTAGAACTGGAATGGACCTTGAAAGGTCATTAAGTCCAGCTCCCTGCCTTCACTAGTAGGACCAAGTACTGATTTTTGCCCTAGATTCCTAAGTGGCCCCCTCAAGGATTGAACTCACAACCCTGCATTTAGCAGGCTAATGTGCAAACCACTGAGCTATCCCTCCCCCTAAAGAGTGTGATACCTGAAAATGGAAGGCTTCTAGATCCAGTTCAGGAGCTGTGGAACCACCTGGAATCTGTTCCATCTGTGTCTAGAAAGCTAGAATCTCTGTAAGACGGGCTGGCCTAGCAGGTAGAACTTAACATTCCATAACACTCCCTGGTTACGATAGACTAATTTCCAAAAGTCTGTGATCTAGTGCTGACCATATACCGGCTCCCCCATTAGCTTACAGAATCACTTGTACACCAGCAGCATCTGGCTCATTGGAAAGCACTTTGGGTTGCTTTAGGGAGATGAAAGACTGAATAAAACAAATTCTATTCTAATTCTAAAAACAACTTGATACATAACAGGAAGCCAATAGTAAAACCCCCAGGGCAAAAGTAATATACGACACCTGCTTTGTGCAACTTAAAATTGGAGCACAGGCATCCTGCTCAAGTTAAAACCCTAGTCAGAGGCTTCATTTTATATTTCAGTCTAGGCCACAAACACAAGGTGTTAGACTAATCTAATATAGAGGTTATAAGAAGCTCTGTACAAGCTCCAAAAGCATTAGTTTGAAAACCGAACTTGCATCCATAATATAGCCTTTCTTGACCAGATCAGAGCTTGTTGTTTCCCATTACTTGGCTAGAGTGTGAGGGTGAAGTTAGGTAACTGCTTTGGCAACTCTTAGCCCTCAGCACGCCACAATCCACCTAAGCACATAGTGGGATTGTACAGGTATCACTCAGCACTACCAGTTGTTATTCCTGCCACAACCTGCCTGGACCACTACTGACTGGGTTCATAGTATGGGCTGAATATGGTCCAGGGCCAGCGATATAAAATGGGTGGATTGTGGGGGAGAAGGGAGCATGGCATTAATGCTGTTTTCCTTTCTGATTTCTAGATAAAAGTTTGTATCCAATCAGGCCGGCCCACCACAAGCTATTTTTATTTCTGTTTTTTTTTTCCCCAGCAAGTGAATTTTAATAGTGGTTTTCCTGGAACAGCCTGGAAACCTAATGTGGGCTATTTAGACACACACCAAGTACAGCACGAACAACATTGTTCTGCCTACTCCCCTCAAATATCCCTCAATACACTTTGGAGGGGTCATCACAAAGAATGAGGGGCCATCTTGATCTGCATGTCTGTTCATTTACTACTGAGGCTGCCAGCAAAGATGGTGCTTATCCACTCGGCCCTGAGACCTTTCAATAATTTCAGTAAAGCTGCTTTCAAATGGTGATAATCATAGTAGTAATAATTTATGAATAACACCCTGCACTAATATATGGTAATACTTTTCACCTCAGACTTCCAAAGGCTTCACAAGCTATAGAATCCTTTATTTTAAAAAGGAATCACTACACCCTCTGCTGAAATGCAGCCAATTATTGGAAGGAAAGTGGCAGCTGTTTAACAGCACACGTTGGAAAAAAGAGTAAACAGGTGGCAAAATTTGCAGATGATACAAAACTTCTCAAAATAGTTGAGTCCCAGGCAGACTGCGAAGAGCTACAAAAGGATCTCGCAAAACTGGGTGACTGGACAACAAAATGGCCGATGAAATTCTGTGTTGATAAATTCAAAGCAGTGCACATTGGAAAACATAATCCCAACTATACATATAAAACGATGGGGTCTAAATTAGCTGTTACCACTCAAGAAAGAGATCTTGGAGTCATTGCCACTCAATGTGCAGCGGCAGTTCAAAAAGCGAACAGAATGTTAGGAATCATTAAGAAAGGGATAGATAATAAGACAAAAAGTATATTGCCTCTATATAAATCCATGGTATGTCCGCATCTTGAATACTACGTCCAGACGTGGTCACCCATCTCAAAAAATATATATTGGAATTGGAAAAGGTACAGAAAAGAGCAACAAAAATGATTAGGGGTATGGAACATCTTCCATATCAGATTAATAAGACTGGGACTTTTCAGCTTGACTGGTGTGGGGAAAGTAAATAAGGAAGTGTTATTTACTCCTTCTCATAACACAAGAACTAGGGGTCACCAAATGAAATTAATAGGCAGCAGGTTTAAAACAAACAAAAGGAAGTATTTGTTTCACACAATGCATAGTCAATCTGGAACTCCTTGCCAGAGGATGTTTTGAAGGCCAAGACTATAACAGGGTTCAAAAAAGAACTAGATAAGTTCATGGAGGATAGGTCCATCAATGGCTATTAGCCAGGATGGGCAGGGATGGTGTCCCTAGACTCTGTTTGCCAGAAGCTGGGAATGAGCGACAGGGAATGGATCACTTGATGATTATGTGTTCTGTTCATTCCCTTTAGGGCACCTGGCATTGGCCAATGTCAGAAGACAGGATACTGGGCTAGATGGACCTTTAGTCTGATCCAGTATAGCGGTTCTTATGTTCTCATACAACAGTTTAGGACAGTAAGTGAAGAAGAATACTCTTATCTTCTTCAAATGTCCGCTACAGCTGACCTGTTTGGGTTTCATATTTGGAAAGTATCTTGCTACCAACTGGGCCATCCAGTCCCCAAAATGTTTGTAAAGTGTTAGATAAAAATGCAATTGAGCAATATTTTTATTTAGGATCTTATACGTCCTCCATCTCGATAGTGTCTAACCACCTCAGAAATATAACAATATCTCCTTGCATTAGACTTGTGATGTTAGGAAGGATTATTATCCCCATTTTACAGATCGGGAACTGTGGCACAGAGAGAGTAAGTGACTCTCCCAAAGTCACAGACTCAGATCACCCAACTTTCAGGCCATTGTCTAACCACAAGACCATTCTTCCTCTAGAAAGAAAATGGCAAAAGCCTATTAGAAACTGATCACCAGGGAGAGGGTATTATGTGCATAAAAATGGTAGTTCGAACCAACCTGAAGGAAATTAAAGCAGCTGGATTGTCAGAAATATTTTTGTTATGTTTGTTACCTCTTGTTTGTCTAGATTTCCATTTGTACATTATAACTACTAGTAACACCTCTGATTCAAACACTGAGAGTGAGAATAGATTTTATAAAATGCACACTGAAAATACCCCAGACTTACAGTTCTTGAAATGCTTAAAATTGTTTGTGATGATGGCTCTCACCATGTGCCATCATTTCTGGGTGTTCGTCCCAAGGAACATGAGACTACAATGGAAGTCATTTCTTCTAGTCATTCACAGAAGCAATTTTTTAAACACTGTGGAAAAATTATTCTAGTCTTAATTTTTTATTTAAAAAAGCCGTAATTGGCCTTAAAATAGACACTGAAAAAAATTGGAAACGATAATCACTATAAACATAACTTCCTTTTTACACGTCACAGTCTCTTGTTAAAGGATTATGTTTGAGTAAACTTGAAAGGGAATAAAATGAATTTGAGGTTTTGTTTCTCTGTATTTCTCCATATCTCTTGTCTTACATACACTTACTCATTTTGCAGATGACCCTTTCCAAGATTGGGGCTGGAAGAGATGTTGGAATCTAGGATACTGGTTCATTTCCATCTCTGGTTCTTTCAGGCTCTCATTTGGTTTTGTGTACTAAGTCCAGTGTATCTGTGCAATTTCAATCAGAAGCAGGAAATGTTTATTCAAGTTCTAATGGGTGGGACAGTTGCTGCAGTTTTAGGTAATTTTAAACAAACTGTTTGAGCATCCTGTTTAAATAGAGTTAAGTAATCACAGTTTTGTGCTAGTTGGGAAAGAGTTTAATACACTCATGATTTGAATAAAATATCATCTTACACAGCATACCAAAGACATGATGTATTTATCTGGCTTCTTGTGTATTTTGACTTTTGTATTGATAACAAGCTTAGTATTGTTATAGCACAAAACACTCTGTCATTTAACAGAAGATATAACTCATGTATGAGCTATTTTTGTGTGTTAAATTTACTCTCAATTAGCACACATTCCTAATTTTTCTAGCATGATTTTGAAATATTTTTCAGTAGTGTCTGGAAAAATCTGATTCAGATGTAACTTTCTGATACTGTTTGTTAGAAAAGTAGCAAAGAGTCCTGTGGCACCTTATAGACTAACAGACGTTTTGGAGCATGAGCTTTCATGGGTGAATACGACGAAAGCTCATGCTCCAAAACATCTGTTCGTCTATAAGGTGCCACAGGACTCTTTGCTGCTTTTACAGATCCAGACTAACACGGCTACCCCTCTGATACTTTGTTAGAAAAGTCTATTGAGACCGTGAACTTAGGATTTAGTGAAAATCAGGAAGAATTTATTCACACCCATTTGTATGAGAAACATAAAAGAAGGAAAAAATGGTACTTGGAGAATGCTGATAAGTCTTATCAACTGTGAATTCTATTTGAGAAGTATATGTTTGATGCCTTTCCTGATTTCTGTGCTTTGAACGGTTGCAGGGATAGATCCTACAGTCTAGGACTTGTAGTGAAAAGATTGCTTGCCTGGCATATAGCATGGATACACATCTTGGATATGAAGCTGGAAAACACATTGGATGATTTATTTCTGCTTTGTGATATTTCAGTTAATTTGGCTGTGTTCAACTCCATGTGAGGTCACACAGCTCCTAAGGTTCACTTGGGTAAAGGTTTGTACTCTTGAGCTTGCCAGTAATAATTGTACTTTGTGCTCTACAAATACATTTTCATTACAGTGTGATCTCATTAAATGTTAAGTGAAAAACAAACAAAGCGTAGGGTGAATTAAGGGCTGATATAATGATAATAAATTCTTAAAAGAGGTAGGCAGTGATAATTTCTCAGTTGTAAACAGTACATCAAAAGCTGTAGTTCCCAGTCTCAACTTTTGTTTGGGATTTACATGGAAGTCCGTTCCCCAACGATGGTATCTTTTCACATTTAAACAACTAATAGGTTATAGAGAATCATGTATCAACACAAAACTAATTGGCAAGGATATCTAGGAGGAGGTTCTTGGTCATCAGTCACACCTCTTCAAAGATGACCTAGGATGGCCCAGTTATGCCCTCAAAGATTATTGCTATTTATTTCTGGAGGTGACCACAGTTTTCCCAACAGAAAAGAAGGCATGGTCTATGCCTCAAAGAACTTAGTATAAAGAGAGACAGGCAGAGAGGGCAGAAAGAACGAGAGTATATACTGCTAGGCTAACAAACATGTCAAAAACTAATGTGGGTGTATATATCTGTAGAGAGGAGGTGGTTATAGGAAATCAAGACAGGAGATAATGAGGGCTTGGATGCAAGCTTTTGCTGTGGAGATAGAAAATAAAGGATGGATCTTAGAAATATTGAGGAGGGTGAAGAGGCAGGATTTGGGCACAGCTTAAATGAGTGGGATAAGAGAGGCTGAATCAAATATAGCTTCAGTTGACAGGCTTTAGTGGGTGAGAAGAAGGTTGGGTGCTTAGGGTGACAAAGAAAGAGGATAATTTAGAGGGAAGTTAAGGAGTTTGGTTTTGCCCGTGTTTGCTTAAGGGGACAGTGAGACAACCAGGAGGCTATATTGGAGAGGTAGACCGAGATGAGGGGTTGGGACAAGTCAGGACAGGCAGATTTGCGAGATATCACAAGAAATATAGTTGAAACCAAAGACAGGAAAGGTTATAGTACCATGGAAATTCAGATTAAAGTTGAAAGCTTTTGTTGTTGTCTTCCAGACTGTTTAACTCAAATCCTCTTTGCCCTGAAACACTCATACCCACCGTCTCTGTTTTAGATTGTTTTCATTTATTATGTTAAATGTTTTCATTTCACCATAACTTCTTCGAATTCAAGGGAGAGAAGGTTAGACTAAGGGAAAAACAAAAACCCTTTAAAAAGTCTTTACTTCAGAAAACATATTTGCTTATTTTATAGTCCTTTGCTTTTTTGGTTTTGAATAACAGATGCCAAGAGGGGATTAATCTATAATGGCTTGTTTGTGATCTTTTCTTTTCTTTTAGTTTATGTAATGAAGGAGTTCCCAGGACTGCTTCACATTTTTTTTGTTCATCAAAACATACTTCTCAAATGTTATGGATATGGAATCCAAAAGATAATCCAAACCAGTTTTGGAACAAAATTGATTAATAAGACCATATCTAATACTTAGCTGCTCTAGATACTTGGTTGTCAATACTATACAATACTGTCTTCTGTCCGCTTTGTACCCTTCTCATTGTAATGAATCTAATGAATGACACATCTAATGAATGATATGTTCTCAGGTGTGCCTCAGTTTCTGTACCGGGAAGTGTACGATGAGGGCGAAATCCTGGTTGTATTTAAGTCCATTGGAATTTTGCCATTATCTTCAATAGGCCCAGAATCTCATCCTGTGTGTGTGTGTGTGTGTAATGGGATAAAAATAGGAGATAACAAAAGAATACATATGTTCTTAGCATTAGGATCCCAAATTGTGGGTGCAAAAGGTTTAATGAAAGTATATAGCAATACATTTTTTTCTCAGATGGTACTCTAGTGATGGGAACCAGAAAAATACCTAGGTAAATAGATTTCTCAAACAGAGTTTGATATAGACGCCAACACATGTGCTCCTATTTTAGTCTCTATTTATGCCCGTTCCATATTGAGCAGTCCTTTCTCTAGAGCATAGGAAATGAAAAGCCAAAGAATGGGTTTAGAAAAGCACGGTGTCATAAACATACTAGAGTCCTCTTTTCTCCAGGAAGATGCTCTCTGTGCCAGTGCTGCAGTATTGACATGATGTGTCTTATTACAATTGATTATACAAATTGACATTATACTAAGATAAAAAATCCTCACCTGAATTCTTGACATAAGGAAAACATGATTTTCAAAGACACTTCTGGCTGCCAGTTCCAATAAAACTGGCTGTAATACACAGCTGGGAAAACTAGGAAGGCTGTTTGAAATGTAAATGTATGTAGTAGGAGAGTGTAACCTACAGCAGCATTTTGTAGGCACTTAATGCCATGTCAAACAGATATCACTGTAGGATAAATTTACCCACAGTGGTGTTAAACCAGCAAATCCAAGACCCAGTCTGTACACTTGCCTGGAGAGATGAGCAATCTGTTTGTAGGGCATAACATTGGTCAATACACATGGTGTCTGATACCCTTTCACATAAACGAAAAAGTACATTGGAGTGTGTATAATATAATCCAGGTGAGATTGCCTTCCATTTGAAAATATGAAGGGAGATGTGTGACTTAGTACCTTGCCATTGCTGAGGCCAGAGTTGTTGCTGAATCCCCTGTGTTCAACTGAGCACAAGACATCTGGCTTCACAATCCAGATTAAATTCCAGATTGGACAAATCAGGAAAACCCTGTAAACAGGGGTAGGCAACCTATGGCACGTGCTGAAGGCGGCACACGAGCTGATTTTCAGTGGCACTCACACTGGCCACTGGTTCTGGCCACCGGTCCAGGGGGGGCTCTGCATTTTAATTTAATTTTAAATGAAGCTTCTGAAACATTTTGAAACCTTATTTACTTTACATACAACAATAGTTTAGTTATATATTATAGACTTATAGAAAGAGACCTTCTAAAAACGTTAAAATGTATGACTGGCACGCGAAACCTTAAATCAGAGTGAATAAATGAAGACTTGGCACACCACTTCTGAAAGGTTGCCGAGCCCTGCTGTAAAGGATCCTAAACCAAAACCACAGAAATCACATTTTGACCTGTGATGCTTAGAATTGCCACAGGTAGGTGTTTGAGAGAATATGGGCTCTACTTGGACCAAACATGGAAGTACTACGACTGCACCTACAGAAGTAATGAATTGGGGTAGTGATGTTGAAATGATTCCCTGTGCACCCTACTGGAATTACAGAGTTCGTCTCTGTGTAGATCAAAGTGCATGGACTTGAAACTGTACAACCTATTGATTAGGCAAAGAAATTCAAACACTGGACTGAAAGTAGTTTGGGAACAGTACCTATGATTAAGGATCTCATCCAAGAACTGGGAGCTCATCTTAAGTAACATACAGAAAATATGAATAGGTCTGTGTAGCAAGGAGGGTTCTGCTGAATTTCTGCATAAGATTTGTTGGGCATCCTCTCTGCTCAAATCAGAGTCAATTGAGCATTTTTGAAAATAGATTGGGATTACAAAACTTCTAGTGGGTACTTCTGTTCATATAAGGGAAGAGTATCCAAAGGTCATTAAATAAAAATTGAAATAAAATCAAGGTCAAGGGGGCAGTATAGGCAGCTTAGGAGATAAATATACAGTCTTCACTCTTGGGAGATAGTGTCTCCAGCAGTATCTCCCCACTGAAGAAAGAAACCATAAGCACTGTAATTATGTGTCTTCAACTGCTTCCCTTATCTTCATCCCACAAGGAAATTACTCCAGAGTTCCTTCACTCACAGTACTGAGTAGTGTGGAATAGGTGACTCAGCAGTCTCGTGACATAGAAAGGCTGTTCCTTCGGGATTCTCTATAGCATAACAAGGACAATCGACAGCATTTTGTGCATTTGATATCTGAGTCCTTTTGTTTTTATGGCGTAGACACATCCAGTGGGTTGCATTTTTGGGAATCAGCCAGCATGTCATAGTTAGGTAGCAAATGCTGACCCCTTTCTCACGCTGCCTGATCATCTTGCTGCTCAGTCCTGCCCAGGTTCTACCAACTTTGCCGAACATAAAACGCTACAGTGAATAGGTGATCATCTTGGGAGGAATTACTTTAGCCAACTGAATGACATGGACTGTGACCTCTCATCCCTATCATATTTGTAATGTTTTCCCATGTCCTCTCCAAATGGGAAGGTGTAAGGCACAGTAATGCTGGAAATTGGTTGTGTGCCTCTCCCATGCCAGTCTTCGGAGGCATTCAGCCTGAAGAGCATATAGGAGTGCACTACTCTTGGAATAAAAGTTGGGAATGTGCTGAAAACAGGTGCTTGCATCTCCTCTTTGGAGGTATAGTGTATTCTTGCCCCACATCTCTGCAATCCCTCAGACGGCAGTGTTGCTAAGTCTTGTGATTTTTATCGTGAGTCTTACAATATTTGTTGCTTTTTTTAATGCTCCAATTTCTGGAGTCATGGGATTATGTGAGAATCTCATCTTTTTTCTTTTCTTCCTTTTTTTTGTCATTTTAAAGCAAGGTTCTATTCTTCATGGTTGCAGAAAAAAGTTGAAAAATGTGACGTGAGGATCAAAATAAAAAAGAACCTCACATGTATTATTTTGTTTGGCACAAATATCATGAGGGTTTAAATCTAATGATTTTTGGAGACTGTCTCATGATTTTTGAACACTTAGGATTGGCAATATTGAGTCAGTCTGGAAGGTGGAAAGACTATAGCCTATACCATTTCCTTTGGAGTGTCTGTTACTTCTAGCAGCAGTAATGCTATTGTTTCCCCAATCTTTCCTTTCAGGAAAGGACTATGATGGTGACTGTCTGGTACCAGTCACTGTCAGGTCTGGTCTATGCTTAATATTTAGATCGTTTACCTGCATCACTCAGGGCTATGAAAAATGTCATGCCCTGTGTGACATAGTTAGGTCGATGTAACCCCCAATATAGTCATGGCTAGGTGGATGGAAGAATTCTTCCATCGACCTAGCTACTGCCTGTCAGAGAGGTGGATTAATTACAGCAATGGAAAACCCCCTCAGTTGATCTACGACGTCTCTACACTACAGTACTACAGTGCCACTGTAGCAGCTGTAATGAAGATATGGCCTCAGAGACAGGATGCTGGATTGGATGGACCTTGGAAATGATCCATTGGGGCAATTCCAATGTTCTGATGTGTACAGTTGAGGTGCTTGCATTTTCTTCCTCTACATCCTCCACCTTTGACCTTTACTGGGCTAAGCAAATGTTTCAAGCCCCCTTCAGGAAAGCATCCACATTCAGGACAGCACTTAAGCACATGCTTAATTTAAGTCAGTGATGTTTAAGTGCTTTACTGAATTTCGCAAAAGGCAAAAGTGCAAAGGGGGGGGTAGGGCTAATGATATAGTTAGATAAAATTCTAAGGATGGGCAAGAAACCTTTAGAGAAAATGGGACAGAGATGATAAAAATGTGTATACCATGTTCTTTGCCTATGCTTGATCTGCATTGTCTGTTTATGTTATAAGCTCTTTGGGTTGGGGACCTTTAAAATGCCTCATTCACATTTGGTTTCTC
Organism: Mauremys reevesii; assembly: GCF_016161935.1. Taxonomy (NCBI): domain Eukaryota; kingdom Metazoa; phylum Chordata; order Testudines; family Geoemydidae; genus Mauremys; species Mauremys reevesii. The sequence goes on from NC_052625.1 coordinate 40,868,871, forward strand.
AGCATTGCCAATTGCTGCTATTTTTTATTGTGACTCTTACAATATTTGGTGTTTTTCTGAAAGCCCCAGCTCCCAAAGTCACATCATTGTGTGAAAATGGCAGCTGCCACTGAAAAATGAAGAGGGTTTCTATCCCTCATTGCTATGGAGAAAAATCTGAAAAAAAAAAGAACCCCGAAGATTCAAAAACCAGAAGACAATTAAAAAGAACCCCAAATAGATTATTTTTAAAACTCTGTTATATTTACGCCATTCTTATGATCTTTGAGAAAACCTGACTTGTGATTTTTGACTGCTTTCTACTGACAATAGTGGTTTCCATATAAATAATTATTAATAATATGTATTGTGAAGTTATAATTTGGAAGAAAAGGCATTTTATAGACAGAGTGGTTGATAATATGTAGGGATAGGGAGCCAGGTGGGCAGGCAACCTGCAAAATTGTCCTGCCCTTCAGCAACTGACAGAATCATCATTGTCTTGTAATATTTATATTAAATGTTTTTTTAAACAGCATGTAAACATTTCTTTAAAAATACAAAGCTGATTGTACTATTTTAATAATCCTTATTACTTTTTAATTGTATTTTAATTCTCTTCCTTTTCTCTTTCGTTCGCTCTTTCTTGCATCAGTTTTCCCTGGGGTTTTTTGTTTTTTGGTTGTCAGCTTTCCCCAGTTCAGAATTGTAGCATTTATTCTTCAGTTTCTTGATGCAAATCCTGCTGTCGCCTAATGTGTAGTTTAAAGCAGCCCTTTGTGTGGCTGAAAGAAATTAGCTTAATAGCACTGTTTTAATTAATTTCAGGACCGCCTCTTTTTCGTCATGGAATATGTAAATGGTGGAGATCTAATGTTTCAAATTCAGCGCTCACGCAAATTTGACGAGCCTCGATCCCGCTTCTATGCTGCAGAGGTCACATCAGCACTCATGTTTCTTCACCAGCATGGCGTCATCTACAGGTACTTTCTTGATTAAGAATAAAGTATTCTTGAGGGTGAATTTGGCTGAAAACCTCTGTCTCTTAGCAACCAGATTTAGATTAGTTGTTTGTTCCTATTTGCTTACATAGAACTTTTTTTGGCAGTTTATCATTCAGAATGTTAACATTTGAATAGTCTCTGCAGCAATCGCCAGCTGTGTGTGCCAGTTTTGTATTATAGTACAAGTAAAGCTTTTTGAAAAGCTTGGCACATTCTGACCTAGGGGTGAACTTTTTGCAGATCAGTGCAATCTCTTCACTTTCCTCTCTGTGCCATAGATTTCCTCTCGCTTTCGAACTCCCTGCCACTTCCTGAGTTTGTTTGTCCTAGTTGTCTCCAGTCTGATAGAATCAGGATAGTAGTTTGCAATGGCCTTTCTTCTTAACTGTTAGGGTGAAGTCTCAGTCCCTAACAGGAAGTGGCTCTTTGCAGACAATTTGGATTTGCTTGTTACTGCCCAAAGTTCCCATCTGAACAAAAACTAAACTAAATCACTACCCTTCCAGTTTAAAACAAAACAAACCAAACCAATTTATGGGCAATTTTGTTGTGCTGTGAAGAATGCATTTAAGAATAAATATTTATTATTAGAAATGAGGAACCACTTGAGAAATTTTCACCCTGTTATCCGTATGTTTATTAAGTCCTTTATCTTGTCGTTTCACCCTTCCTCTCTTTTTAAATTATTTTTGGCAGCCTGTCACCACTTGCGATAAATCTTGCATGCCTGTAGCAAGCAGCAAAGCTGTAGGTTTTTGGATATGGGTCTTTTAAACCTTATTGAGATCTGTGTTGCGGGCCATGGATATATATTAAGAGTTTCTGATATTCCTACTCCTCCTCTGAAATTTTAAATCTGACTTATTTTAGGGGAGTGAAGGGGGAGACCTAGATTTTTTTATGTGAAAAAGTCTAGCTGAGGACGAGTCTAGCTGAGGACATGGAATTTAAAAAATTGATGGCCTCATTTTTAAAGATGCTGCATTAGAGCTGCTTGGAAAATGGAGTCAGTGAGCACTAGAGATGGCCAACCCTAGGACTGGTCAACATTTTTCTGTCAAAAAACTGTTTTTTGATAGAAAAATGGGTTTTGATTTAATGAACATTTCCACAGAAAAGTGTCTACTTTCTATGGACAATTTCAACTTCTCATCAAAAAGTGGAAGGAAAGGTTTCATTTTTTGATGAAAAGTCAACATTTTCCATGGAAAGCAGACACTTTTCGATAAAAAGTTTTTTGACAGAAAAATGTTGACCAGTTGTAGGGTTGGTCATCTCTAGCTGCAGTTGGATGTCTGGCTGATCCATAACACTGACAATCAGGTTGTAAGTCTTGCAAAAGTAAAATCAGTTCACCAGATCCAATTTGGACCCTTTCCAAACCCTCTTCTTCTGGGGTTTAAATTATTCTAAGTGCTTACGCCCTAAATACATATCTTATCTTTGTTGCCTATGTAAGGACTCTTCCACCCCCCTTTATTTATTTCCCAAACAACATATCTGTAGGGTTTAGGTAATCCCTCTCTGAATGTGTCAGAATTTCATAAACTGCCATTTTTTGGGGGTGGGGAGGAGAAGTTTAGTGTCTTAATAAGTGAAGGATTTTGAGGATTAGTTCTTCTAAATAGGCTAATGTTCATTTCCCAGCCCTGGTAGCTGGAATTTACACCCTGAGTAATTAGCAGTTAATTTACTGATTTCAGTGAACCAAACAAAAAGGTTACTTCTGAGACAAATTACCCGCAGTGTGAAGAAAATCTAAATTGATAACATTATACAACACCTTCCTTATATTGATATGTGTAATAACCTTCCCCCTCCTTCTTCTCTCTCATATGTAGAGCTATTGTGCTTTGGCTCTGAACTACACTGGATCACTGTGTACACACTCATTCTAAATGCTGATGAGTGAGCAATGCTCTGTGTTTTAAAGCTTGCTGAGATAGTCTCAACTTCTGACTCAGTAGCCTATACTGCCGTAGCTCTGGCACATCATAGTAAGACATGCTGTGGTATTAAAATAATTGGTGGTGTATTTGTACTAGGGCTAGTTTCAGAAGAGACAAATGAGAAGAAAAAATGTGGGTTCTGAGATGAAAGCAAGGAAAATCCACTAAGAACACATCCCTTCCTGCTGCTTTATTTTAGTACAATTTCTTTGACCTGGACATTGTTTTATTCCTAGCAACTATTAATTTCTCATCTGAAGGTCACCAAGAACCTTAACAACATATAAAATGTACATCTCAGTTACTTTAAAAAAACAATTGAAGATCTATAATTCATAATTTCATCATAATCATTGACTTATAGAAATGTAAGGCTGGAAGAGACCTCAAGAGGTCATCTAGTCCACCCCCAACCAACCATCCCCTGAGTGAAACAGGACCAAGTATGCCTAGACCATTCCTGACAGGTGTTTGTCTAATCCAGGGGTGGGCATACTTTTTGGCCCGAGTGCCACATCTGAGTGGGGAAATTGTATGCAGGGCCATGAATGTAGGGCTGGGGCAGGAGGTTGGGGTGTGGGAGGGAAAGCGCGGTGTGGGAGGGGGTGAGAGCTGCAGAGTGTGGGAGGGGGCTCAGGGCAGGAGGTTGCAGGAGGGGTGTGGGGTGCAACGGGGGCTCAGAACAGGGGTAGGGCTGCAGGAGGGGGTGCGGAGTGCGAGAGGGGGCTTGGGGCAGGGGGTTGGGGTGCAGGAGGGGTGCAGCAGGGGGCTCAAGGCTGGGGGTTAAGGGGCTCAGGGCAGAGGGCTGGGGTGCAGGATGCAGGAGGGGTTCGGGATGTGGGCTCCAGCCCGGCACCACTTACCTCAAGCAGCTCTGGTCTGGCAGCAGCATGCAGCAGGGCTAAGGCAGGCTCCCTGCCTGCCTTGGTCCTGAGCTGCTCCCAGAAGTGGCCAGCATGTCCAGCAGTGGCTCCTGGGGGGACAAGATGGGGAAGGCAGCTCTGCCGCGTGCTGCCCTCACCTGCAGGTACCACCCCTGAAGCTCCCATTGGCCGTGGTTTCCTGGTCACGGCCAATGGCAGCTGCGTGGGGCAGTGCCTGCAGGCGAGGGTAGTGCATAGAGCACTCCGCAGGGATGTGGTGCTGGCCAGTTCCGGGATCAGTGTGGGGCCAGGGCAGACAGGGAACCTGCCTTAGCCCTGCTGCACCAGGGGGCTGGCAATTCCGTGGGCCGGATTGAAAGCCCTGACAATGACAAAGCCCCAAAACCTCCAATGACTGGGATTCCATAAGCTCCCTAGGTAACCAGTTAGAAAGATTTTCCTAAAATCTAAACTATATCTCCTTTCTAGCAAACTGAGCCAGCTTCTTGTCCTGCCCTGACTAGGCATGGAGAACAATTGATCACCATCCTCTTTATAACTAGCTTTTACATATTTGAAGACTGTTATCGTGCAGCCTTCTCCGCTAAACGAAATATGCCCAATTCTTTCACCCTTTCCTAATAGATCATGTTTTCATTTTTGCTACTCTGGACCCTTGTGTCCATCTTAAGAAAGATGTAAACATAGGACTCCAACAGGCCTTGCCAGTGCTGAGTAAAGCAGAACAATTACATTATCAGTCTGAAATATGACACTCCTATTAATACATCACACAGTGACACTGGCCTTTTTTTTCAAAAGCAAGTCACTATTATTGGCTTATATAATATACTTTAAGAAAAGGTCATGATTCATACATGGTGTGATAAGCCCTTGAGGAATGCTAAAATGTTTGTTAGTATTTAACATGCACCAGAATGCAGTCATCTTTCAGGGAAAAGATCCATCATCGTTTGAAACATTGCACTGACTCACTGGCAAGAAAAAGGCATTTGGTTCTAATTATTTCATTTATATCTCCAAAGTGGTGGGGTGAGCTAGCAAAAGTAAAAAAAAAAAAAAAAAAAAAAAGTACTTTTTGCCCTTGATTAACCACCAATCAAAATACCTACCCTACCCTCAGACGCTCAAATGAAGTAATACACACTTCCTGTATAGTGATAGCTCTACCAAAGACATTGTGATATGAAATTAGTGGGTGTTCTCCAAGGTGGGAAATGATTCTTATATGGGCAGTATTTCAGAACATGCTTGGAACATGTTTGAAGAGAGTAAGGTTTCAAAATACCTGATATGTCAAATTACCTCTGTTTAGCCACATACACCTCTACCTCGATATAACGTGGTCCTTGGGAGCCAAAAAAATCTTACCGCGTTATAGGTGAAACCGTGTTATATTGAACTTGCTTTGATCCACCAGAGTGCGCAGCCCCGCCCCCCTGGAGCACTGCTTTACCTGCGTTATAGCCAAATTTGTGTTATATCGGGTGGCGTTATATCGAAGTAGCGGTGTATTTGGAAGTATCTGTTTGGAGCTAAACATAACTGTCTATTTCTAAAAGCGTAACTCTCTAGCTAGTGCTCTGGCTTGTTTGTCAGATTTTTAGAGTGTTACAAGGCTAGTTAGTGATGTTCTTCTTTAAGAGACAGTATTAGCCTCATTTCCTCCAGAGTTCAAAGGGAAAGCTAGTTTCCCATTTGAAAAAAAGAAATTCAGCGCTAAATTCATGCCTTTGCAATTGGCTCAACAGCAGTTTCCGGTCTTGTTTAAATGATCTGTGTAATAGAGTTATGTATCTCAGTGCTGTTGCGTTATCTGATTCTGCTGCTTGTGGTGAAAACAAAGCTCACATTCTCAATTTATATAAATAGTTCCATATAAAGCTGTATTGCTGTTTTTTAAAAAAGCCATGCTGTATGACTGAACCTCGATATGCTTTGGGATGTCCATCTAATGAGATTATGGAAGGTCCTCAGTGTAGGGAGTGTGACTTCCATGTCCTTCACAGTGCTAAACACACTCTCAGAGCTTATTTTCCCCCACAACCTAGTATTTGGTGGTATTTAGGCATATCTGGGACTGATAGTACAAGCAGAGTCAGTCAGGCACTGCACAGACTTACCCACAAAGTTTATAATGAAAACCCCTTTAGCTCAGCCCAGACCAGCAGCACTCTTGTTGTTTGTGCTGTGCCATTCAAACAGACATACCAGTTATGAAAAATTTTACCATAACTTCATGACTTGAGGTTGAGACCACAAAACTGATTTTGCCTGTGAACCCATTGATGAAAGACCATGGACCATTTGACTCTTAAAGTCAGTCATCAGCAGTTTAATGTAATCTTCAGTGTAGGGGAGCATGCACTGAGCTAGCAGTTAGGAGACCAGCAGTTCAGTCTAACCACTTCCACTGACTGCTACATTTATATTTCTCTGCACTTCACAGCTCTTATTATTCTATGCTCTGGTTTAACCAAAAAATATTGAGCTCATGCAAGAATTCTTGGGGGAAATTCTAAGTCGGTTTTGTGCAGGAGATCAAACTGGGTGACTATAAAGGTTCCTTGTGGCCTTAAAATCTGTGAAAGGATACTTAATGAATTCTTGTTATTCCCAGCTGAGGCCACTGGATTTGGACTGAGGCACCACCGGCAAACACCAACATTAAGGCAAACACCAACATTCATGTTTATCCTTATAAGCCAAATTTTAAGAGTATAACCTTGTGAGCTGTATGTCTCGTTTCCATGAGGATCTTAGGGAACAATGGTCATAGAGTGCAGTATTTCTCCAGTACACTTCAGCACCATTTGAACAAGTCAGCAGGGCACTCAGTGTAAAACAGAAGATAAGAAAGTTGAACAATCACAATGACAGTTCACTTTAAAGGGGTGAGGGATGAGAAATATCGTAAACAATAGGTGTCTTTTTTGTAGGTTAGTTTACTTAAGTTGTAAGTAGGGCTGTCAATCAATTAAAAAATTAATTGCAATTAGTCGCACTCTTAAACAATAATAGAATATCATATATTTAAATATGGTGGGATTTTTTCTACATTGTCAAATATATTGATTTCAATTACAACACAGAATACAAATTGGTACAGTGCTCACTTTATATTTATTTTTTATTACAAGTATTTGCACTGTAAAAAAAGAAATAGTATTTTTCAATTCACCTCATACAAGTACTGTAGTGCAATCTCTTTATCATGAATGTTGAACCTACAAATGTAGAATTATGTACAAGAAACCTTCATTCAAAAATAAAACTGTAAAAGTTTAGAGCCTGCAGGTCCACTCTGTCCTACTTCTTGTTAAGTCAATCGCTCAGACAAACAAGTTTGTTTACATTTGCAGGAGATAATGCTGCCCGCTTCTTGTTTACAATGTCACCTGAAAGTGAGAACAGGCATTCTCATGGCACTGTTGTAGCCAATGTTGCAATATATTTACATGCCAGATGTGCTAAAGATTCATATGTCCCTTTATGCTTCACACACCATTCCAGGGGACATGCGTCCATGCTGATGATGGGTTCTGCTCGATAACAATCAAAGAAGTGCGGACCAATGCATGCTCATTTTCATTATCTGAGTCAGATGCCACCAGCAGAAGGTTGATTCTTCTTCGAGTGATTGCTCATGTGTATTCCACAATAGGTGTGTGTGCTTGTCACGTGCACTGGTGCTGGAAGTTTCCCCCCTCGCAGTACCGTAGATGAGTTCCCCAGTGACCCCCTGGAGTGTTACCTCCATGGTGCTGCACACTCCCCCCACCCTAAGTTCCTTCTTGCCGCCAGTGAAGGTGCTTCGGAAGGTGCTGCTCTGCTCCAGCTTTGCTGTAGCTCATCCCCAAAACTGCTTGTTCATTCAGTGTATGGCACCGGGCACCGGGGACAGCGGCAGGTTGTATGTCAGCCTGGCCTCCCTTTGTAGTCGTCCATCGATGGGCCAGGCCAAACAGACGGTCCCGCCGGTGCCACAGCAGGTGCAGTGGCACCAAGCCCTGTGGCCGGCCCAATGGTACCAGTGGGCACTATGGCCTCAACTGCAGCCCCCGGTGGGGGCTCGGTTGGTGGCTGGAACCTCAGAAGGACCTTCGGCCTCCTTCTCCAGACCTCTGAGGAAGGAGTTGGTGGGACGTACATCCTCAGCACCGTGCCTGGAGACTGACCAGCTGGTGGACCCTCTGGTGTCGGTGGACACCCAAAATACTGTGCCGGCCTCCTCACCCTCCCTGGATGAGGCGATTACGGCCCCGCCTCCCTCTGTTCCACAGGAGGACTTTACGGCCCACCAAGAATTCTTAAAAAGGGTGGCATCAAGCCTCCACCTCCAAGCAAAGGAGATGGAGGAGCCCTTGGACTCCCTGTTTAATGTGCTGTCCTCCTTGGCACTGGGCAGGGTGGCCTTGCCTCTCCATGAAGGGGTGGCAAAAATTTCAAATGCCCTGTGGTAAACCCCGGCCTCATTGGCCCCCATCTCTGAGAGCAGAACGCAAGTGTTTTGTGCCCACCAAGGGGCATGAATACTTATACACCCACCCTGCTCATAACTCCCTGGTGGTCGAGTCAGTCAGCCACAGGGAGCGGAAGGGCCAGCCAGCCCTTACCCCGAAAAATAAAGATTTGCGGAGGCTGGACTCTTTTGGAAGAAAAATGTATTCGTCCTTGAGCTTCCAGTTATGGGTGGCAAAACACCAGGCTCTCCTGGGCCATTATGAGTTCAACCTGTGGGGCTCCTCCAGGAACGCAAGAGGAAGGAGTTCAAAGTGCTGGTGGAGAAGAGCACAGCAGCTGCCAGGGCGAGCAACCCTGCAGACAGCTTCAGATGCAGTGGACACAGCCACATGGTCCATCGCCTCAGTGGTGTCCATGAGAAGGGCATCATGGCTCCTGCTCTCTGGACTGTCCAGTGAGGCACAGACCTCCCTGCAAGACCTCCCGTTTGATAGCAAAGCTCTGTTTGCGGAACAAACGGATACAAAGTTGCATGGCCTGAAAGACTCCCACACGACTCTCCAGACTCTGGGTCTCTGTGTTCTGGCTCTGGCTAAACCTAAGTTCAAGCCGCAGCAGACTCCTGCTCAGGCCACCCACCCAAAATATGAGACCGCTCATAAGTCATGGGACTATAAGAGGCGCCTACAGAGGCAGTCTCGGCCTGCCTCCAACCTGGGCCCTCCAAGGGCAAGCAAGCGGGGAAAAGGCAGTTTTGACGGGACGCCCGGGGGTTCCCTGCGAGTTCTCATCAGAGATCCACCCCCAGTAAAACTTCCCTTCTCCAATCGGTTGTGTGCTTTCCTCCTGGAGTGGTCGCAGCTGACGTCTGACTGATGGGTCCTCAACACCATCTCCCAGGCCTACACCCTCCAGTTTACTTCCTCCCTGCCCAACCACCCCCTACCCTCCTGGGGGACCCCTCGCACGAGGCTCTGCTCGAGCAGGAGGTAGGGCGGCTCCTTGGCCTAGGATGGTGGAAGCAGTACCCGTGGAGTTCAAAGGCAAAGGGTACTATTCCTGCTATTTCCTTATCCCAAAGGCCAAAGTGGGGCTCAGGCCCATCTTGGACCTGTGAGGCCTAAACCAGTACATGGTGAAGCTCAAGTTCTGCATGGTCTCCCTGGCCTCCCTCATCCCCTCCCTGGATCCCAGGGACTGGTACACTGCCCTCAATCTGCAGGACCTGTACTTCCATATATTCGAGGGGCACAGATGCTTGAGGTGTACAAGATTGGCTGAACAAGAAGTAGGCCTGAGTAGAATTGCAGGTTCTGAAGTTTTACATTGTTTTGTTTTTGAGTGAAGTCATGTAACAAAAAAAATCTACATTTGTAAGTTGCACTTTCACAATAGACTACAGTCCAGTACTTGTTTGAGGTGAATTGAAAAAGGGCTGGTACTAGAGTGCTGAGGCAGGAGGGACTCTGACCAGACCAGAGGAGTATGGGCTGTACCCAGTGGAAGTCCAGGGAAGACTTTCGTGTTTAGTTGTGAATTTTAAGTTAATAAATCAGACCTTAAGGAGGGCTGTTGTCACTAGACTGGAAAAATCCTGTGTGGACTTTATTTGGGGATCCAAGAAGGGAAACTGATGTGAGGGGCTGCACGCAGGGCTGCCCTGAAGCCATCAAGCCATGCTGTTTGGTGGCCACTCCTCTACAGCTGCCAACAAATTGTTCCTGTCACCCCCAGTGCAAAGGGGAAGGAAGGAGGGAGGGAATTGAGCTTCCTGTAAGTGTGTCAGAGTCAATGTCTTCTGGGGCTACGCCTAGGATGGTGCAATTTAGGTACCACTCTTTGTTCATATCTGTTCCTTGAAACACATTCTAGCCCTTAGTTTAAGAGTTTCAGTCTCCAAAACTGGGGGATGATGGCTGAAGGGGTTTAATATCCTGGACTCCCAGCCTCTCTACATTCTCCCTCTATTGAATCTAGGCAGGTCAGCAATCCCTAAATGAAGGAATAAGGAGGATGCCTCCTTGCAGGAAAAGACAATGGGCTAGGGTGGAGAGAAACAGGGCAGAAGAAGAGGTGAAGTGGGAAGAAGTGTTGGTTCTCATGGTTCTGGCATTCTGTCTGAAAGAGTCCACCTTGCCATCTGCCTAGGTTGTGTATTGTGCTGAAGACTGCTGTTATGTAGAAGAGCCCTTTAACAAGATTTCCAGCTGTGGGAAGGAAGAGAAGACTGTGGGAATAGGATGTAAACCATGTGGTCCTTTCAACTGTAGAATGTTTTAAAATTTTCTCCTGGTTTTGGAACTTGACAAATTCCTCAGTTTAGATGGGAAGCATCGGGCTTGCAGGAGAACTGGGTATATAAGGAAAGATTAATGGTCATATAACATTAAGAAGAAGGTAGATTAGCAACATTACCCTAACTTTGGGAATGGTATGCGGTTTCCAAAAGGAGTTCCCAATGGGAAGATCAGCATCATTATTTTTTTGCTCATGTTTATTTGGTGTAAGGTTTTCCTTGTTTAATGCCCATTTTTATAATGTTACATTATGTAAATAAAACTGCGACCCCTACTTTCCAGTTATAGTATGGGAGTAAGTTAATGTTAAATGAGAGAGGGCGGGAGGGAGTGGGAGTCTGCCGGGGCTAATGCCAAGTTTACATTCCTGGGAGGGCAACCATGTTCCTGCAGACAGTGTAGGAAGGGGAACAGCACTTCATGACAGATAACAACAGTAAAACCTTATTGCTCACAGGAAGTATGAAAAAATATTTATTTTCTGTTTAGAATGTCAATTATTTTAGGATGTTTGGTATTTCTGTTTTTACTTTCATAACAGGAAAAATGTGTATTATCTTCCTGCACTTGATAAGTAGACTTTAACTAAGGAATATGCATGTGAAATAAAAATCTACTCTGCCACAACACATGCTAATACTATGGTTTATTGAAATCACTCAGTCCCTGCAGTTTCCTCTACAACATTGAGAAACATCTTTGTTGTGTCAATGGAAATAAATATACAAGTCCCAATCCATCATAATTTTGTGGTCAATTTTTTTTCTGAACAGTGAAATGAGAATAAATTTGATTTTATTTTTCATTGCATTAAAATCTTGAAGATAGAATCCTAAATTTAAAACCTGGGCATTCAAAGGCAGAGACACAAACTGACAAAAGGAATCAAAGTGAAGGCTGGGTCTCCATAGGGTCCTACAAGTTTGTTTGTCTCTAAAACAGTTGATATTTCTGTCACACCATTGCTGCAATTGTTGCATTATATTTTGAATGAGGCTGTGACCTCTTGCATACTGCTGAATGCTCTTTCCAGTGATCAATGGTAATATGTGGAACAGGGCAAACTGTCCTTGGGTGCTGTTCCACAAATTACCATGGAACGTTGGCACTTCAAAGGGTTTCCACCATGCTGTTAGACAGAAGAGTGCAGCAGAGAAAGGGTTAACTCAATGTCATTGTTGGTCCAACATGTTTAAGCAACTCTAGATTTAAGTTGTTGTTCAACAGAGCAAATAAAAAAAAAATGATCATGTTTTTTGGAGGGAACATGGAGGCTTGGGCAGGGCCAGCTCCAGGGTTTTTGCCGCCCCAAGCAGCGGGGCGGGGGGGGGAGAAAGCCGCGATCGGCAGCAGCTCCACCACGCCGCTTTCTTCTTCGGCGGCAATTCAGCAGCAGGTCCTTCCCTCCGAGAGGGACTGAGGGACCTGCCGCTGAAGTGCCCGACATGCCGCCCCTTCCCCTTGGCTGCTGCAAGCACCTGCTTGCTGAGCTGGTGCCTGGAGCCGGCCCTGGGTCCGGGGGTGTAAAATGTGACCATTTAAAAGATGGTTATTTTCATGAAAACATTTTGGTAGTCCCAATATTTTCCATGTTTTGACAAAAATCTTTTATTATTGTTTAATATTTTTAGTTTTCATTTTGCATTTACTGTTTTTTGTTTTCTTTTTTGTTCTTGGGTTTTTTCATTGTCAGTTTTGATTGGTCAACTTAGTTACAGGGGATCCACTCTAACAATCACTAAAACTTGCAGTATTTTAATTTCCAGTTTAGTTGCTCCTCAGTGTTTAAGTGAAGAAAACAAAACTTAATTAATTAGGAGGTGGACAAAAATGACTTGATGTCACAGAACTTAGTTTGTCATCATCTGGTTAATAAGCTTGACAGGTTTTAACGTGTTAGTACTTTCTGCTCTTTCTAACATGATTTGTACCTGGTATTGAACTGTAGCCAACAGTACCTGCATCTATTAGCTGTTTCAGAAGAGATCCATTAAGCCAATTCACCTGAAGGCAAAGTACCAACCATGCCAATAATCAAAAGGAAAAGATGTCATAATAACTAATAAAAGAGGAGAATTTGCATTCCTCTGTAAAAAGGAGAGCTAGAAGCCAGACAAGCTGGCACCTAAATTGGAACCAGCAAGGCCAATACCAGAGGGAAAGCCGAGCTCCAAAATAACCAGAAGGATTACAGAAGAGGAAACAAGCCAGTAAGAAACCCAACATTTTCAGCAGAGCATGAAAGCCAACACCACAGTCAGAATAGCCAATGGCAGGACTTCACCAGGAAGACCACAGATAAACCATAACCAATCCTGGTGGGAGGACCAAAGACTGAAACAAAATGGACTCACTGCCAAGATTGTGCTGAAAAGCGTGAAGGCCAGAATATCTCGGGATCACTTAAACTAATTCTGGTCAAAATTAATGTTGGCAGAAAGAGAAGATAATTTGCGATCCACTAGGTCAAACCTGAAAGGTGATTATTCTTCAGTAAGAGAAAAAGAATTAAAACAAAGTGGTAAAAGGTATTGCTATCACCAGAAAAGTTATTAGAAAAGAATGGACCAAAACAAGTCACCTGTGTAATAAAAATAATTTGTCATGTACATTTTAGATTAAATTACTAAAGAGGGCATTATAAGAAATAAAAACCTTGTCAATTAGCTAAATTTACTTACAAGTTTAATAGGAGGTCAGGATCTATAGATCAGGGTCTACAGTAAGTGAAAGGGAAATAGAATTGTAACAGACTGTTTGTATACCTGGTAACTTGTTTTGGATTTAAAGAAATTCATATGAGTTTTGTTTGCCACATGGTGAGCTGCCTGCTTGAGCATTTTTCCTACAGTCTTTTCATCAGACACATTGACCTCTCCTTGACCACAAACTAATAGAACTTAATTACAATAGCAGTCTCGGAGGAACAAGAGTGAGTGAGCATGGACATAACATAAATATACAGATACACTTTTTACACCAAAGACCACTTTAATCCAGTACTACCTTTTATGTGGAACTGAAAGAAAAATTGCCCCTGCCATTCTCTAGATCTTGTCTCCAGAGAATCTGTGCTTAGCTGGAGGATTTTAGAGAGGGAGAATTATATTTATAGGGCTTCTACTCCTATCATCATCACAGCATGTCAACTACACATAGTTATATGGCCGTCAAACATCTTGAGAGACAAAAGGAGATGCGACAAAATCTGTCCGTCGGTAGTGCTTAGCAATGGCATGGGAAAAGAGACCGATGCGTGAGCAGCAAACCTTCCCACAGTGGCTACAGGTCCCCTCACCAGATAGAGGTTGGAGCACACTCTGCTTCCTCGCTCACCTGTGGGCCTCAGTCTGGGCTCTCTGATAGCTCTCCACCGTGACTACACCAGTCTTAATCCGGCTTCTCCAGACTGAACGATTGTGGGCAGGATTTTCCCAGTCGTCAGTGGGAATGCTGAATCTATTGAGGCCTTTCTTGACCTTGTTGCTGTATCAGAGATTTGGCCTTCCTCTGTGTCGCTGGCAGTTCTTACATTGTCCATAGAGCACAGCCTTCAGCAGATGATCTTGAGGCATGCGCTCCAGTGAAACCTGCGAACGTCCAGCATAGTTTGCGGGCCAGTTCTTGCAAGGATCTTGTTACTGGTGATCTGTTGGCCCCAAGTAACAACAAAGATTTTTCTAAGACAGTGGAGGTGGAAACTGTAACCCAGCTTCCACAACTGAAAAGGAGGGTACTAAGAATACAAGCTAGACAGGAAAAATAAACCCACAAAATATATTTATTCACATGGCCAGCCTGAAGCACCAGCAAAGCAAATCTGTCATCGAAGGTACTTATAGGGTGCCCAATGCGATAGTATCTGATTGCCTCACAATCTTTTAAAGTATTTATCCTCACAACACCCCAGTGAGATAGGGAAGTATTATCCATATTCTACAGATGGGGGACTGAAACACAGGGAGACTAGGTGACTTGCCTAAGTCAAATAGGAAGTCTGTGACACAGCCGAGAATTGAACCTGGATCTCAGCTGAATGATATTCTATTTGACCATATGCAAGCTGGGAAGCTCATCTCATGCACACTTACCAGGTAATAGGCTAGCTCTATTATGTTAACAAGTCAGACTTTTTCACCATTATGTCCACCCACCTTACAATGGGAATGTTGGAGTACAGAATTACCACAAATAATTTCTCTCCTAAGAATAGGGAATGGCAATCTTGGATGCTACTGTGTGGCACAAGCCTCCAGTTGCTTTTATACATTTCCCTTGCCTACCTCTCAACATCCTACTTACTCCCCAGCAATAATAGAGAGAGCGACAGATCAGCAAAACTGTATATTAAAACCCAGGTTGAGTCATGTTTTGAGGACTGTGCCTGGAGGTGAACTCAGAGGTAACAGCACCAATAGAATGGATTATCATCAAAAGCATTTAGTGGTGCAACAGCACCTGTCAGCTGGTTGTTAGAGACACCTGATCAGAGCCAGTTTCAGGCATAAGCAGACAAGGCAAATGCTTAGGGCCCTGAGCAGCGCAAGGGAGCCACCTATTTATTTTTAGTATGTATTTGGGAGGTAGGGATATACCTGCTTAGGGCCCCCAATGGGCTAGCACTGGCATTGCACCTGGTGTCCAAATGTGCCATCTAACGCTGGGAGCCTAGAATGGCAGTGGAGGTGACTGCAGATACCTCAAGACCACAGAGCCAGTTATAAGCTCTTACTAAAGATGGTCTGAGAGGTGAGAGATTGGAGTACCATCAACTGCAGGCCACCCAATTGATTTTCACTTTTGTAACAGGTTTACGTAATTCAGTAATCCTTACAGTGATTCGAACTTTGGTTCATTTCATACTCCTGAGGGCATTCTGCACCAAAAAATTCTGCACACAATATTTTTTTAAATCTGCAAAATTCTGCAAGTTTTATTTGTCAATAAATACATGCAGAGGCTTCAGCATAGCAGTGGGGAGCACAGGCCACTGGCTGCACAAAAGTAGGAGATCGCCCTGCAGATTCACAACCCCTGGAGACATGGACTCAGTGGTGAAGCTGCACCCGACCCTGATACTGCACAAGTCCTGGGCCTGCCCCAGAAACACTCTGGGGCCCTGCCCCTCTGCACCAGGCACACCAGGTGTGGGACAGGCAGGCTCAACCAGGCAGGATCCAAGTGTGGAGGGGCTCAGTCTGGGGCGATCCAGATGTGGGGTGAGAGGATTCTGTGTGGGAATATCTGGGTGCAGGCAGTTCAGTAGGGGCTCTAGGTGTGGGGGGATCTGGATGCACAGAGGCTCATTGCGGGGGTTCCAGGTGCAAGGGCAATGGTACTCTGCAGGGGCTTCCAGGTGAAAGTGGATGGGCTCAGTGGAGGGGTCTGAGTGTGGGGGCATCTGCAGGGGTTCTGGATGCTGGGGGAGTGGGGCTTGGTGGGATGGGGTTCTGAGTGCAGCTAATTGGGGGTCAGTGGCATGGGGGTCTTGATGTGGGGGCTCAGGATGGTGCAAGGGTGTGGGGCTCATAAGGGTGGAGGTTTGAATGTAGGGAGCTGAATGTGGGGTGGTCTGGATGCAGGGTGGGAGTCCGGCGGCAAGGCATCTGGGCACAGGGGGATTCCAGTTGCAGGGGTTGAGGGTCAATGGGGTGGGGTTCAGGCATGGAGGCTAGGGGGGTTCTGGGTGTATAGGGTGAGGCTTGGTGGGGGTGTCTGGGTATGGGAAGTCTGGATGCACGGGGGTTGGGTGAATGGGAGAGCAGCTCCCTGTACAATGACCTCTCCCACTGCAGCTGAGGAGCAATGGGAGCAGGAAGAAGGGAGAATGCTGAGCTTCCTGCAGCTGGGGGAAGTTTCTGTGGGTGGGTCTGACACAGCCCCAGCCACTCCTTGCAGGGGAAGAGGCAGTCCTGTCCTCTCCTGCCTTCAGCCCAATTGGGACTAGCAGCTCAGGGTAGGAGCTACTGGCTGGGATGTCCCCAGCCCTGCCGTGATTTACCTCTCTGCCAGCTGCTCTGGGTGTCTGAAACGATGTACCTGAGCACCTGAGCAGCTAGGGTGTGGTGCATGACTGCTCTTGCAACTTCCCTTTGCTTCCCTGTTAGAAAGTCATTTTTCTGTGGGGAATCAAAGAAATCTGTGGGAGATGCAAGGTGGCGCAGAATTCCCCAAGGAGTAAAATTTCAATGTGAGTTTGGCCTCAGTAGGGCTGAATTATGGCCCTTCAGAATCAGTGTGTAAAAGCACCAAACAGGACATTGAAATAAAGGGCTGCATCTCAGATACTTATTTTAGCTATTCCAGATAGTTCTTCTTGACTTATTATTAATAATAGATCAGAATAATATAACCCCCTTCTCTCATGTAAGCACTTGCAGAACCACGAAACAAAATAAAACCAAATACAATATAATACCTCCTTCTCAAAATATGAACACACAAAAATAATTGAAGAAAAGGGCTGAAAGGAGGGGCAATAAATAGAGCTGACAGTGGTAGTTCTAAGGTTTAGTGTATCGTTTGGCAAAAAATTCTTTTGGGATATAAAATATATGCAGTGTAGTTATAGCCGTGTTGGTCTCAGGATATTAGAGAGATAAGGTGGGTGAGGTAATATATTTTATTGAACCAACTTCTGTCGGTGAGAGACAAGCTTTCGAACTTACACAGAGCTCTTCTTCAGACCGGTCGGGCTTGTCTCTCTCACAGACAGAAGTTGGCCCAAGATATTACCTCACCCACCTCGCCTCTCTTGGAAAGAAAAAGACTGATTCAGGATAAGTGGGAGGAGAAGCAAAGTATTCCACATCATAGGGCATATCACAGCAAGAGTAAGATCTAGGTAGCAGCTGGTGTATGAGTGCAGATACCCATCAGTGGAAGGCTTAGTGCCAGTGTGGTATGTATCCAGGGCCAAGATCATGTAGAAGCAAATGTCCTGAGAAAACCTTAGTCACGAGTAACCTAAATTAACTACAGTACCTGGTTTGTCCAAATAGATGGTGGTAA
Organism: Mauremys reevesii; assembly: GCF_016161935.1. Lineage (NCBI taxonomy): Eukaryota > Metazoa > Chordata > Testudines > Geoemydidae > Mauremys > Mauremys reevesii. The sequence continues at coordinate 40,886,459 of NC_052625.1, forward strand.
AATTAAGTATTAACAGGTAAACACTATGGTTTCCACAGTATTTATCTACCTGAAACAGCATAAGGTTTCCAAGCGAGATTTTATGGTCTATTAAGTAAATAAAACCCATTTTGAAAAAAGTGCCTAAATATATCCTGACAAACATAATGACACAAATGGAATTGCTATGGTTAATTAGGGGAATAATGGATACTTAAAAGGTTCCAAACACACATTGAAGCAATAAATATGAAACGGTTCTGAAGGAGTCCTTGCAGTAGGGAAATAATATGCACTTAAGAAACCACCTAAATACATATTTACCTCAGTTAACCCGGAGTAACAGGTCATAAGCTTTTATGGTGCTGTATATTGAGAACAAAAAAAGATATTACCAAAAATGCCTAAATACAGACTATATTTAGGGGATAAATTGTAATAACTCCAGAGGCACAGTGTATCATGCCCTATAAGTATTATATAGAGGTCCTGATTCTCATTTGCACAAAGGCCTTTTACACCTTTCTTGCAGTAAAAAGGGGTCTTAAAATGACAGCAGCCACAAAATGAAAGGGTATCCTCTCTGCAGAATGTTCCTTTCCCCCACAATCCTATGGAAGCCTCCCCAACGAAACTTTGTGAAGTCAGGGCTCTGCAGATCGGGGAGAAGGTGTGCTGAATGGCAAAGGTGAGGAGATAACCAGTCTCCATAGCAGCTTCTCCCATCAGCATTATCTTATGTGAATTCCACTTCCACCCATTGAAATTTCTCTGAGGAAGAGCTGGGGGAAGCTTGTGGCAGCCACCAGCAGCAAGGCCACAAGAGTAGGACTCAAAAGGGCAAATGTTGTTGCCTATTGTGGGATTTATCTAAGGTTCTTAGAACATCAGCAGGTTTGGTGTGTATTGTTCCCTGTCTATTCCATAGAGCAGTGGTTCTCAAACTGTGGTCCGTGGACCACCAGTGGTCCACGAGCTCCATTCAGGTGGTCTGTGGATAGTTCCCTCTAAGGTGCGCACCTGGCTGGCCGCACACAAGAGACTGAAGTGCCACCCACCTAATTAGTGGAGCCACGCAGGTGTGGCTCCACTAATTAGGTGCCTGGACCCTGGAGAAGATGCACATGTAAGGTGAGGTGGTGGCCTTGGGGGGAATAGGGGATAGGTGGGTGGGGGCAGTGGGATGAGAAGAATGGGTGGGGGGAATTTGGGACATGCAGGGCTGTGGTGCCCAGAGAAAGTGGCGCTTTTCCCCAGCTCCCAGAAATGGCCCTCCTTCCCAGCCCCAGCTCTGTGGCGGGGAAAATACCTCCCTCTTTCCCAGCCCCAGCCTGGGGGCTGCTGTGGTGGGGGAGAGACCCTAGTCCTTCCCAGCCCCAGCTCGGGCTGCTGCAGTGGTAGAGAGAGGGCACGTCCATCGCATTAGAAAGGTAAGACTATTGATATTAAAATACGAGTTGTGTGCTTTTATTTGTAGAACAAAAAATGTTAATTATTATTAAGGTTTTTTTTATATAGTGCTTTTATCCAAAGCACTTCACAATAGTTAGCTAACAGTACAAACAACATTTGGAAAGATCACTAAGTGGTCCACTGAGACCCTCAGCAATTTTCAAGTGGTCCACGAAAAAAAAAGTTTGAGAACCACTGCCAGAGGATGGAGAACGCTTGCCTCAGCAGAATGATTTGAAGGAACCTCAAAGAGTTTCTTGGCCCTTGCATGGGATTTTCCAATGCACAAGATGCTGTGGCTCTACTCAGGCCTGCTCTATACCTAAAATTTAGGTTGACCTAGCTACGTTGCTTAGGGATCTGAAAAATCCATGTGCCTTTCAAGCATAGTTAAGCCAGCCTAAGGCCAGTGTAGACACGACTAGGTCAATGGAAGAATTCTTCTGTTGACCTAAGTACCTAGTAAAAATATAACATTAGGGATCTATTATCGACCACCTGACCAGGACAGTAATAGTGATGATGAAATGCTAAGGGAAATTAGAGAGGCTATCAAAATTAAGAACCCAATAATAGTGGGGGATTTCAATTATCCCCATATTGACTGGGAACATTTCACTTCAGGACAAAATGCAGAGATAAAATTTCTCGATACTTTAAATGACTGCTTCATGGAGCAGCTGGTACGGGAACCCACAAGGGGAGAGGCAACTCTAGATTTAATTCTGAGTGGAGCGCAGGAGCTGGTCCAAGAGGTAACTATAGCAGGACCGCTTGGAAATAGTGACCATAATACGATAGCATTCAACATCCCTGTGGTGGGAAGAATACCTCAACTGCCCAACACTGTGGCATTTAATTTCAAAAGGGGGAACTATACAAAAATGAGGGGGTTAGTTAGACAAAAGTTAAAAGGTACAGTGACTAAAGTGAAATCCCTGCAAGTTGCATGGGCCCTTTTTAAAGACACCATAATAGAGGCCCAACTTCAATGTATACCCCAAATTAAGAAAAACAGTAAAAGAACTAAAAAAGAGCCACCGTGGCTTAACAACCACGTAAAAGAAGCAGTGAGAGATAAAAGACTTCCTTTAAAAGTGGAAGTCAAATCCTAGTGAGGCAAATAGAAAGGAGCACAAACACTGCCAACTTAAGTGCAAGAGTGTAATAAGAAAAGCCAAAGAGGAGTTTGAAGAACGGCTAGCCAAAAACTCCAAAGGTAATAACAAAATGTTTTTTAAGTACATCAGAAGCAGGAAGCCTGCTAAACAACCAGTGGGGCCCCTTGATGATCAAAATACAAAAGGAGCGCTTAAAGATGATAAAGTCATTGCGGAGAAACTAAATGGATTCTTTGCTTCAGTCTTCACGGCTGAGGATGTTAGGGAGATTCCCAAACCTGAGCTGGCTTTTGTAGGTGACAAATCTGAGGAACTGTCACAGATTGAAGTGTCACTAGAGGAGGTTTTGGAATTAATCGATAAACTCAACATTAACAAGTCACCGGGACCAGATGGCATTCACCCAAGAGTTCTGAAAGAACTCAAATGTGAAGTTGCGGAACTATTAACTAAGGTTTGTAACCTGTCCTTTAAATCGGCTTTGGTACCCAATGACTGGAAGTTAGCTAATGTAACGCCAATATTTAAAAAGGGCTCTAGGGGTGATCCCGGCAACTACAGACCGGTAAGTCTAACGTCGGTACCGGGCAAATTAGTTGAAACAATAGTAAAGAATAAAATTGTCAGACACATAGAAAAACATAAACTCTTGAGCAATAGTCAACATGGTTTCTGTAAAGGGAAATCGTGTCTTACTAATCTATTAGAGTTCTTTGAAGGGGTCAACAAACATGTGGACAAGGGGATCCGTGGACATAGTGTACTTAGATTTCCAGAAAGCCTTTGACAAGGTCCCTCACCAAAGGCTCTTAAGTAAATTAAGCTGTCATGGGATAAAAGGGAAGATCCTTTCATGGATTGAGAACTGGTTAAAGGACAGGGAACAAAGGGTAGGAATTAATGGTAAATTCTCAGAATGGAGAGGGGTAACTAGTGGTGTTCCCCAAGGGTCAGTCCTCGGACCAATCCTATTCAATTTATTCATAAATGATCTGGAGAAAGGGGTAAACAGTGAGGTGGCAAAGTTTGCAGATGATACTAAACTGCTCAAGATAGTTAAGACCAAAGCAGATTGTGAAGAACTTCAAAAAGATCTCACAAAACTAAGTGATTGGGCAACAAAATGGCAAATGAAATTTAATGTGGATAAATGTAAAGTAATGCACATTGGAAAAAATAACCCCAACTATACATACAACATGATGGGGGCTAATTTAGCTACAACGAGTCAGGAAAAAGATCTTGGCGTCATCGTGGATAGTTCTCTGAAGATGTCCATGCAGTATGCTCTGGTAGTCAAAAAAGCAAACAGGATGTTAGGAATCATTAAAAAGGGGATAGAGAATAAGACTGAGAATATATTATTGCCCTTATATAAATCCATTGTACGCCCACATCTCGAATACTGTGTACAGATGTGGTCTCCTCACCTCAAAAAAGATATTCTAGCACTAGAAAAGGTTCAGAAAAGGGCAACTAAAATGATTAGGGGTTTGGAGAGGGTCCCATACGAGGAAAGATTAGAGAGGCTAGGACTCTTCAGCTTGGAAAAGAGAAGACTAAGGGGGGACATGATAGAGGTATATAAAATCATGAGTGATGTTGAGAAAGTGGATAAGGAAAAGTTATTTACTTATTCCCATAATACAAGAACTAGGGGTCACCAAATGAAATTAATAGGCAGCAGGTTTAAAACAAATAAAAGGAAGTTCTTCTTCACGCAGCGCACAGTCAACTTGTGGAACTCCTTACCTGAGGAGGTTGTGAAGGCTAGGACTATAACAATGTTTAAAAGGGGACTGGATAAATTCATGGTGGCTAAGTCCATAAATAGCTATTAGCCAGGATGGGTAAGAATGGTGTCCCTAGCCTCTGTTCGTCAGAGGATGGAGATGGATGGCAGGAGAGAGATCACTTGATCATTGCCTGTTAGGTTCACTCCCTCTGGGGCACCTGGCATTGGCCACTGTCGGTAGACAGATACTGGGCTAGATGGACCTTTGGTCTGACCCGGTACGGCCTTTCTTATGTTCTTACCACCTCCCGGAGAGCTGGATTAACTACAGCAATGGATAAATCTCTTCTGTAAGGAGTGCCGTAGTTGTGCTGCTCTTACATCTGCAGTGTAGCCATAGACTCAGACTAGAATGAGCTACAGCTTATAAAAGGGTCCGAACAGGTGGTTGAATTCAACATAATTTATCTTGACTGATGATGATGAATGTTGAGTTCCATATTATAGTGCACCCTTTGAATTAACCTGTAAATAAACTAGCAATAAGATCAACTTTCAAATAATAATAAAACAATTGGCTTCCAAGTCTGTAAACTGATACCCCCACTTCTATGAGTGCTAGACAATTTAGGTGTCATTCAAACTTTGATACACTGCATTGCTCTCTTTTGGATGAAGCAAAACTTCTGTAGCTTTTCTTCTCTAATTTTCTTAATACAAAGTATTTCCTTTATTAAAATGTTTGTTTCTCAAAGTTCCCTGTTTCATTTGATTACACCTTTGGAACCGGCAATTTCACAAGACACAGTAGAGATATATGTATGATTATGTATAGTAGACATATATATAATCATATATAAATATGATTATGGAAAGAGGTGGCAGCACATGCACAGAAGCTGCATACTGGAGTTTAATATCCTGGCCATTTAACTCAAAGGGCCTGATTCTCATTTACATTAAGTCCCCTTTCTACTGCTTTAGCGGTGTAAAGTGGCCTTAAAGTAGGAGTAAATTACAGTTACACTCACTTTAAGGCCACTTTACAGTGTCAAAGTGATGTAAAGCAGGGGGGTCTCAACCTTTTTCTCTCTGAGGCCCCACAACAACTGTTTTTCTGCATATAGAAGTCAGGGCCGGCATTAGGGCGTAGCAAGCAGGGTGATTGCCTGAGGCCCCACGCCACAGAGGGCTATGTTGCTAAGGCTTCGGCTTCAGCCATGGATGGTGGGGCTCAGGGTGGGGCCCAGAGTCCAGAGCTTCGTCTTTCTGCTCATGTCCCCCCAGCGGGGCCAAGACCCCTGGTTGAGAACCACTGGTGTAAAGGGACCTTAGTGTAAACGGAAAATTTTATAAAACTTTATGAAAAGTTTGGACGAGGCTTTCTTCCGGCAACTAGCAGAAGTTACTAGATCACAGGCCCTGGTTCTCATGGGAGACTTTAATCACCCTGATATCTGCTGGGAGAGCAATACAGCGGTGCACAGACAATCCAGGAAGTTTTTGGAAAGTGTAGGGGACAATTTCCTGGTCCAAGTGCTGGAGGAACCAACTAGGGACAGAGGTCTTCTTGACCTGCTGCTCACAAACAGAGAAGAGTTAGTAGGGGAAGCAAAAGTGGATGGGAACCTGGGAGGCAGTGACCATGAGATGGTTGAGTTCAGGATCCTGACACAAGGAAAAAAATAGAGCAGCAGAATACGGACCCTGGATTTCAGAAAAGCAGACTTTGACTCCCTCAGGGAACTGATGCGCAGGATCCCCTGGGAAAATAACATGAAGGGGAAAGGAGTCCAGGAGAGCTGGCTGTATTTTAAAGAATCCTTATTGAGGTTGCAGGAAAAAAACATCCCGATGTGTAGGAATAATAGTAAATATGGCAGGCGACCAGCTTGGCTTAACAGTGAAATCCTTGCTGATCTTAAACGCAAAAAAGAAGCTTACAAGAAGTGGAAGATTGGACAAACTACCAGGGAGGAGTATAAAAATATTGCTTAGACATGCAGGAGTGAAATCAGGAAGGCCAAATCACACTTGGAGTTGCAGCTAGCAAGAGATGTTAAGAGTAACAAGAAGGGTTTCTTCAGGTATGTTAGCAACAAGAAGAAAGTCAAGGAAAGTGTGGGCCCCTTACTGAATGACAGAGGATGTGGAAAAAGCTAATGTACTCAATGATTTTTTTGCCTCTGTCTTCACAAACAAGGTCAGCTCCCAGACTGCTGCACTGGGCAGCACAGTATGGGGAGAAGGTGACCAGCCCTCTGTGGAGAAAGAAGTGGTTCGGGACTATTTAGAAAAACTGGACGAGCACAAGTCCATGGGGCCGGATGCGCTGCATCCAAGGATGCTAAAGGAGTTGGCGGATGTGATTGCAGAGCCATTGGCCATTATCTTTGAAAACTCATGGCGAACGGGGGAGGTCCCGGATGACTGGAAAAAGACTACTGTAGTGCCCATCTTTAAAAAAGGGAAGAAGGAGGATCCAGGGAACTACAGGCCAGTCAGCCTCACGTCAGTCCCTGGAAAAATCATGGAGCAGGTCCTCAAGGAATCAATTCTGAAGCACTTAGAGGAGAGGAAAGTGTTCAGGAACAGTCAGCATGGATTCACCAAGGGCAAGTCATGCCTGACTAACCTAATTGCCTTCTATGAGGAGATAACTGGGTCTGTGGATGAGGGGAAAGCAGTGGATGTGTTATTCCTTGACTTTAGCAAAGCTTTTGATACGGTCTCCCACAGTATTCTTGCCAGCAAGTTAAAGAAGTATGGGTGGGATAAATGGACTATGAGGTGGATAAAAGCTAGCTAGATCGTCGGGCTCAATGGGTAATGATGAACAGTTCCATGTCTAGTTGGCAGCCGGTTTCAAGTGGAGTGCCCCAAGGGTCGGTCCTGGGCCTGGTTTTGTTCAATATCTTCATTAATGATCTGGAGGATGGTGTGGACTGCACTCTCAGCAAGTTTGCAGATGACACTAAACTGGGAGGAGTGGTAGATACGCTGGAGGGTAGGGATAGGATACAGAGGGACCTAGACAAATTAGAGGATTTGACCAAAAGAAACCTGATGAGGTTCAACAAGGACAAGTGCAGAGTCCTGCACTTAGGATGGAAGAATCCCATTCACTGTTATAGACTAGGGACCGCATGGCTAGGAAGCAGTTCTGCAGAAACCTAGGGGTTACAGTGGATGAGAAGCTGAATATGAGTCAACAGTGTGCCCTTGTTGCCAAGAAGGCTAATGGCATTTTGGGCTGTATAAGTAGGGGCATTTCCAGCAGATCGAGGGATGTGATCATTCCCCTCTATTCGACATTGGTAAGGCCTCATCTGGAGTACTGTGTCCAGTTTTGGGCCCCACACTACAAGAAGGATGTGGAAAAATTGGAAAGAGTCCAGGGGAGGGCAACAAAAATGATTAGGGGACTGGAGCACATGCTTTCAACTACCTGAAAGGGGGTTCCAAAGAGGATGGATCTAGACTGTTCTCAGTGGTACCTGATGACAGAACAAGGAGTAATGGTCTCAAGTTGCAGTGGGGGAGGTTTAGGTTGGATATTTGGAAAAACTTTTTCACTCAGAGAGTGGTGAAGTATTGGAATGGGTTACCTAAGGAGGTGGTGGAATCTCCTTCCTTAGAGGTTTTTAAGATCAGGCTTGACAAAGCCCTGTCTGGGATGATTTAGTTGGGAATTGGTCCTGCTTTGAGCAGGGGATTGGACTAGATGACCTCCTGAGGTCCCTTCCAACCCTGATATTCTATGATTCTATGAAAAAACAGTTCTCTGGAAATCTGTATCGTTGTTTCCTGCAGGAGTTAAAACTGGTTGCCAGTGTGAGTTTCAGGAAGTTTAATAGGATAATTACTGGCCTTACCAACATTTAGCAGGAGATTTGTGAAATATTACATTAATAGCTAGCCTCTTGAGTAGACTAATTAACACTCCCCCAACCAACACTCTCACCCCCAAAGAGATTGTTGCTGAGTACTTCAGATTATATCACTTTAAAGTTTTAAAAATAATATGTCAGGCTCAAACTACATGGTTTCCATACTAAAGAAATTGTTTAGGAACAGTTCATCTTTGTGCAAAGTTTGCCCTGTAATCCTGCTGAGGTCAGTGTCTGCATGGATTAGCTGCCATGTAAATACCAAAAGTTACAACTGTCTGCATTTTTACAGTTTTTACTTCTCCCAAGTTTTGCATTCATGAATCAGCCTTCGTAGAACCATTTTCTTTTTTATTTTCTTTTTGTCCTCTGTTGAACTTTCCAACAAATACCAGGTGGGTGTAGCTCTGTGGATGAATTTTCATGTTGGTAAATGTATATATCCTGTAATTAAACAAGTCATGAGGTGTCGTTTTTCATGAGTGACACTCTTACAAATCAGCTTTTCATAACATGTATGACAATTAAGAATAGTGCCTTTTATTATGTATGTAGATTGTTAAACACAGTAGGTGAACTTTACTTTGTGTTTTCTTATATTAATGACAGCATCCCATTGATGGTGCTAGAGTTAAGGTTGTATTAGCTGTTCAGTTTAAACCCTTTATTTTTCATGGGTTACCACAGTACATATAAAATTACCTTGAAACTAAAATTTACTCACAGGCTCTCTATCTAGAAAAAAATATTTGTAAATGTTAATAAAACACTAGTGAAGCCTTTATCTGTGAGCATAGGGAACCATAATGTTGATCTCTTTATGCACCTCTAGCTGAAAATGGCCAGCTTCTGAAATATAAATATTTATACTCTATATGTAATGATCCTTCACCACAACCTGTAATCAGGCTTTGAAGCCAGGATCACATTGCCAAAGCAAAGACCTCTACCTCTTGAACTACAGAACTAACTCCATTACCGGGTAGCAGTAGAAGGCTCTTATCTTCTATGCAGACCAGCCACTAGAGGGAGCTATCACCCACATTTTTCAAGTGGATTACATGTAGAATTCTGTCTTTTGTTCTTGAGACCACTACCAAATCATGTCACCTTTAAGTCTTGATAGTGCATTCCTTGTGCACCCACAACTCCATTTGACTTGTTCAGAAGTGTGGGGATTACAAGAAATGCAAAATAAGTTCCTTATTTCATGTAATAGTTGTTCAAGTTTCTTTCCAGTGACTGTTTCTAAAATAAACAAAATAATATCAGTTTTCTGTCTGGTCATAAAGTTAGGTGCTATCAGCAGAGTCTGAAACATTTTTTGTTATGTTATAGATCAATGACCAGGTTCTTCTTAATTTTGCCAGAGATCCTCCCTTATGAAAGTGTCCTATGGAATTTAATAGAAACGATAGCCTTTGTAGAACTTCTGAACCAGAGAATTCTCTCTCTGCTACAGAATACTATCGGATGGTTTAAAAACAAACAACTCTTCTCTCTCCCCACAACTCTAGAAAAGATCTCATTCTCTATTAAATTCTATAGGTTTTTGGAGTAGTTTCTTCAGAACCCTATTACATCTCTGCTGAGTACTGCTGCTTTCATCCCAATAAAATGATATAGAGCTATTTGAGGGGTAGAAAAGATTTTCAGTTTCAGAGCATACATATCCTTCCCAAGTTCAGATCACATGGTTGTGTAAAAACAAGCTTAGGCATGTGAACTATGCTATTGAAATCAGAATGGAAGGAGAAATATTAAAACCTTTGCTCCAGTGATTCCATATAAGTAAACATTTTGTTAGGAAACAACATTCTTATGGGTCAACATAAATATGAGTTAATCCATTTGTATGTAATACCATGTACATTAGCCTGTGGAAAGGCTTTCCATAAAAAGACCCAAAAGGTTTCACTGAGAGCAGAGGGAGCTTGCAAAAATCTGTCTATATCAATGTTCCCTGCAAAGTTGTTATTTCTGACTTAGAAAGCATTCTTCTCAATGGAAACTTGACATGGGGCTATAATAAGAGCCTGCTTGAAGTGAGGACTTGTATTTATTCCCTACTAAAGACACCCTTGGGAGAAGAGTGGGGGGAATTTTGAGGCATTTGTTTGTTTTATAAAAAGAAGCATTGTATATAGCAACCTGCAACAACACTTCTCCGTCGCACAGTCTACACACCATGAATTTGCAGAGTTTTTGCGTTGTCCAAAATGGCACAAAAATACAGGCTCATGCTAGCACATTAATGGTTTTAAATGCAATCATCCATCTCATGGTTACCTGTGTCAGGGGATTTTACTCTATATTATGGTGCGGTTGCCATACTGGAATTATTATTTCTTGGAACTTTATTTAAAAGGCTATATAAGGTTAGGGTAGTAAAGGAAATGATAGAAACGAAAGGTGTAGGCTCAGATCAAAGTCCCAGGTCCAAAACCCGCCAAACTTTTGAGAAATCTGTATCTGAATGTGGTGGCTTAGTCTCTCCCTAACACAAGCATAAAGTGGGGACTGTTACTCAGGGAGTTCAAAGGTGGTCTGCGTATGTAAACAGGGACAGACTGTGGTGTGCACTTTACTCTAGTCCTATAGAAACCAATGGGACTATTTGACTAAGTGCTTGGCAAGATGAGTAGGGATTCACAATATGGCCTTTTGTGGGTATTCCATTCTGTCCACATCATTGACAACAGGCCTGGATGCAAAAACGACTGACTCACTAAGGCCTAATGTTTTGGCTTACTTCTTACGTAGGCTCATAAAACAATTAGCTACATTGCTCTTTCACACACTAGGCCTATTAAGCTTGAATTGCTTCCTGAGCTCATGTATCAAGTGACTATACAAAGTAGGGTGACCAGATGTCCTGTTTTTAAAGGGACAGTCCCATTTTGGGGGACTTTTTCTTATATAGGCATCTATTACCCCCCACCCCGTCCCGTTTTTTTTCACAGTTGCTATCTGGTCATCCTAACACAAAGCAGACTCTAAAAAAGAGTCCTAGAATTTGGGTTGCCAGTCATGTTTGTTCTCCACATTTCTCTTTTTGTATTTTATCTTGTTGAGTATGACTTATTTTCCTTTACTTTCATTATGATCTGTACTCTTCACAGAATGGAGAGGCTGTGAAAGATGGTTTGTGAACTGTGAATCCATAAAGGCAAGTTAGTAATGAGAAGAGGATGAACAAGTCTGAGACTTCAGACCTAAGAGTGTTTTGGGCTTGGAACTTCCATTGACTTCACTTTCAGGAACTGCCCCTACTAGCAGCACAAAAGATTTTTATGGCAAACTCTTATATATGGGGCTTGTAGTGCTGCTGACATGAAAGACACTTAGTGTCTCACTGGGATTTTTGCCAGTCAACCTATGCTCACATGGATTAGGAGGCAAAAAAAAAAATCCTAAAGATTTGAAGTTTATTTTTTTTAAAGAAAAGTATGGAGAAAACATTTAATTCTAATAAGAGCATTGGTGGCCTATCAACAGGGTTGGCTTTAGGCATGGGTGACCTAAGCTGCTGTACCGAGTGCAGTCAAATTCAATGGGGCACCATGTCAGACCATGGATACTTCATGGCTGGATTCATAGATTCCAAGGCAAAAGGGATCACTGTAATCCTCTAATCTGAACTTTTGTATAACACAGGCCATAGAACTTCCCCAAAATAATTCCTGTTTTAACTAGAGCAGATCTTTTAGAAAAGCATCCAGGCTTGATTTAAAAATTATCAGTGAAGGAGAATCCACGACCACCGACATTGGTAAATTTTCCCAATGGTTAATTACCCTCACTGTTAAAAATTTACACCTTATTTCTAGTCTGAATTTATCTAGCTTCAGCTTCCAGTCATTGGATCATTTTATACCTTTGTTGGCTAGATTTGAAGAGCTTATTATCAAATATTGGTTCCCCTTGTACATACTAGTCATCCCTTAACCTTGTCTTTGTTAAACTAAATAGATAGAGCTTCTTGAGTCTATTACTATAAGTAGGCTTGGAAGGATTACATTTTTATTGGTAAATGTCGATTTCATGTTACATTCACAAACCAAGGACAAATATTTCCATCAATAATAATAGAAATATACATATAGGTGAAGTAAGAAAAATACTGCTTGAGGACTTATTAGCGTTTAAGGAAATTTACTTTGTCTGTTTTGACATGTTGACAATTTGTGTTTTAACAGTTATAAAGCTTTAACTTTTTGAATCTCAACATCTGTTGTCATTAAATAATTGATGTTTGATGCTCTCCCCCCATGGTTTCCCACAACTGTGAAGTTTTAAATTGATAAAAATAAGAAAAAATGCTTAGAAATAAACATTGTTATTATTCATTGAAATTATTTAAAAAAATTGAATTCTGCCAAGCATAGCTATAAGGCGTGTTTTCCAACCCTTTAATTATTCTTATGGTTCTTTTCTTAACCATCTCCAGTTTATCAACATCCTTCTTGAATTGTGGATACCAGGACTGCATGTGGTATTCCAGCAGCAGTTGCATGGATGATGAGCTAGCTCTCTGTCTTCTCTGCCTCATACTTGGACTTACATTCTCCATCCAGCTGCAGGCTTAGTGACCAAAAGCATAGGATTTTCAGGATTTTCCACCTCCCAAGCCCACAATATGCTTGAAAATAGATCCTGTCTTGCCAGGAGGCAACATTTTAACCTGCTGCCAACAAAACTATTGTTTGAAGCCTGTGAAGAAACCAGATTTTACCTCTAGGAAAAAAATAGGGAACCCTGATTTTAATTCAGTTCCCCCTCCAGGTTTGATTAAAACAAGAAAACTGAAGAAGAGTCAAAAAAGCTAACGGGGGGAAGAGGAGGGTGGAGTCTTTTAAAGCAACAATGTTGTTGACTATACTACAAATTCAAATCCTACTCAACTGGAGCAATGGCTGCTTAGCACGTTTCAAGATCAGGCCCCAAATGCAAAGTATGAGCAATTTAAAAAATATAATTTCAGTAACATTATTGGTTAGGCGTAAACGAATATTACTCTATGCTTTTCTTAACTCTCCTTGTTCTGCCTAGTTATTAGAACACATAAGGCCCTTTATGAAGAGGGCTGCTGTGGGTGAACTAAGTTACTATGGACTATATTGCTTATTCTTCTCTCAGTGTACATGCACAAGTTCCGTGATTAACTGAAGCTATTTATAAGTATATAGAGAATATACCTCCATCTAGTTTACACTTAGGCACCATGGATTGGCCTTAACATACAACAGTTGGTCAATTCATCCCTGGTGTAACTACATTGACTTCCCTAGTCTACCCTGATTGACAACAGGGCAACATAATTGAAATCAACAAAGTTGCAGTTGAGGGCAGAGTTTGACCCTGCATCGTGGTCATAAATGAAAATCTCTGTATCCTGTTGTGCTTATCTCATGCTCAGATCATATTGGAACAGGGTTTGTTTTTTCGACGTAATATAATTAAAGTACTGAGCTTAGGTTAACGATGGCTTTTAGGTGATGGGAGTCGTGGAAAAGCCTGACAAGCTAAATAGTATTGAAGTAATTGTAAATGTGGAAGCATTTTCTTTTCTTTAAATGTGACTTAGGACATAAGATTACGGGGCCTGAGATGAAATCTAGATTCCAGCTTCTGAAAAGAAGAGCAAAGTAGTTGATTCATTTGACTAAAGGCATAATTGGTCATGTTTTTCTCTGGTGTCTTGACCTTACTAGAGTTCACTTGGTATGTAATGGAAAAAAAAACATTTTGATAACAAAATACAGGAAATGCCTTCAATTATGGCTGATTACAGTAGCAGCTTTTCTTCTGTTATTTTTGTTAGAATGGAGGAGAGGGAGTAGAGTTTTTTTCTGAATGCCTGAAACAACATAGAATAATGTTGCTTTAGAGCCCACTTTTCTGTGTCTAAACAATGGTATTAAATCTGTGGCTAGTCTGTGAAAATGTATATATTAACGGTGTAAGGTGTTTTTCCACTTATATAGTTAAGCATTATAATCTTTACATATCTCAATTTCAAAAGCTAGATAATTTGTCTGAGGTTTATCTTATAATCACTCATATTAATCAAGGCAAATGAAGATTTTTTTTCTTTTTGAATTTGATTTGGGGTGGGTGGCTTTATCCTGCAAAAATGGGCAATATTCTATTGACTTGAATGGGAGCAGGATCAAGCCGTTGGTGATGGAAAATCTACATAAAGAGGTCAAGTATCAGAGGAGTAGCCGTGTTAGTCTGGATCTGTAAAAGCAGCAAAGAGTCCTGTGGCACCTTATAGACTAACAGACGTATTGGAGCATGAGCTTTCATGGGTGAATACCCATGAATTGACTATATATACAATGTTGTCAAATACTTACAATAAAGATAGTGTGAAAATAAAGGAAAATATTTTTCTCTAATCTTTTCAGTAGATAAAAAACGTTTTGGATGGAAATGTCATAGGTTAAGAGGACACCATCCAATCAATCTGTCTCAGTTTCCCTATCTGCAATGCAGGTACTATAGAAGTAGAAAGCACTCAGTGAAGTGGATATTTATGTTTGTGGGGTTTTTTTTCTTTTCTCCTCTGCCCAATGAGATCCTGACTGTAAAAACACTAAGAATGTTTGTACTACTGTTATCCAGAAAAATTGCTTATGAAATCCAGTGACTGCTTTCCTTTCTGTTTTAATTTTTCATCATGACTGTTCCATTGCAAAATAATGGTGGGTTTGGCATTTTAACCATATATACATTAAAAGCACCACAAAAAACAAGTGTGAGTTATTTCTTAAGTCAAAGTAACCTATTGGATTGATCTTAATGTAATCCTTAAAGATAACATGTCTATGGATAAATTTCATGTCTAGGGACATGTTGACATTTTTAGGCATTCCACTATCAAGACTTGATCTGATTCGAATTTCCTAGATTCATACCATCCTTTCAGCATCTTTCATCAGGTGGTTTTATCAAGTAATGGTTAAATGTTATTTTGATTTAAAAAATTAGGAGCGCACATAGCAGGCAGTTTTAATTAATACCTGGCTGCACCTATGCTAAAGAGCCACATAAGTTGGAGGCGTGTAGATTGCATTCCCTAGACATCAGGTGGGCGCTAGCCTTCTACACTAAAAGGACCCAGCCATTCCGCAAGTCAACGCAATTGTTCGTCACGGTGGATGAACAGCAGGATGAAAGATCATCCAGTGTCCACTCAAATAATTTCTTCTTGGATCCACTGCATGCATTCACTTCTGCTACGATGAGGCAAAGGTAACCACCCACTCAACCAGGGCGCAAACCTCTTCAGCAGCTTTCCTGTCCCTAGTGGCTATCCAGGACATCTGTAGGGTGGCCACCTGGTCATCTATCCACACATTCACGTCCCATTATACACTTACCCAGGAGGCCTGGGATGATCCTGGCTTCAGTAGAGCAGTATTGCAAGCCACTAGACTGCGAACTCGAGCCTACCTCCGAGGATACTGCTTGTAAGTCACCTAGAATGGAATCGGCATGAGCAAGCACTTGAAGAAGAAAAAATGGTTACTTACCTTTTTGTAACTGTTGTTCTTCAAGATGTGTTACTCATGTTCATTCCGTTACCCATCTTCCTACCCCTCTCTTGGAGTTGCCGGCAAGAAGGAACTGAGAGTGCATAGGGTCGGCAGCGCCTAATGTACCAGCACATGAGCGTGGCACTCATGGGGGTGCTACAGCCAATCCTGTGGATACCCCTAAGGCAAAAATCTCCCAATGACTGTGCACGTGGGCACGTACACAGCTAGAATGGAGTGGACATGAGCAACACATCTCGAAGAACAACAGTTATGAAAAGTACATAACCGTTTTGTCCCCAATTCCCCTTGCTAGGCCTCAGTCTTTGAGACCATTTATTTATAGGAAGAGGAGATCTCAAGCCTGTCAAATCACCAACAGCAAGAGGACAGGCTGGGGTCATCAGCATGACCAGGATCACAAGCTCACAAAGAAAACCACTCAACTCCTCTCTAAGACCCACTGTCAACTGAGACCATTACCTTATGCACAGGCCTCTGTCAGGGCCTGCAGTGCCTCTGTGTTCAGATCTGCAGCAGCCTCCAAGCTCGGGAACTCAAAGGAGGCATCTGGCTCCTCCGGTGGCTGCATTCCAGCTGAGTTCTCCAGCATGTCTTTTGTACTTCCGGGCCCTCCCACTGATTTCCGGTGGGAGGGTTGAGCATGGCCTGGCTCCACCCACTAGAGTTCAATGAGGGGTTCTTCCCCCTCCGGGTCTGTGGGTGGCCAATCCACCCCACTACATACACACACCCTCAAGTCCAGCTCCTGATCTTTGGGGCTGGTCTCTTGATTCACCCCTAAGCAGGAGAAGAAATCACCATTGGCGTTCTCCTTACCTGCCCGATGCCTGACAGTAAAGAGGTACTTCTGGAGGGTAAGGTACCAGCGCATCAGCCTAGCGTTAGAGTTCTTCATGGTGTTCAGCCACTGCAGGGGTGCATGGTCGGTGATCAGGATGAAGGGGGCCCCCAGAAGATAGTATCTGAGTGCGTTGATCACCCTCTTTACGGCGAGGGCCTCCTTCTTGATGACCCAGTATTTGCACTCACGAGGAAAAAGCTTGTGGCTGAAGTAGAGGATGGAATGTTCTTCTCCATCCACCTCCTGGGAGAGGATGGCTCCGAGGGGCCGTGAGGGGGGCCGCAAGGGATGCGAATTGGGGCACAAAGCGCTGGTAGTATCCAGCCAGACGTAAGAACCATCGTACCTGGCGCTTTGTCGTCACGGCCGGGCATGCCTGCAGTGCCTGGACCTTTCCTCTTAGGGGGTGGACGAGACCCCTGCCAAAGGTATAACCCAGGTATGCAGTCTTCTGCCAGACAATTCAACATTTTTTTGGGTTGGCCATGAGCCCAGCCTCTCGCAGGGTCCAGAGGACGGCAACCACCTGATTTTAATGTTCCTCCCACTGGCGGCTGTATACCGTGACATCATCCAGGTAGGCCGCAGCGTACCCAGTATGGGGGTCCAGGAGGTGGTCCATCAGGTGATAGAAGGTTGCCGGGGCTCCATGGAGGCCCAAGGCATCTGAGTGAAGTGGAGCCCTCTCGGCATAGTGAACATGGTCTTCTCTTTGGAGCTCAGATCCAAGGATCTGCCAGTAGCCTTTTGTGAGGTCAAGGGTCATGATGTATTTCCCAGATGATTGAGGAGTTCATTGATCCTGGGCATCGGGTACATGTCAAACTTTGATATCGTGTTCACTCTTCAGAAATCTATGCAGAATTGGAGAGCCCCATCGGGCTTTGGAACCAATGCGATGGGACTGTGCCATTCGCTCTGTGATCATTCCATGACTCCTAGCTCCATCACCGCTTGGACTCCCCCTTTCAACAACGTCCTGTGTCTGTCGCGGGAGCGGGCGAGTGGTTTCCCAATTCACCTCCCCGGGTTCGTCTTAATGGTGTGCTGGATGATGCTAGTCTGGCTGGGGAGGGTGGTAAAAGTTGTACGAAAGGCAGCCAGCAGGCAGTGAGCCTGTTCCTGTTGTTCTGGGGAGAGGGTGTCCCTCAGTTGAGGCTACTCAGTCTTGGCCATATCCAGGACCTGGGGACCTAAGGCTGGCTCGGGTGGGTGAGGGGTAACTAGCAACCCATCCCATGTATGCCAAGGCTTCAGAAGGTTATGTGCTAAATCTGCTTCTTTCTTCGGTCTGGTTGGTGGACTTCATAGATGACTGGCCCCACTCGCTGGATCAAGTCATAAGCACCCTGCCATTGGGCAAGCAGTTTTGACTCTTCAGAGGGGAGAAGGAGGAGTACTCGGTCGCTGGGCTTGAAGGTTCGGTCTTGGGCCCCATGGCTATAACACCACTCCTGGGTCCCTAGTGCCGCCTGGAGATTTAGATGCCCCACACATTAGTTATCTGAATGTTATGGGAGACAATGAATATGCTTGAAGAACTGAGGTTTCGGATAATTATGCCAATAGCGTTAATAGATTTGAGAAGACAGAATCCTTTTTCAGTTTATGACATTTCAGACAGCTGAGGTTCTGGTGATCAAGGGATGTACTGTACACTTGCTAACGTTTAGATGCGGCACCAAATAAAATGACAGAAAATTGTGAGTTTGTATCAGGCACCAGACAGGCCCATTAAGCCTTGATTCAGGAAAGCATCCATATTCCGGTAAGCATGTAAGAATATGCTTAAATGAATCTGGGCCTAAATTCCATAAGTGGAAGAATCAGGTTTGTTGAAAAATAATTTCAGTTTGCTACCTAGTTGATATTGTTAATTGCTGTGTGATAATGGGATAAAGAACTCTCATGCTTCCAAACGCAACCTCTAGTAGCTTAGAATTGTTCCATTGCCTCGTCATGCCTTGGAAGGGGATGTTTCCTTCCCTTCTACCTCCTGTGACTCCCTCCCTGAACATCCTGACCATTCAAGCTTTGCAGTGGAGGCCAGGTTTTCCCATAGAAGAAAACAATGTCAATGGATATTATCTCAGGTACACTGTTCAAGGGGTTTATTATAAACAACAGCGGCAAAATAGAAGTTAAAAATTATGAAAGACCTCAGGATTCTTTTATATAGCCTGCTTTTCTGAGCAATTCAGACCAATTAAAGAGTAAATATATACAGTGCTGCTCCCTTTCTTTACATTACTGCCAGCATTTTACTCTAGCTTGGACATTCTTTACACACTTACAATAAGTTATGATCCTTTATTTAACTCCCAACTTTGCATTTAATTCAAAAATAAAAAAAAACAAAAACAAATAAACAAAAAACAACTGATCCTTGCCTCCAATGCAATGATTAGCCTCTAAAATAAATGCATCTCTGGGCTCCTGGAATCTTTTGAATCCAGTGCCACCCACACTGAAAATCATACGTTTTTTGGTTTTGTTCTTTATTTTGAAGTTAGAGTAGAAACAGCTGCTGTAGATATATATCCTTCTTAAATGATTGTTTGCTTAAACCAGTACGTGACCGTGTTTCTTAGCTACTTGATTTTGTTGTTCAAATGTAGATTTATATTCACGAGCTCATGTTTACCCTGATTCAAAGACTATAGTATGTGGTATTTGGCAGATGTTCTGATGTTACTGGTAGAAACCCATTTTGGTTATTTAAATGCATCTGCTTCGCCTAGTGGAAATATAATTATCTGTGTTAGCTAAATAAATATGTGTGAGACATTCTGGTGGCTATACAAATGAGGTACTTATAACACTGGCTACTGGCTAATGTCAGGTTATAATCATCCAATCCTGCATGATAATCTCAACTCTTATTAGAAGTGAGAGCACTCAGCACCTTACAGGAAGGGCTCTTTGCAGAACTGGGCCCAGTCTGAGTGGGCACTGTACAAATTCTCATCCCCTCCATTGGTGGCCTACAGGCTGCATGGCGTCTGTCCGTGCACCTCTGTTCTGACCTGCACCAGCCTTGCTACTGTAGTCCTGGATCTCTCTCGAACAGATCCTTCAATCATGCCAGCTTGCATGGTTATTTGTGATGCTGGCAAGTGTTCACAAATCAAAGCCAAGGCTCAAATTATTCTATTTAATGCTTCCTGAAAAAAGAAATGTTGAAAAAGAGCATATTTTCGGTGGTCGATTGCTAAAGTCAGCTGAACTGTGTCTGTACAGTAGATTTTGGCACACTAACCAGGAAAAAGAGAGCTTAATATATTTCTACTGCATTCAGGTGACTTGGGCATTTTCCTGGCATGACTGGTTGGGCTGTTTGCAATCCTCTCATGTTGTGGGGTCTCATTTTGCCAGACACAGATGACTTTTCTTAGTCCCTGAGAATAGAATGCAAAAGGAGAAAGAAGAAATCTAATAGACTGTTGTCACTGAGCTACCTCACACTATATCATTTGAGAGGTTCAGATTTAGGGGAAGACAGCTGGCATTTACACTGGGAAACAAAAGACAGAATGAGTCGTTCTGTGTAGACAGTTATTCTAAATTGCAGAGATTGATGGCTATTTACTCACTATCCAAATTAACAAAATAGTTGGCTGTTTCTTGGAGCAGTTCTGGGGAAACGCAGGCCTTAGCACTGTCAAAACTGCTACTCCCTTTCTATGCCTATTTAAAAAAAAATCAATCCAGCCAGATGCAGAATATCTCCAACTCCCACTGAAGTTGAAGGGAGTTGAGGAAGCTCAGTATTTTTTAAAGAGCTTCCTTAAACTCTGTGCTAAGTATAATTAAAACTATACTCAAATAAAATAGTTCTTTTCAGCATCCTCTATTATTGAGTTTGAACACGTTTAGTGAACACAGACACCAGAATAATATCACAGTATCATTTTTCATGGCTGCACAATCAGAAGTTACTGCTGTAATTGTAAATTGCACAGCAGAGGGTACTGCACATTTAAATAGAAGTGTTTTTGGAGCAGTGTAGTTAGGAGAGAGAGAATTTGGTTCTGAAGGCAATTTATATGGTAAATCTGTACAAACTACTCCATTGGCTTTACACTGTCACACAGGAGACCTTGGATAAGAAGTGATGTAGGCCACATCTCCCACACCTCAAGCAGGACTTGAGTTATCACAAAAGTGGGGGAAGCCACAGTATATACAGCTCTTCTGCAGCCATAATTGGTTGCATATCAGCTTTTCTGTCTCCAAGGAACATATGCAAAGAGCACCATGTGTTCACTCAAGTAATGTACAAATGTGGTGGTAGTGTGAAATAGGTATAGAGTAATAAGAGGGAAGAAATTAGACTGATGGATAACAGAGCCTTGCAGTTGTCCTGCTAACACACACACACACACACACACACACACACACACACACACACACACACACACACACATATATATGCAGGCACATGCATGTACATGCACATTTTTCATACACTTAAGTGAAACATTCCTAAAGAAAATACTATCCTCAGCTAATCAAAGCAAAGAAGAATATACTATACTATTTTTCTAAGGAATGAAAAAACATGGCACCTTTTTCTAGTGGGGGTGGTCTCTCTTCTGAATTCTTGTCCTCATGGGATGCTCTTTACTTGCTTTCAGTTTCTTCATTGACCCCAGTGTGGTGCAAAGATATGCTTCCTGACCATTCTTTTCTGTTATACTCACTTTGTTTCTTCATCTTTTCTATGTGTGACAGGGTGAAGTGCCTCAGCCTATAGCTCTCTTACCATATGTCAGTTTAGTTATTAGACTCCCCCCCCTCCCCTGAGTTGTATAACTATTTGTTTTTTAAAATGTGGTAACTGTAAATTAACCAAATACTCCTCAATGGTTTCAGGTACAGAGGGTCTTGCAGCCTTGATAGATTTTCATTTGACTGTTCTAGCTATGAATTTGTTAACCTCAACTTGTCTCCTCGCTTCCTACATATTTGGCTATAGGAATTGTGCTGCTATTGTTTTAAAGTCTCTTTCAAATTTCTCCTAATTTAGCATATACTCCAGTATATTTTTTGCTTATGTTAAGAATAATTTTAAAGTCCACTAACATATGGGTTCTCAACTGGCAGTTAAGGGTTGCAAGCCCTCCACCTGTCTTTTTGACTAGACGAAGCGGTCCCTGAACTTCTTTCTGTGAGGGTCAAGTGAGAGGAAGATCTGGGTGACCTGGAAAATTGGAGTAATAGAAATGGGAGGGAATTTAATAATGCAACATGCAAGGTCATGTACTTAAGAACTAACAACAAGAATTTTTTTCTGTAAGCTGAGGACTTATCAGTTGGAAGCAACAGCAGAAGAGAAAGACCTGGGTGTATTGGTTGATCACAGGATGACTATGAGACGCCATCGTGATGCGGCCATGAAAAATGGCTAATGCAATCCTGGGATGCATCAGGAAGGTATTTCCAGCAGAAACAGGGAAGTGTTAGTACCATTATACAAAGCACTGGTGAGACCTCATCTGGAACACTGTGTGCAATTATGGTCTCTGTCAAAGTCAGACTCAGGACTCACAATTTGTCAGACCACTCTGTTTTATTAGCACAGTGTTCTGCTAACACACCCAGATAATGTGAGTGCTTTCCAAGACCCACACTACCTTATTTTATACAGATAAAAAGGGCGCGAACTTAACAAGAGGACAAAGAAAGCAGAACGGACAAGTTTACCTGAGACTAGACATACATAGTTAATTTCCTTATGAACTTTTACCAATCTCTGGTTAATATTTCACCATTAGCTTAAGTGGCCTCATTGTTTATGCCTTAATGTTTCTTTTCCTGACACCTGTATTTCAACATTTCTTATTTCTGCTTAAAGGTACATACAGCATTTCTTTAATCCATTCTATTTTTACAATATAATTCATTCTACTTTCACATCTCCCATGTTTAAGAAAGATTCATTCAAACTGGCACAGGTGCAGAGAAGGGCTACCAGGATGATCAGAGGAATGGAAAACCCACCTTATGAGAGGAGACTCGAAGAGCTTGGCTTGTTTAGCTTAACCAAAAGTGGGCTGAGGGGAGATATGATTCCTCCCTATAAATACATCAGAGGGACAAATACCACGGAAGGGGAGGAGTTATTTAAGTTAAGTGCTAATGTTGACAAAAGAACAAATGGATATAAACTGGCCACCAATAAGTTTAGGCTTAAAATTAGACAAAGGTTTCTAAAAGCCAGAGGAGTGAAGTCTGGAACATCCTTCCAAGGGGAATAATGTGGGGCAAAAAATCTAACTTGAGCTTGAAAGATTTATGGAGGGGATGGTATGAGGAGACTGCCTACACTGGCATGGAGCTGGTCTGTGACTGCTAGTAGCAAATATCTCTAATGACCAGTGAGGGGGCACTAGATGGGGAGGGCTCTGAGTTACCACGGGGAATTCTTTCCTAGGTGTCTGGCTGCTGACTTTTCCCCACGTGCTCAGGTCTAACTGATTGCCATATTTGAGATCGGGAAGGAATTTCCCCCCAGCTCAGAATGGCAGAAATCCTGTGGGTTTTTCACATTCCTTTGCAACACAGGGCACATGTCACTTGCATAGTGCTAATGGAGGATTCTCTGTAACTTGAAGTTTTTAAATAATGATTTGAGGACTTCAGTAACTCAGCCAGAGGTTCTGGGTCTATTACAGGAGTGGGTGGGCAAAGTTCTGTGGCCTGCAATGTGCAGGAGATTATCATGATGCAGGAGATGATCATGATGGTACCCTCTGGCCTTAAAGTCGATGAGGGTCACAGTTTGGAAAAGATTCAGAATGTAGCGTTTGCAGGATTTCAAATGATGCCTAAAGGTGTGGCTTCTGCTGTAATGCAAGTAGTGAACCTGGAAGCCTACGGACCTGTACTGACAGTAAGCACGAGTGGAAAGGCCTAAGTATAGCTTGACATAAATAAATGACAGACAACAGACCTCGACTCACAAGTGTGAAGTATAAATAAGTGCAGTAAGATGAAGTAAGAACCAACAAATATGAATTACTGATATTTTAGGGATTTTTATGAATATATATCACAAGTCACAAGCATTAACTTCAGTAATGCCATAGCAACTATTGTTGTAAATGATAATGAGTATGAAGTAAATGATTGATTAACCTATAGGAATTGGGGCCCCCAACATAAGTTGGTTGTGGAAGTTAAGATAAGAAGAAAAGGGATGTATATGCATTATGAATATGCATAAGCTAAAATGGGCACTAGCGTAACATGGTATAAGAGAAAGTGGCATCTAGAACATAACTGGGACGATCAGGATGACTAGATAGTAGAAACTAGGATGTCATACACTTTCCTGTCTATGGATTTCCCCACAAGCGACCATGAGTAAACAAGTTCTTTTTTTTTTTTTACCATCCTTTATATGATTATAATAGGTGTTGAATTCTTGGCTAACCAAAGATTTTTTATTCCTCATGTGTGTCTCAGGGATCCTCCATTTAATGATAACTCACATACTTTATCCTTTCTAGAGGTGAACCCTAATCAAGTAAATATTAACCATTTAAATTAAGAAGGCTACAAGAATCACTGCATTAATATGTGATGATCATTTGCAGGTCGGTTTAAACTTTTGTGATGTAAATGGCATCATCCACTTTCGATGTATTCAGAATTTTCCTGTCTATTAATTATCTTAGAGTCTCTATCCAACTTTCCCATTACAAATGTCTATCTACCCATAAGCAAATAAAACTAGTGACTGCACCACTATGCCTCTGCACCACATGGCAGTCTGGTGCTATTGTGTTTTATTGCTCTCTAGGATTGTTTTTAGGTTAGAAGATCCTTGGAGTGGTGATTATGTATTCATCTATTTTCTATTCATTGCCAAGCATGCTGCTGGCCTTTACGAAATGTTAAAGAGTAGATGCTAGCAGCTGCCAGTGTGACCTCTGCCAGCACTGGGAAATCCCCAATTCCAAGATCAGAGAGTTAAGCTAAAAGGTAAGAAGAATTGTTAGCTTCCGGGATCAGTCTTACCACTACAAATTCCAGAGTTTCCAGTTATCTGAGCTGTGTCTTGAATTTCATCAATCCTCTATCATAATTAGCTACATTCTGACCTTCTTTCTGTTCTTAACTTCTGTTTTGATACTAGCTGGAATTGGTTCCCAAATTGTGTCAAATGTAATCATGCTGGGATTGTTTGACCCTAACAGCTCAACTTCCTAATTCAGCCTTTATTATTCCATAGGTTGTGGGGATTTCCAAATTTGGAAGGTTAAAAAACACCTACAATTACAAGCTTGTTTCTGAACCTCCACCTAGAAGAATTAATTTCCTGGCAGCACTGCTTTGGTGCTGTAGTTGACCCCTTTATTAGCTCAGCTAGCTCAGCCTGGAACGTAAATGGTTTCACAACTCTCCTCAGAGTGTTTGCACACAGTAGAAATTTCCCAGACTTCAAGAGTCCAGTCTTCTTTTTGTTAGATCTACTAAATGATGTCACAGTCTTGTTTGAACACACATCCGTGTGTGTGTAGCACTTGTGACTCAGATGGAAGCAGTGTCTCATGGAGGGCTTGTGTGGTTTTTGGCGTTAACTCTTTTGTTTTATTTATCCCATCCCATTGGCGGGGTAGGATTGAGTTGGTTAGTATCTGTCTCCTATCTATGACAATGAGAAATTCTGTAATTGGGACTTACCTAGGATGGTGAGCGGAAATGGTTGACCCACTAGGTTGAAAGGGTTGGCGTGGGGGGGATTTTTTGTTTTGTTGTTGTTTGTTCCTAGAGGTGGGGCTTTTTTTCCTGTGTGGTACTGGAATGCACTCAGGAGGGTGCTTACATTGGTATTGGGACAGTAGACTTTGTGGCCTGCCCTGGAGGACCTTATGTGGATGGTCAGCTGGGGCTCTTTACAGTTGCCAACAGAGTGGAGCAATGCTGCCTGAATGAGAAGAGTTGGTACCAAGGGATTAGCTCACATGATCCCTGTCATTGTGGGTGGAGGGACACAAGGTGGGGCAGATTCATGGAATTAAAAATGTTGATTCTTGTGACTTTGCCTTTAATTATTTCTTGGATGGCTGGGTTGTCAGTGGATGACGATGCTTGGTTCATGCTGAAGGAAGGTTGGGGTGATTTGACTAGGAATGAGGTCCTCAGTTCTGCAAATATAACCTTTGGGTGGGCTACAGTTCACTTCATTGCCCTTCTCCAGTACCCAAAAAACCCCCCCAACTCCCATAGAAAAGTAGCTGGAGACCCAGAATTCGGTCTTTCAGGATTTTCAGCAAGGATTGCACAGGGTCAAACTCCACACATTCAAGTCCCAACAGGAACAAAAGGAATGAATTTAATTTATAACTTTATAAAATCTTATGATAAAGAAACAATAAATAATACAATAGAACCTCAGAGTTATGAACACATCAGCAATGTAGGTTTTTTGTAACTCTGAAATGTTTGTAATGCTAACACAACGTTCTGGTTGTTCTTTCAAAAGTTTACAACTGAATATTGACTTAATACAGCTTTGAAAATTTACTGTGCAGAAGAAAAATGCTGCTTTCCCTTTATTTTTTTAGTAGTTTATGTAACACCGTACTGTGTTTGCTTTTTTGGGGGGGGAGAGAGTCTCTGCTCTTGCCTGATCGTATACTTCCAGTTCCAAATGAGGTGTGTGGTTGACTGGTCAGTTCGCAACTCTGATGTTCTAATGTAATAATTTAATTTTAGAACATAACATGGCTAATTTATAATCCTCATACATTATCTTCACAGTTACACATAAATATAAATAAAGAAAACGAATTACATATAAACAGGTCAGTCAAAAGCAATGTCTTCTCTCCATTTGCTTGTAGGAATCTTCAGTTGGAATCCATGCAGACTCTTCCTCTTCTGAAATCACTGTTAGCCAGTCAGCTAACTGATTAACCAACTACTCAGTTAAATATATAGATTTTTGTAAAAACCGTTACGAGAAAATACAAAACTGAGAATAGCAAAATATAAATGACTTTTTTCTCATTATCACATCTAAAGAGAAAGTTGGTGAATCAAACTAGTTGAGACAATTTAACTAAAACAATTTGGCTAAAATCAAACAACGTTCAAAGTATACAATTAAAATAGAAGTAAATTATTTTTCCTTCCCAATTTCCCCTTTCTGTAATTAACAGTGGTCATGCTTCCCTGTTGGAGGGTTAACAATGTCATTAACCTGTTGCAAGATGCTTCAGAGTTAGGGAAAACAGCCTCCCCCTCCCAGCTCACACAGGGCACATGGCCTTTTGTAAAGCAGTTGCTCTGACCGCTTGCCCTCATGGAGTCTGACCCCAGCAGCAAGGAACCTATTGGAGCATATCCAAAACTACCAAACCCAATTCCAGAAACTTCTGGATGGGGAGTGGTAAATCTGCCTAGTAACAATGACCCAGACACAACTCATTCCTATCCCCACCCCCGCATAGGTCTCTTAAAGAGACATCTCCCTATTAGGTATATACGTTAGGCAAATACTGCTGAAATTAGGCTGAATAATACTACTAAGTCTGTTTTAGCATAGTTGGCTCCAGCTGAGTATTTGGTACAGTGTGAACATAGAGTGGGATTTTGTTCCCTTCCTTGCCTTAGGAAAAACGGCTATTTTTCTTTTCTTTCTTTTTTTCTTTTTCTTTTTTTTTGTCTGTATTTGTTGGCTTGTATTTTTAATGTATGGCAGAATTGTTCAGAGCCCAGACAGACACTTCTTTAAGTTTTGTATACGTCTACATTAATAAATAACAATAAAAAAGATTGTATAATGCACCTCTAAGCAGAAACACTTTCTACTTATTTTGTTGTTATTTTTATCAATTTGTTTCTTTACTTGTTTGCTTTTTCATTCAAGTGTTTTTCTACCCTTCTTGGTCCAACCTAAGGCAGGTGACAGGTAAATTAATGGTACACAGTATCCACTGTATTAAATCATGAGATAATCATCAACAGTATTTTTAGAAAATGTATAAATACCATACAAGACAGGAAAGGTGGATATCCCTTTCGCAACATGTTTTTGACCCCTCCCAATCTAGTAACTGAAAGTTGGGTATTTTTGACATAAACACATTCATGCTAAGAATGATTAGAAACCAGCTGCTAGGATGTGCTGTGCTGCTCTTTAACAATGAATGTGTTATATTCCTGTGAGATTATTTCTGAACTGTTTTTTATGCAAAGAAAATAATGAGGTATTGCAAGGCTGGGAGCTTATCCTCCTCAGTCTTCTCTCTCGTTGGAATCAGAACTTTGAACTAAAATTCTAGTGGAGGAACCCAATCCCATATTTTTAAGTGATTTTTTTCATGCAAATTATGATAGGATGTCTTCTTTCCTGGATGTATTTGACAACTCTTGCTTTTAACTCCAGCACTGAGGAATCTGTTGTTGGCAGTACTGTGCCTCTCTTAAAATCACAGATTGCGGGACTGAAAAATATGCCAATTTTAGAATCTGCTAAGTGTTACATTTAGCACAATGAACAGAGTGGCTTTAAGAGATGCTCTTTGAGTGCTGGAACAATAAAACTGTCCTTATTTGACTTAAAAGTCCTTCATATTGCAGTGTGTTCTGTGTGCACGTTCAGCCTAAAAGGATATATAAATATTACCTTAATGTGTGGAAGATGGATTATTGAACATTGCTCTCTAATTTAAATATATTGGATATATATTATTTATAATTGGTATTTTGAGTTAAATCCATGCCACAGATTATTTATTTATTTATTTATTATTAGAATAGGTTTATTCCTGGAGGTTCCCAAGGCACGCCCTGGAGTAGGGGTGGGCAAGCTTTTTGGCCCAAGGGCCACATATGGGTATGGAAATGGTACAGCGGGCCATGAGTGCTCATGAAATTGGGGGCTGGGGTGCAGGTGGGGGTGAAGACTCTGGCTCAGGGTGCAGGCTCTGGGGTGGGGCTGGGGATGAGAGGTTAGGGGTGCAGGAGAGTGCTCTGGGCTGGGACCGAGGGGTCTGAGGGCAGGGAGTGGGGATCAGGGGGTGCAGGTTCTGAGCGGTGCTTGCCTCAAGCAGCAGCATGTCTCCCCTCCGGCTCCTACGCGGAGGCACAGCCAGGCAGCTCTGCACACTGCCCCATCCACAGGTGCCACCCCTGCAGCTCCCATTGGTCGCAATTCCCGGCCAATGGGAGCTACGGGGGCGGCGCTTCGCATGGGGCAGCCTGCGGAGCCCCAAGGCTGCCCCTATGTGTAGGAGCCTGAGGGGGGACATGCCACTGCTTCCAGGAGCCGCACAGTATGGGGCAAGCCCCGGACCCCACTCCCTGGCTGGAGTGCTGGAGCGGGACAAGCCTCCGACCCCGTTCCCCGGCAGGAACTCGAGGGCCAGATTAAAACGTCTGGAGGGCTGGATGCGGTCCCCGGGCCACAATTTGCCCACCCCTGCCCTGGAGTGTGTACAGGGGCCAGCCAGGTGGAGGCACCACCAAGCTCAGATCTCAGAACATTGCTAGCCTTTGGCAATGGTAACTTCCTACCAGTTTTCGAGGCCAGATCCCCAACGTACTCTGACTCTTTGCACCACTCCAGCAGGACAAAGGAAAAGCAAAGCCTGCCGAGCCTGCCTCTGTAGGAGGCGTAGACAGAACCTCTGATTGGGGTCAAGCTGGAATCATAGTTTGGTGTCTTTCTTCTCGCATGGCAAAGGGCTATGTCTGGAGCAACACTTGAACCCTTGTTGCTAGAATGGCTACTTCTACTTTTCTTAGCCTCTGTTTACATTAAGGAATTTGTGCTGATGCAATTACATCAGTTTGGTTACACACCAGTGCAGACTCCTAATATAGACAGACCACAGTGCTGCAAAGCAGGGTTTGCTGTAACTCAGTCACATGCCCAGGTAAGCATGACTGGGGTAAGCCTCGTTTTGCACTGATACAGCAGATCTACATTAGAGTTTGGCCCCGGTATAACTTCATTGTTAGACTTTGTCCACTGTGAATCTCTCTTGTGCAGACAGGGCCTTAGGTGTGATGGAATCCAAAGTGGCCTCTGGCCAGGCCTAGGTTTGGGAATTATACAGGGGCAAGTCTTCTCACACTCATCCTTGATACTGTGCTGAGTACGGCTGGGTTGGGCTTGAGGCTTGTGCTTTTATGCACCTGACAAAAGTTTAAGGGCCTAATCCTGCAAAGTGCTTGGTACCCTCAGTTTTCTTGTTACACCAAAATGACTCCTGCAAACTCTACATGCGCATAGCGAACAGCTGATTCTGTTTGTTTTTGCTGTGCACTTACCTGTTTGTGCTTTCCTATAGTTTGTGGATCAGACGGGGGCCATGTACTTAAAATGTTTGCAGTATGTGGCCTGTTTGAGAGAGGGGGTTAAATATTGAATCTTACACCTTTTTATTATCCCAGAGACCTGAAATTGGACAATATTCTTCTGGATGCAGAGGGTCATTGCAAGCTGGCGGATTTCGGAATGTGTAAAGAAGGGATTCTGAACGGAGTAACAACCACTACATTTTGCGGAACACCAGACTACATAGCTCCAGAGGTATTTTTTATACCAGGCTTCACATACAAATATTGCCAGTAATCATATTGTATCTGTTGTATGTGCAAGGTGAAAAGTGTGGGCCAGATTCTGTCATCTGCACTACTTGAATAATCCTGTTGAAATATGCGGATCTCTACAAGGAGTAACCTACTCAGCAGCAGTAGTTCGCAAAATCTGGCCCTTTGAGTGTAAGGGAGAGGCAATGTCTGTGATTCTGTACTTGATAGCTGTTGCAACCTTGCTTTTAAAAAGTTTCCTATACTGTATTTGATGGCATTCTCTAGTAAATTGATTAGCTTTGCTGGTAGCCAGTTGTCTGTCATTCTTTCGTTAGTGGGTAATAGTGTATAACGTTTTCCCACTGGATATTTGCCCATTCCATGTTACCTTTCCTTTCAATTGAGTAGTCACTCCAGATGTCAAAATACCCATGTCATACACTCCTTGCTGCAACTTCCAAAAGACTCGAGCAGGTAAACATGCTCAACTTTTGCTCTTTTATCATCTAGTCATTTGTCTTGTTCTGTACTAGAAGGTGAAGAACAAAAATGTCAAATTGAAGCTAAAGTGACCAATTTGTTATTGCATGATGTTGTCATTTAACATTTTCCCCTAACACGTGTTCCTGGCACATTGCATTATTCTTCTCCTTGTCCACATTTATGAGCCTATTGCCGCATTGAAGGTGCTTCTAAATCTTTCAGATGCTGGATGTAATCGGATGCTCCCTACCAGCAGTGACCTGTACCCTGGCCTAAAAACAGGGATGTGTTCACCCATGTAATAAGATGTACATAGATATGATCTGACACAATGTAACATACTGTAGGTATCATATTGTGTTAGACCTGAATGGGAGTATCGTTGTTTCTCTGCTCTGAGGTACTGATGCGTGACATATACTAGACTCCCCTGTTCGTCCAAATGGCATGGGAAATATGCAAATTTATGCATGGATGGATTTCTGAAGGAAATCAGGGACATAACTTACATTCACATAGTGGGTGATATTTGGATAAAAACGATGACACAGCACTATGCTATTTGTAGGTTACCTAGATTTTAATACCATGGATACATTTTCAAAGGTCGGTGCCTAAGCTGAGTCAGCACCATTTACATGGATTCCCTTTACAAGTACAGGCATTGGTATGTGCCAAACAGGTGCTGTACAGATTTGCCCATTCAAGTTTAGTCACCAATCCTTGAAAATTTTGTCCTGTATTTAACCCCCCTTTCTTCCCTGGGTTACTCGGAACAGGCAACACTCGCCTGGGTGCCTGATGTTGTTGACATGAAAGGAGATCCTGAGTATCCCAGTGGTGCTGTTGGATAGGTGGGAATCCTCTGTTCACCCCGCTGCTGTAGTCCCTTTATACTAAAGAAATTTACAGCTGGCAGTGCCTCCACCTGGCTGGCCCCTGTACACACTCAATGGTGTGCCTTGGGAACCTCCAGGAATAAACCCCTGCAAATAGTAATAACAACAACGATAATAATAATTAATAAATAAATCTGTGGCATTGGTCTAACTCAAAAATACCAATTATAAATAATATACATCCACTATACTTAATTTAGCGTTAACACACCTTTATTTAACAAGTTAAAGAAACAGGGTATATAAGATTATATGTCACTACTAATTTAAATCCACAGGAGGCAGTTGAATAAAATCAATTAACAAATATAATATACAGTAATAAATGAATCTTATGTAACTGGCATTTGCTCTGCCACCATTTACCCCACCGCGCAGTGGACACGCCTCTGGATTTCAGAGTCCTAGACATGCATGGGAGCGCTTGGAGATCTGCAGCTGGCAACAGCGCTCTGTTAGTTCTGTGTGTCAGGCCAGCCAAGGCAACAAGCTGCACAACCCCTCTGATGATTGGAGCTGGCTCCACACATGTCTGCAGCTCTGGGTCCTGGTTCGATGGGAAGATCACTCTGCCTCTCCTCAGCTCTCTGCTGAGCCCCTTCCCGAGCAAATACTTTCCCAAACCGGAATGAGGGTTACTCACACTGCCTTCACTGCAGGGCCACCTCAGTCAGCTCCAGGCACAGCAACAGTCTCTCCCTTGGCTCCAGTGAAGCCACCAACCTACCTCTGAAGCTCCCTGCTCAATCAAAGCCCCAGCAGGCTCTCAGCAGCAGCTTCTGGCTTCCTAGCAGCAGCTCCTCGTATGGACACAGCTCCACACCAGTAATCTGGCTCCTCTCCCCAAAAATGGAGCCCACTGCCTGCTCTCCCTGCACTGCCTGGAAAAGCAAGTATCTCTCTCTTTCCCCAAGGCATCATGGGAGTTGTGGTCTCTAAGGCTGGATTGCAGTGCACAGGATCTTCCCAATTGGAACATTCCCAATAAAGTTCAGAGGCCCCTCTAGTAAAGGCAGCCTACATGTATCTCACACATATTGCATTTGTGCTAAGGATGCTGGGCAGAAAGTTATATCAGCATTTTTTTCATCGAACATTATTTTGCAGGGGAAAAATGTTGGTTGCTAATTAAAGATAAAGTGTAAATCTGTATTTGTTAGCACTAGATGATACCAAGTATTGGTAAGTGCAAAGGCAAGGAAACTCATTTTAAAGCTACACAATTTGTGCCTAGGGTGGTTTGCGCAGTTTGAGAGAGCACTCCAGTGCTGGGTTGGGTTTGGTCCTGCTTTGAGCAGGGGGTTGGACTGGATGACCTCCTGAGGTCCCTTCCAACCCTGAGATTCTATGATTCTATGAGAAAAGGAAAGCAAAATGAGTTTGTGTAAGGTTTTGGCTTTGTGAAGATTATTTCTTTACTCCACTAGGAAAAAGAATCAGAACTTTGTGGATTCTTTTATAAATTTTTACTAAATAAAAAGGCAGTACTAAACTCCTAGACATTTTCAGATGAAAATTTGGGCCCATTGAACGTGGCAAAACTCATTTTCCCTTTTTGTTTGCTTCCCACCATTCCTTTTCCTCAAGCTTTCCTACTGCTTTGTCCTCTTGAGTCACCACTATATCGTTCATGTTACTCTTGATTGGCAGGATGCCAAAGCAAAAGTGTGAAATCCAAAGATCATTCCCACACCAGACCACAGAGAAGTCCAATTCTGAGGACAACTTTGCAGCTGACATTTCTATAATGTATTTCTATAATATCACAAACCAAAACACAGGGTCCAACCACCTACAGATTTTGGGGACATTTCAGATCTGGATCCAAGCACTATGATTCAAATCTTAGACCAATACCTGCGCTTATATTAATATTGAATGGGTTTTCTATATGCAGTACAATCAGCATTCACTAGAGCTGAATACAATAATCCCTACCCAGAGGATTCCAGCTATAATGCTAATAACCTTTGAGTGTGTGTATGGTGGGTTGCCATTACAGCTATCAGCCCGGGGTCTCGGTACCTTTTCTTTTAAACTGTCACCTTCTTGTGTTGATACTTTACAGCCAAACTGCAGATTCCTTTCCAACAGACTAAAGTCAACAATTAAGCTTGTTCCTTAAATAACAGTAGCCCTGGAGTAATAAAATAATAATCAATCACTCTAACCCACCCGAGGTGTCTGCTGCAAAGTTGGACTTACTTGTGTCACACATTGGAACTTGCTGCCACTACAAGTAGAAAACCTGCCAGTTTTCCCAAGAAGCAAAGATAATTAAAGCAAAGTCTACAATCTTTAGTATAGTACAGTGGGGTTGATGCTGCACGAACGGGTATCGTGTTTTCCTATTGTCAACAAAATTCTCAAAGGCGAATGCTTTTGGCTTCCAGTATTCATACTAAAAGGACCGTTATAAATTTTAGCAGATCTCTGTGCAACAAGATCAACTACATCAATTTATAGTGTTCAAGACAGGGACAATGATAGGATGGGTTCTAAATTAATTACCACTCTAGAAAAAGATCTTGAGGTCTTGGTGGATAGTTCTCTGAAAAGTTCATCTCAACATGCAGCAGTGGTCAAAAAGGCTAACAATGTTAAG
The DNA here is from genome assembly GCF_016161935.1 of Mauremys reevesii. Lineage (NCBI taxonomy): Eukaryota > Metazoa > Chordata > Testudines > Geoemydidae > Mauremys > Mauremys reevesii. Next base: position 40,920,586 of record NC_052625.1, read on the forward strand.
AACTATTAGGAAAGAGATAGACATTAAGATAGAAAACGTCATAATGGCACTATATAAATCCATGGTACACTCACACTTGAATATTGTGTCCAGTTCTGATCACCTGATCTCAAAAAGGATATCATGGAACTGGTAAAAGTTCAGAGAAGGGCACCAAAGATGATCAAGGGTATGGAACAGCTTCCATACGAGGAGAGACTGAAAAGATTAAGGCTATTCAGCATAGAAAAGAGACGACTAAGGGGGGATATCATAGAGGTCTATAAAATTATAAATGGTGTGGAAAAAGTGAATAGGGAAGTGTTATTTACCCTTTTCCATAATACAAAAACCAGGTGTCACCTGATGAATTTAACAGACAGAAGATTTAATACAAACAAGAAGTAGTACTTTTCACGCAACACACAACTAACCTATGGAACTCATTGCTATGGAATCTTATGATGGCCAAAAGCATAACTGGATTCAAAAAAGACCTTAGTAAGTTCATGGAGGATAGGTCCATCAATGGCTATTAGCCAAGATGGCCAGGGATGCAACCCCATGCTCAGGCGACCCTAAATCTCTAACTGCCAGAAGCTGAGAAAGGAAGGCGGGGGAGGATTACACCATCGGCCCTGTTCTGTACACTCACCCTGAAGCTCTGGTATTGGTCATTGTCAGAGACAACATACTGGGCTAGATAGACCATTGGTTTGACCCATGATGGCAGTTATGTTCTGAATTTACATTTACCACCAATTTTTTGCATATGCAGTAGACTTTTCCCCGACTTGGTTTAAACAATATAGAAAGCTATACAACTCGTTTACTCATGAACATGCTAGGGGAGACCAATAAACTTGGTTAATGCTTCTGAGAACACTACTGCAGGTTGGTTTTCAGTGCAACACATTGAAACTTAGCCATGTGATTGATATTAATAGGAGCTGCACAAGTAAAAAGCCCAAGCCTACTGCCATTGAAGTCAATAGGATTTGGCTTCTCTGAGACACTGTAGTAGGATAAGCATCTTGTGTCTAATCAGTAAACATGCATCTGAAGGTATCACTCAAGTTGCCTATTAAATGTGACCTCTCTGTTTTCCTAACAGATCCTCCAAGAGTTAGAATATGGTCCCTCGGTAGACTGGTGGGCTTTGGGTGTTCTGATGTATGAAATGATGGCTGGGCAACCTCCTTTTGAAGCTGACAATGAAGATGATCTCTTTGAATCCATCCTTCATGACGATGTGCTCTACCCAGTCTGGCTCAGCAAAGAAGCTGTCAGCATTTTAAAAGCAGTGAGTCTTCCATTTCTTTTTCTCTCGTTCTTCCTTTTTTTCTTTTCTTCTTTTTATTCCCTTGCTAAAAATTGAATTTACCTTCAGGAGTTCAGAACAGTCACCACTGGGAGTTCAACCACAGTTCAGAGTGCCACTATTAGGATAATGGGTCCTGGGATAAATTACACTTCTTGTGGGAAAGGAACAGAATGTTTGTGTTCCTTGCAGTTGTATGCTGTATAAATCTAGGCAGAATCATGTTTCAGGGAAAATCACAATCAACTAGAGCTGTGTTATCACTCTGACACTTTACACACTGCATGCTCACTAGGAGCAGGGGAAGCATTATGTAATTAAAGAAACAGTGTCAATGTTTTTATTTTAATCCACATATAAATTTTGCCACCCTGCTGCCTTTTTTAACATGTTGTCAAAAAATATTTTAAAGCTGCATGTTGTTTTCCTTACTTGACACAATGGCATTTTTAAACAGATGTTCCCACTATAATGCAAGTGACTTTGCTTTGGTCCTTCACCCCGGGTGAGCTGGGTGATTGACAGAATCTTGTCAAATCCAGGTGGGTTTTACTTGTCAGGTGGCCAAAACATGTCACCAGGTAATTCTGGACATTCTACTTAATCATCAGTCCTGTACTGCATCCCAGTGGTAAATTTGAGGCTTTCAGTTTGAGAAGAACTTTAAAGGTTGGGTCTTAGCATAATGAGATCTGTATAAGGTTTCATTCTGCAAGTGGCACAGAAAGCTGGAGTGAACACTGACTTGGACAGCACTGGGACAAGAAGCATCATTCAGTGACTCTTTTTATGCGCCTTATTCTTGTCCTTAGCTGAAATGACTCTTTCGTGTGTCCTATTATGTGTCATTGCATTTATTTTTCACAAAAATGTGTCGCTTATACAATAGGCCTGATTGTGCATCTGGATTTGTGAATCTTCAGCAAGCTCTGGGCAGAAACATTAACAGCTAGACGTCTAGCTGACTGTTTGCACCACAAATGAGATAGACAAATGTAAATCATATGATTCCTAAAAGAGTGAAGAATGGCTCTGAAACTGAACATTTCATGATGAGTTACCATGGCACTTTCTCCCTACCACAAGTGTTTCCATGACAGGGGAGAAGATACAGCCCAGTAAGATGTGGATTTTTAGGGGAAGTCCTTGTATAGAGTCAAGGGAACAGATAGCTCATGTGGGCATGAACCAAACCCTCAAATTCCAATAGCCCTGAACTTTAGAGAAGCTGAGTGCAGATCTGACTTTTGACAGTGGCCCCTGTCCATAATGAACCAAACAAAAAGCTGGGGCCCAACACTCTCGTCTTCATGAGAGTTTAGACCAGGGCCGGCTCTGGCTTTTTTGCCGTCCCAAGCAAAAAAAAAATAAAATAAAATAATGGGGGGTGGGGGCCACCAGAGCGGGAAAGCAGGGGAAAAAACAAAAACAAAAACAAAACCACAGCGGGGCCAGAGTGGCAAAGCAGGGTGGTGGGGGGGACAAAAAAACGGCGGGGCTGGAATGGCAAAGGGGGAGGGGGGGGAAAGTGCAGCAGAGCCGGAGCAGCAATGCAGGGGGGAAAAAAAACAACATAAAACACAAAACACGGTGGGGCTGGAGCGGTAAAGGGGGCGGGGGGAACAGGGAGCTGGAGCGGCAAAGCAGGTGAAGAAAGAAAAAGAAAACACGGCGCAGCCACAGCGGCAAAGCAGGGTGGGGGGGGACAAAAAAACGGCGCAGCTGGAATGGCAAAGCAGGGAAGAAAAAAACCAAACCTGCAGCACAGCCGGAGCGGTGAAGCGGGGTGGGGGAAAGACAAAAAAACCTGCAGGGCTGGAGCGGCAAAGCAGGTGGAAAAAAAACCAACCTGCCGCGCGGCTGGAGCGGCAAAGCCGGGCTGGGGGAACGGCAAAGCAGGGAGAACAAAACAAAAAACCCTACAGGGCGGCCGGAGCCAGGTGACTCCCTGTGCTGCAGAGTGCGGCCCGAGCTAATGCGGGGAGGGGAGGGAGCGGGGGGGAGAGAGCAGGTGGGCAGCCAGGGCTTCAGCGGGGCGCTCACCACCTCCGCGCCGCCTACTGGGAGGGCTCCGAGCTGCAGCTGCTCCGTTCGGCGGGGAGGGAAGGACGTGGGCTGCCCTGCCGGGCTTGCTGCAGGGCGCTGCCCTCCTCTGCCCCCTACAGGGCGGCCAGAGCAGCAGAAAAAAAACCGTCAGTGCCGCCCTAGGATTGGGCGGATGCCGCCCCCTACAATCTGCCGCCCCAAGCACCAGTTTGCTCAGCTGGTGCCTGGAGCCGGCCCTGGTTTAGACACTGATCCCAATGTTACAGCTCACGTCCATAAATCTTAACCACTCCGAGAAAATAATTCACAGGCCTATTGTGTAAGCGACACATTTTTGTGAAAAATAAATGCAATGACACATAATAGGTTGGTTTCCTGTAATGCTGTTTTGTTGTCAGTTTATAATTCTGGTTAGTCTGTTCTTCTGCCAATATCTTTTGATACAAGCCATGCTTATTTTTACCTTACTGTGATCCCTTGTTGATGTCTTTCTGTTTGTAGTTTGTTATCATTAATGCCCTTTTTAAACTCTACAAAGAGAGTTACAATCATAAACCATCTTTTACATTTTACATTTTAAAAAGATGTTTTCCCGGTTGGGCCAGTTCCTCAGCCGGCGTAAATCAGTTGAAGTCAATGGAACTGTGCCAGTATACACCAGCTGAGCATCTGGCCCCTTATGTTTAACAATCTGCTTGTGTCTGTAGTTATTGTCTGAACATTAGAAACTTGTGATCTTCATCTAATACTTTAGCCACATTGTCAGATGAAGAACAGGAAAAACAGAGGAAATAGAGAGGCGTCTTTGTATTTTACTGCTGAATACTAACAAGGGATTAGCTTTGGAACAGTTTATTTCCTCACATTGTACTCTCAGACATGGGTCTTGTTCTTTAGACACTACATTTTCACAGCCCTTCAAATAGGGTTTGGGGAAAGTTTAACAAAACGACATACATTTACCTCAAATGTAATTTTCAGTTCAGTGTTTTAAATTTTTAATTTTTTTGCAAGAATGAATTTTCCATTTTTAATTCCCACAAAAAAAATCCAAGGACAATTTTGCAGTAAACATTACTGACACCATGTTACTTATCCTACAAGAACAGATCTTTTTAGGCCTGTTTCTGTGAATATGCAGGAGATGCTATTTAAAATTCCATTCTGTCATGTGAGAGAGACAATTATTCATTCAAATGAGATTATTTACTGCTGATAGTGCTGGAATGCATGATAGATTGTGCCCAGCACTGTGTTTGTCTGCAAGAGACAGAGAGAAAGGCTATATCTATCTAGCCTACTGCCAATGTGCTTTGCATTTCCCTCTGTACCTGATCCACAGAGGATACAGGTCTGCTCCAGCTCTCAGCCTTGGAGCCTGGTGGTTTAGCTCAGGCTGTACAGATTTGGAGGTCTGGAGGTCCTTAATTCAATCCACAGTATGGCAGCCATCACATAAGTGGAATTTGGGATTTGAGCTGCTGTAGGCTTCAGACGCTTGGGATGAGTTTCCTCTGGTTTCCACTGTCTGTGGTCAGTGCGTTACTGATCTCTTTCTGTGCCTGACCATAGAGGATGTGAATCTGTTTCAGTCCCCTGCTACTGAGTCTGTCTGCTTAGTTCAAGTTGTAGAGATTTGTGTTTAGCGCTGGAGATGTTTAGTTTGAGTCCTGGATGAGCTCCTACTTGTGTGACGGCCTGGCATCTTGGCCAACCCCAGAGATTGAACTGGGCACCTCCAAAGCTAAAATTACAGATGGGTGCTGGTAACAGATTCATATAATCTGTGACTCAGGCATAGAGGCAGACATGTAACCTGCACTGACCAGTGGATTATAACTTCACTAGCCTTTCTGGGAAAACCTCTATTCTAATCTGTATAGGTTCTTATGACATGCTCATCACCGTAGTATTTGAGCTTCTTCTAGTAATGCACTAAGCAATGTGACTCATATCTATCACATGTTGTTTGTTTACTCATCCTCTCCACAGAGGGAAAAGTATTTGCTGTTGAGTATCTTGTTTGGGTCATTTGGATTTTTAAAAAAATATATACATATTGCTATGTGTTTGTTAGAAAAGGCCAGGTCAAAGAAATTCGCCTTGCACTTGGAGCAGAAGGTGGTGAGGTTTTGATGGTCCTTAATTCGTGGAGGTGTTCATTCCACAGTCTCAGATTGCCCCCAAGAAACTTCTGTCTCCCACACTGATGAGCTTTATCCTTATTGTAGCAAGCTGCCTTGTTCCAGAGGAGCAAAGTTGCCAACCACCATTTTCATCCTGGAGTTTTAAGCGGTCTTTTAGATATGCTGGGCCCAGGCCTTTGAGTACCTTGAAGATAAAGACCAAGACCTTGAACTTGAAACAATATTCTATGGGAGGTCAGTATAGAGAACGAATGACAGGTTTAATGTGTTTGTGGTAGGAGAACGTGTGCTTCAGTGTTCTGATTCTATACTACTGGGAGTTTCCTAAGTGCTGAAGTCTTCATGCCCAGATATTTTGCATTACTGTACTCCAGCTGAGAGGTAGTGAAATGCATGAATAAGTGAGGTCAGATCATCATCCACCACAACGGGATAGAGTTTCCTAGCCAACCAGAGATGATATAGAAAGCGTTACTCATGAATGCAGCTATATGAGAGCTCAGCACCACCTCCACAATTACACCTGCACAATGGACTGAATTGGCCAATTGTGGTATATTCTTTTAAACAAAGACTGCTAAGGTGGCTGTGAACTCTTCAAAGTGCTTTCCTCTGCCCACCAGTGTCAACTCTCTATTGCTGCTGTTCAGCTTTAGCCAGCCGTTCTTCAGCTATAAGCTGATCTTATCCAAGTACTAGGCCATCTTGATGCTAGGTCATAGCAGTATGGTCTGATGTGATGAAGGATAGGTAGAATTGTGTGTCATCCGCATATTGCTGGCACTTGAGTCAATGTCATCTGTCCAGTTCACCTACTAATTGCATGTAGCCACTGAAAAAGACCAGAGAGAATTGATTCTTGTGGGACTATACAAGTTAGGGGTCTATTGGTGGAGGTGCAGTTTCCCAGTACTACTCATTGGGTGCGTGCCTCTAGGAAAAACTCAGACCATTTTAATGCATTGCCCTGTACCCCTGCCCACCACTCTCAGGTGAGACTACAGTATGGTCAGCGGTGTCAAATACTGTGAGGTCCAGGGCGATGAGAATGGATGTCTGTCCTCTAGCCTTTGATAGGAGGAGATCATGCATCAGTGTCCCTAAAGCAATTTCAGTCCATGTCCTACCTTGAAACCAGATAGTGCCAGGTCTAGAATATTAGCTTCAGTTAAATGAGCTTATAGATGGCCTCAACCAGCTTCTATATGAGTTTGTTCAGAAATGGGAGGTTTGACACTGAGCAGCAGTTGGCTAGAATCAGTATATCAGTATATCAGAATATTGTGTGTTTGAAGGAGAAGGGGAAGGTTTTTTGCCTGAATGACACTTTGGCTATTTCAGTCAGGAGTTGCACCAGTTGGTCATGACTCTCTTTCACAAGCCAGGAAGGGCATTGGTCAGGTTCACAAGTCTTGGGTCAAGATTCCTTTGGAATGTCCAGAACTTCTTAATGAATGAATGTACTGAATTGTGAAAATGCATGTGGGCTGTTGGTTGGTGGGCATAGATGGAACAGATCCATGCTGCTTGCTGCTTGAGAAGGCTTCTTGGATGTGTGATCTTTTCAGCAAAGAAGGATGATAGTTCTTTACAGTACTTGGTGCTCAGTTCAGATGCAGGTTGTAGACATTCAGCACTGGTGAAGTGGTTTACCACCCTGGATAGCAATTTGGGTCAGGATTTGGCAGCCTCAGTGGTGGTTGATAGAAAGGTTCTCTTAGTCTCCTAGTAATACAGCCTCATTGTAGGCTTTGAGGAATTTGTTATGTTTCATCTTATCTGAATCGGCCTTTTTCCCCTCACCATTGGCACACAAGCGTCCGCTCCTCTCTCTTCATCTGGTGCAGGGTGTCAGAAAACCACTGAGATCTGTATGAGCAGTGGGGAAGAAGAGGCCGTTGTGGAGCCAGTGTGTCAATGGTTGAGGCTAGTGTACAATGATAATGAATCACTTGACTCCTTGTCCTGTGGGTGGAGTGCTGCTGTCCTTTAGCAGTCATTGGAATTTGTTGGGAGTTCTGCATGAGTCTTCATGGTTGAATCAGGATCATTGGTCTTTTGTGTTGTCTCAGATACTCCCACCAATAGAGCTCCACCAGTAGTAAGAAGAGTGGTAGTGCCTGTGTTGATGGGACATGGGCATTTTTACTGTGTCCCCTAGACCAACTCAGAGGCCTGTTTCTCTACCCTTGCTTAGAGCAGATCTTGATGACATAGTGGTAGACATACCAGTGTTCTGTCTAACCACCACTGTTACCACCTGAGAGCTGCACCAGCTGTAGTGTGGCTGTGGGAGCTGTGCCACCTTGCACTCATTTACAGGTGCTGGGCACACTCAGAAGAACTACACAGGTCTGGCACCACAAGGAGTGCTAGATTTCCCAAACAGGGTGCCTCATCCCCATTCCCCTTGCAGTTGCCAGCAGAGTGGGCCCACATGGAAAGGAGAGGTGCACCCTATGGAAAGATGACACAATGACCATGTTATCTCTCTGTTCCAAGAGATCTGGTACCTATCTATGGGCAGCACCCCAGGAACTTCCACTGGAACAGTGCATCTCTGCACCCTACTGCTGGCTGTGCCCCAATACACCAGCAGAGTCGTAAATGTTTACCAGTGTCCATATTATTCCAGCAAAGGTCTCTATTCCTTGCTGTGACTGTATATGAAGCACTTTTGTTCTCCTTGAATGACCAAGTATGAGATTCATTTCTTCTGGCAATCAGTACTGGTCTTGCAAATTTCAGGATTCCCAAGCTGGTGTTCAGGTTCCTATGCCATCTTCTCTGTGCCTAGTATCAGAAGAGGGAAGCTGACTTGCTGCAGTCTCTGCTCCTGCAGAGTGAGGGGATGGCTGAATGGGAAGCTGTATTGTGTGCCTTATCTCTGGGTCACCAAAGTTGGAGGAATAGGGCCATGAATTGCTGAGTCCCTACAGAACTATGGAGGCCTATTAATCTGTCTTGCTTGTGTTTAAAGCTGGTTCTAGACATTAAAAGGACATGATCAGATAGTTTCAGCTCCAAATTTGACCCTACTTTAAAATTGACCTGATAGAAAATATTCTTCACATTCTAACAGTAAAATTTGCAAAAGCACCTAAGGTACATTTTCAAAAATGACACAGGGCCAGATTTTCAAAGGTATTCAAAGATGCAGATAGGTGTCTAGTTGGATCTTTAAAAGCACCTAAATAGTTGATTTCAATGGGAGGTAGGCACCTAATCTGCTGAGATGCTTTTGAAAATCCCACTGGGTGCCTAGCTGTTTCTTTAGGTGCCTAAATACCTTGGAGAGTTTGTCTGTTAAACACTTAGCTGCTTAAGTCTCATGACCTACAACATCAGATTCTCATTTACACTAAGACCCCTTTACACTGCCAGAGTGGTGCAAAGGTGCTTTAATATAACTGAGCGTTAGGCCCATGGTATTAATTTTAATTTACCACTATGTCAGCAAGAGTTCAGTCCTGCTCCCATTTAAATCATTGTGAGTTTTGGCATCAACTTCACTGGGAGCAGGATCCAGCCTCAAGAAATTAAAATAAAAAGGCAATAGCTATGACTAACACGTGATCCTGTGACTTTTTATGTGGTTCTCCTGCTGCATTGGCACCATCCCACCATGTGGCGGTTGATAGGAAGGTTCTTTTAGTCTGTAATTGTATTGACAATTACATCATCAACGATGCTTTAGCAAACTGGGAGATAAATAATCTGCACTGGCTTGGGCTCCATAGAAAATAGAGGGGAAATGAATTGATATTTATCACATGGAAAAAGAACAAAAGGAGTTGTAGGATAATGTCCATTTCAGCCTTTTAAGGGATTACAAACATATGGCAAACATTAAAAATACTTTTAAAATATTTTCATCGGTATCATTTCATCAGGTCTCTTCACCTTCAGTATCTACATATGAGTCCTATTAGGTTGTGGGGTAGAATACTAAACTACACTAATTAGTAGCATCTTAATCCCCTGCACTTTTAAAAAAATACTTGTGCTGATGTCTTGGTTGCCTGCAGCCTGGCATGAGAATAGGACCAGATATAGACAGAGACCAGCTTCTGTTGCTTTGATATCTGGATTACACAGTACAAAAAGCATATCATATGGCTTCCATGTTATTCTTCTCCAAAGTGTGCTGTGGCTGGTTCCTGGTCTCCTCTCTCTCCCAGTCACTTAGCTACTCCTGTGTGTGAAATAAAGCAGAGGAACCTAGGAATGCATTTTGTGGTTTTCTCAGTATATCATCATCCTTTGACAAAGTCTCTTTCAAAAATAGTTTTTATTTCCCCTAGCAGAAAATGCAGGCAGTTACTGACATGAGACTTGCCTTCTATTGGGGAACCTGGAGAAACAGTGAAAATAGCTCACTTTAATTTAAGACCAAGCTCGAAGGACTGTCCTTGGGATGGCTGATGTGTTGTTTGGAACCACAATGTACTGCATGGGAGAAGTGCACTGTACCTTTAAGAAGATAGTAGGTTAGTCTCCTATCAATTACTGATCCAGCTATGGGTCACATGTTCATTGGGAGAGACCATTTTAAGGGCTGCAGTAACTGCTTCTGTAGCAGCTGAAATAAATTTTACAGGAAACAAAACCAAACCCTACCAAAACGAACTTCACTGCACACACACTTCTCCCTGTGGCGAGAGAATGAGAGCGAACAAACAGCACATGACAGATGTTAGTCACGTGGCTTAATTCACTACTGGAAGGTGCTCAGATACTAGTTAATGGAGGCAATATGAGAATATGTGTAGAATAAAATAGTCATTTTTATATTCTTATGGTCACTGTTCTGAAGCAGATAAGCTGTCTTCCATGTGCAGTTCATTGTGAGGTAGGGTTGCCAATTTTGGTTGGATAAATTCCTGAAGGTTTCATTTTATGATGTAATCTTTCATTAAAGATTAATCTTTTATTCCTGGAGACTCCAGGACAATCCTGGAGGCTTAGCAACCCTAATTGTGAAGCAATCTATGCAGATTATCCTGTAAAAAAACAATGCCCTATCCTCTGTGGAGGACGTTAATGATCCCACTGCCGTATTTGTATGAATATCTGTTTGCTCCAGGGCCCTTGGCCAGTATTCCCCCATCACTCATGGCTGCAGATACATTGTTCATATCAGGGTAAAACTCTCTCTCTTAACCTCCATGGAGCCTGTGACTTTATATGTGGCTGTCCTGCTTGGGGGTGGGTGGCTATATATGCACTCATTTACAAATTCCAGCCCACAGCTTGGGGGCATGAAATGGGGCTGCACTGCCTCCACTCTGCAGCTGCTATAGTATCTCCTACCTATAGGCTAGAACAGCAGCCACTGCACTTTCTTTTAACCTTGCAACTGGATCTGCGTAAGCAGAGATCCAGAGGCCCTTCTTTGTGGCTTCCCCCAACAGTCTTCTCCATACTAGCCTGCTTCCAATATAGAGCGGAACTTCCCAGCATAAAGATGGAGTGCTTCTGACTGCTTGACCACTGTGCCTTTCCTTCTGCCTGTAGCCCCAAGGTGTCCTCTCTACCACCCCCATTCCTCTCACTGGCACAGGGGTACCAGGTTGGTACAGCACAGAGGGATATTTCACCCACACATGCCTAATACTTTCATCAGCCCTTGCTAAGCTCTTTGCTTCAGTAATAAGTGAAAGGCTGGGACTTCTCAACATGCTCATTGCAAAGGATCATTTGAAATTACTGCTTTATCTGTGGGGACCACTTTCTCTAAGTTAACTAGATCACTCAAGGTAAAACGACACCATATTTATGGGAGAAGCCACAGGAGCCAATAGCTGGGGCACAGATGTTTGTGTAACTTTGCCCTGGCCAGCATACTGGAGATAAGGGAAAATGTATATGTGCAGCTTTCCACTCGACATAACCACATTTGTCCTTGGCTGTCCAACATAGTCTTATTTGTATGGTATAAAGAAACAATAAAACCATATTGTTGTGAAAATGTGTTTGTCAAAGGAGAAAGATATTGAAAGGATTATATGAAATAAAGCCTGTTTTCCTTGGGTATGATTCTGCTGCGGGATCTATTCTGGCTAAGGAAGGTTGTTGGGGCAGAAGAATGAGCAAAGGTCATGGCTTTGTGCTGGCAAAAAATGCAAAGATTGTAACCTTAGTTTTAAAATAGAAGGAAAAGTCAATATGTTAATTCTCATTAAGTTTATTTTCTATGAGAATACTGTTAAAAAGCTGCCAGTCCTGGCTTAAGAATTTGTAAAGATAACAAAAGACCAAAATACCCATGAAGCTGGATGTTTGCCATTGGAAATTATGAGGAAGGATGCTCTGGTAATTGGGAAAAATGCAAAACTCAAAAATTAGTAACTAATAATATTTAACTAATAGTGTTAAACTATTTTAAAACCCTGATCGCTCTCCCATACTCAATTACACTGCATATATAGAGAGACAAATATGTAAAATTTCATGGAAGAATCTAGCTCACTCACATGTTGGCCATAGCAACAAACTCCATGGGGCCTTATTCTCTCCAGTATCATTTACAGCCATGCAGAATTTGTTTTGGTAGTGTTTTATATCCACTTTACATGAGTGTGACTACATGCAGTGCATGACTTTTTATGGGAACACCCTGAATCATATTGTTTTCACAGAAATCATGGTCATGAAATATTTATTATCTTAATTATGACTCTTAGAATCTGGCTCTTCCTGGGAGCAAGGGAGAGAAGGGTTGCACCTATGCAGAGGCCTCCTGGCAACATTATACCTGCAGAAGCCAGGAGCAGGTATAATGACTCAAGAGGCACTGAGTAGAACTCACTATCTGCAGCTTTTGCTACACATGGAGAGAATAGTCATAGGCTATGTTCTCTTCAGCCAAGTCTCAGAGCCACTGGCTCTTGTGTAAGGGCGGTGCAGAGCCAGGCCCCAACCCACTCCAGTATGAGACTACACTCCCTCTGGCAGCTGCTTAGAATGTGACTTAGTGTCCTCCTAGCACTGCCAGTGCAAACAAATAAATTATGCCTACATCCTTTGTGGGAACACTGGGAACTAAGGACAAGGTCCCCGCACCTTTTCTTCCATCTCCAGCATGTGTGCTAGAGCATCTGTATTGTGATCCTATGAATTCAAGAAAAGAATTGAATTAACAGTTAAAAATCATATTTATGGCAGCACAAACCTGAGTGGCTAAAATAAGAGCCTCCCTGAACGTCTATCCTTAAGATGACTCTGGAGGGTTTAATAGTTTGTTGCTGCATTTACCAGTTTTGTCTTACACTGGAAGTAGAAGTAGAAATACTGAAAAGGAGTCTGTTCCCAGCCAGGTGAAATTAGGATATTTCTGAAATTTTTGAGGAAGCCTTTTCCCATGAGATTTACAGGTAGGAGTCTCAGATGAGTTTGCCTGGAACCTCTGACCCCTAGAGGGAATCCTATCACTCATGCAAGAAATGCAGCCCTTTCTAGGAGAGTATCCTTACAAGGAGCTGCACTGAGAATGTGTGTTTGGATTGCAAATAATTATCAACCATATGTCACTAAAATTTTGTAACTTCTCCTTTCCCCAGTTCATGACAAAAAACCCAAATAAGCGACTAGGCTGTGTGGCGTCGCAAAATGGGGAGGACGCGATTAAACAGCATCCGTTCTTTAAGGAAATTGACTGGGTTCTTCTTGAACAAAAGAAAATCAAGCCACCCTTCAAACCTCGGATTGTAAGTAGCAGTTTGAGTAAACTCTGGAGATAACTTGGTTAAAAATTTGTACCTGTTGGTTTCTTTTGCTGTATTAAGAAACTATGCACATGGTGCAGAAATTAGCAGTTGAAATAACAGAGTTAAGTGCCTTGCTGAAGAGATTTCCCTGGTATTGGTTCCTCTGAAGGTAAGTGTCAGATTAGAATACACTGTAACATTTTTTTATTCAGTCTCTTTGCAAACTGAAGAGAGCCCAAGATCCTATTTTAAAGCTTTCCCTCAGTTTCTATGGATATCTCAGTCTGAAGAATGTTCTTCAAGTTATATACATTCTCAGTAGGAACTATGCAATAGTCCCACCTTGGTAAATCGTTGTGGTGTTTAGGAAAATGTTCCTGATTACATCAAATAAAAAAAATACAATAAAACAACATTAAGGACTAAAACCAATAAAGGAAAGAAAAATGTTTAATGGGCTAGTTATGTCCAGATACCTGTCTGTTACTAAGTAATAATAAAGTATCGTATTTTAAATTAACAAATGTAGATAAACATCCACCTCTCGCTAAAGCAACTGAACCCAGGCAAAATAGTTTTCATTATTCTTTTCTTCCTCTAAACGAAAATCACCAAACAAATGAGATGTAT